>NC_135664.1:26243273-26549273 GCF_964188315.1 Podarcis muralis | reverse complement strand
TTCACTTGCTTAAGTGAGAATAAAAAGGGAAATACATCGGCCACTAGAATTATATTATGCTGATGGACTGAGTCCCTATAATATATGCCATTAGCCCTTGGAAAGTTTGTGTGAAGTGGATCATATATGCATCCTTGAGAAATTCAACAATGTGGTCAAATCCATAATCATAAAGCCATGTTTATAGTTGATAAGATTGCTACCTCTGTGAAGGATTGAAAATAAAAGAAAATAAAAAGGAAAATAGCAAATGCACATTAGGGCATGGATGCTTCAAACATGCTAGACATGTATTCTTTCTAACACAGATGTATTAGGTGGTTAGCACTTAAACTGCATATTCAGTGAGATATTAAGCAGGATGAGCAACAGTTAATTGTTTATGGCTTTTTCCTTAGTATACGGTGTGTGCTACGGACTGGTCTCAGTGATGAATTATCAGCTAACATAAAGGGGAAAGTTATAGAGTGCATGAACATTAACAAGCCTGCTATATTGATTCATTTGCCAAAAGGAAAAAAAAAAAATCATGTTTGCATGCAAATGTTCTGCCATTACTTCTAAATTATAATCAATTAGAGCACTCATCCTGTGCAATTTATTTTATGGTCACCAGTAGATATCAATATTAGAATTGTAAGGGCAGTAAAGTTAAGCAGCCATGGAGTGGTTAGTTAACTAAATTCTACAATGAAAGGAGTAATGCAGGAGTGGATCTCTAAAACTCACCACCATAAAAATCAGAGTCACTCATATTAGCAGTTATAGTTTCATTCAATGAATCCACTGAAATAAATAGAATATCATGAAGAATGCAACCAGGAAGCAGTAAATATGGGCTTTAGAAGTTAATCTATCTATCTACTGAAGCTGATCAATTTGAACAGAAATAAACGTTTATTTCATTGTAATATCCAGGTCTGCAATTGCTTTTGCATAAGACGGAAAATATTTGGTAATTGTTACACAGAAGCATCTGAGTGTGCAACATACAGAAAATCTTGTTACTAGGCTGTTTTCAAACTTAGGCTGTATTCCAGCAAACAGATTGTCTAAACTAGTATTGACTAGTTCAATGCAATTTAGGCACCCTAGGTACTTAACAGTACATATTTTTATTGCACCACATAATTTTACAAAGCTCTAGTAAAAATATACTGGAAGTCATTTTTAATGTTCTGAAGGTGTATTAATTTAAACCACGTGTTCTAAGAAAGGTACATTCCAGCAAGAAAAGTTTGTTATACACTTACGTAACATATACTTCTGCCAAATGTAATTTAGCTATACAATAGCTTACAAAATTCACACCTACCTGGTTCAACTTTTAAAGAAATGGGTTGCTTCTGTTGTATAGTTTGAGTGTGGTTAAATCTCGCATAGCATATGTAATCATCACGGCTATCTTCTGGCTTTACATTAGAAAAATAAAGGTCTCCATTTAGACTCTGGGAAACTCTATTATTTTGAGGCAGCTTTTGAAAAGCTGTAACGAAGAAAAGAAAAGAAATTGTGTCATTAAACAATGAAGGGCTGCTTTAGGTACGTGAAGTAGACATTCTCCTGTTGCTGCCTGCCTCAGTGCCTCTGACAAAGATTCTAGTGTTTAGAAAGGTTCATATGAACCTGCCTTTCCAATGCCTGGGTCCCAATTCATAGAGGGCTTTAAAGATTAAAATCAGCACTCTGAATTGCATGCTGAAACGAATTTAGAAGCCCTTGAAAATGGTTTAAAACTGGTGGATGTGCCCCCTGTGGGAGAAAAACCAGTCAGTTTCCATGTGTGAGCTAAATAATAAAGGAATGCCATTCTCTTATGTCCCTGAGAAAAATGTGAGAACCAGCATATTGGTGGAACAATTATATTTATTGCAATGTAAGAAGATCTCCGAATCAAGAGTGAATTAATAAGTGAGGGCAGGTGAGTGTATTTATTAAATAGAGGGGAGTGCCCCTCTTATCCCCTGTGCAAATCAGCCGCTGTACTCAGTGGCTTCCAAGCCAACAACTGGGTGTATTTCTGCTCCTCACACTAGATGAGCCTTAGGGTATAAGGACTGGGCATGTACACTATGGCCCCATGGCAGAATGTTTACCCAAGTGTACCTGCCCATCTTTTGCAAGCTTACAGCTATAAGCAATGACTCCCAGGTGCCCACAACCCTAATAATGCCTCAGGGTGGCATAGGATTATATCCTAATTTGCCTGCACTAAACTCCAATGAGAGCAAAGTGACCAAATTCAACAGTAAACAATTGCCAGTCAAACCAGATTGTGTACTTGTTTAAAACAAGCCACTGCCAGATAGACTAGATTAACTAAATAAGCGAACTCATGCCAATCACATCTGATTCTTCTAGTTACGCAAGCAAATAACAATGAGACCAGATTCATCCAACAGGGAAATGAAAATATTGCCAATCAGTTGAGTCACAAAATAAATGAGCAAGCAAACATTATGTAGTGTGAAGTTGGCCAAAAAGGGAAGGCATCACCCATGATTGATCACCTTGCCCACTTTTGGGAAATCGCTTTCAGAGTCTCCTTCGGGTAAGGAGGTAGAACAAATTCACCGCAACTAAGATCCACTCCACTGTGGATATTAAGTCTCCAAACGAGGTCATAAAACCAGATAAATCAATGTGAAATGGCTTTTTTCTGTCTTAAAAGTAGGACTGCCATGTTCTCCCCCCCCATTCCAGATCACAACAGAAGGTATAGTCCCAGCCATAGTTCAAGAGACTATTCAACGTGTATTTACTTACTATAGTCATTTCTACTCTCTTCATGCTGTTTTGCAAGGTCCATCTTTGTATCAGCCCAGCCCTCCCCTGTTTTGGCCTCTCATGACTTGTAGAAAAAGCATGTCTCAGAGATATTGAGGATGATTACCAAAATGTGGGTCATCTAGATAGGCTGTTCACAATGGTTGTGCAACTTTACTCACTGTCCCATCAAAGTGATGGGGAAAATGACATACAATGACCATGTATGAACACTATGTAATAATTTGCAACAGTATTACAGGCCAACCTATATGTCATGCTGATTCAAACCAACTACCTTGCTTTAAAAAGACAGTGGGACTGGCATATAACATGTAGTGAACCCACCCATGTCCCATCACAAAGAGCTAACTTACAAACCTAACATGAAACACTTTCCTGTTATCATGGGATTGCAAGTCATGTAGACAGTATGATGAATTTGTCCCCCTTGCCACATGAAGGTGTTCTAATTGCAGCACAGATGGAATTACTGAAACAATTTAGTGTGAGAGATATTTATGTATTTTAAAATAAACTTACAGTTATCCATCCAAAATATTATAGGTGGTGGTAATCCAATAGGAGGCCTGCAGGGAAGTATTGCATATTGACCTTCAACTACTGTTTTGGGAACTAGTTTTTCTTTGGTCCATAAAGGAGATCCTGCAGAAAAAGGAGGAAATCAGTGTCACATGGCCTGGGCAGTGAAAACAACACAGGGATTTCAAGAAGCAAGAGAAAACAAAGCTTCATAAGACATGAACCCAATAATACATGAAATTTACAAATTTTGCATGAACATCTTTTTTTACAGTATTCTTAGGGGGGAAGTTGTAAGGAACTTTATGATGTGATTTAGCTATTTCAAGGAAAAAATTAATCTTCAAATGTTCAGCAACAGGAAGAGAAACTTGCACTTTCCTGAAATGTGCATAGGAAGTTCTCAGACTATGTAATGCTGGGTATCGTAGGAAAGCAAAGCAATTAAACACTAGGATAATGGACTCCTAATTACACATTACAGGAGTGGGTAGTTACAAAAATATAGATGAATGGGAGAGCAAATTAAGTATGCCATCTTCAGCACAGTTATATATCCTTACGTTTTATTGATTTCAATACTACTTTAGTACATGTAAAGTGAATCATATGTCGTTATGCAGCATTTTGAGGTATTTGCCTGCCATGCTAGAGTGAAATGAATTAGGATCATCTGTTTATCACCTCATCCTAAACTCTTAAGAGAACATATCTGAGATGAAGACATGACTGCTTAAGGAAACAAAAATTCTAATGAGACTACTTCACTGATCTATATTCCAACCTCTTTGGTCTCATTTTTAAAAACGTGCATTTCAGCAATATGTAATTGTTAAATACATATAATAAGTACAAAATATTTTGTTCTAATTGTGATGCTTTATACAATACCCAGTTCTAAACATACTGGAAAAAGAAGGGAAATCTTGCGTGCTTAACTTACTAAGAAAAACTTTGGAGAAGATGGGTAGTTTTTCATGCAGTACAGTGCTAAACTATAATATCAAATATCATTACCTTCTAATAAGATTGCTTTGATGATTAAAAAGATGTCTTTTTTAAGAAAAGAGGAAAGAAAATAATGTAATATTTATTATAAGGGTTCCTGAGAAAGAAAATTAAGTAAATAAATATGCTGACAACAAGTAGTAAGAGCTTCAAGTTTAAGAAATTTCTAATATTCAACTTACTAGATGACCGTATAACAATATTATTGGAAATTGCTGCTCCAAGTTCATTTCTTGCTGTGCACTGATAAACTCCTTCATACGTTTCTGCCTTTCCTCCATTTTCGTCATTAATAATATTTATTATAAGGGTTCCTGAGTGAGGCTTCATTCTTACCCGTACATCTTTATCGATGTCAAAATGAGTTCCATTGCGTGTCCATGAGAAGCTATCAATTGGGGTGGAAAGTTGAAGAAGTTAGTTATTGGGAGGGGGGACATTTGCTATCAGATAATGTATAATCTTTAGTGTATAATGTGTACTTTCGGTGAAACAAAATGTTGACAATGTTAATAAATATCCAACTAGAAAATGTGAAAAATAAACAAGTGAGACACCTATTCCAGACCAATTTTTATCCAGATCATTGTCTGCTTGCATTTGTTCTGTCACACTTCACATAGTATTAGGCCAGGGAAGGGAGGCACTGGGACTGGGACCACAACTGGAAGTGCTCCACATACAAGAACAATAGCACAATTAGCACTTTGGCACCTCACAAATGCTCTTTGCATTTTTTAATGATAGAACTATGTATATGATAGGCTATTTTGCAAAGACATATAATAATAATCACAGGCATAGCATTATTTATTTTGCTGAGATTAAGTTTTTTTTAACAAATTGGATGTATACAAAGTTAAGACAACAAAACCAGTACTTACCTAGGGGGTGGCTTTCCTTTTGCTTCACACTGTATTACAATATTCTCCCTTGGATCAACAATATAGTCTTTTGGAGACTGTTGTGTTATTGTCGGAGGCTGTGGTACTTTTTATGAAATATAATTAAAAAGTAAAAGGAAATATTCAATTATATCTTCTAAAAGAAGCACAAAACCACTTTTGTTAAAAAAAAAGTTTAAAAAGAAGCAAATCACAGAAATAGTGCTGTTAACCACAAACATCTAGTGTGCTGCAATCCTGTACAAATCTGTAGGAGACTAAATTCACATGAGTTTAACGGCGAATGTTACCGTTGCATGCCTCTAAGACTACAGTTTGAGTTTATAAAACAAAATCTCTGACATTTCTTATTAAGACTCTCCTCCCTGGAAGAGAGGGGAGTGGTTGTGGGCGGGAGCCCGAGCTCCGCCCCTGGCCGGGGGCCTTAGCCCCCGGCCCTCCTCACCTGGCTGGTGCCCACGCCCACCGGAGGCAGCCAACCAGGTGTCTCCGGGGGGCGTGTTTAGCAGCTTAATGCTGCGGCTCCAGCTCCGCCTCCTCCTCAGTCGTTGTCGTCCCGCAGCGAGTCACCCACCCTCCACTCCCATTTAGCTCAGGGTCTAGGTTTTTTGGCCTTGCTATGGACCTTAGGTTGGTCGCCCCGGTTGTCTGGGGGGCCTGGTAGGAATTTTTCCATTTGGCATTAGGCTTTTTAGTTTTTTTGCCTACCTCGTAGCAATCGTCACAACTTTTGTGGTATTGGTGGGTAGGTTAGGCATTGTATTCATGTGTGTCAAGGGCTAGGTGTGGCCATCGCCTATGCTATCTACCGTGGGTTATTCCGTTAAAGGAATCTGCCGGTCGTGTATTCCGTCCGATGCCTGCTTGGCGGGAGGCCATGGCACGACCCTCGGTGACATCAGGGGTGAGCCTATAGCTGGATTAGCATCAACAGGCTCCACCTACTGTTGAATAAACCCACCTCCTATAGTCATCCAATGCCTAAGCCAATACCTTTTCACTGCTGTAATCAATAAAGTTGTGGCCTTTTCTTGCCCATTAACCTTATATCACGTGTCCTTGTGTGTTTATTTCACATAGCGGGGGTCGGGCCCTCGATCCACAATAAGCAGTTGCATATGATCATCATTTCGCCAGTGTACCACGGCACCCTGGGGTGCCTTGAATGATGGTCAGGGGTGCCACAGACAACACTGGCCTCCATCCCTCTTCCCCCCTCCTCTGATGCGCTCTTGAGTCTCTGCCTCCCAAAGGCTTGCACAGCTGTTTGTTACAGCACCCTGGCTACAAGCTCCCTAGGCGAATGGCACCTCTGGGGCTGGTCAAGGGGTGCTTCCCAGGCCCCTTTGGGGCAGTGTGAGGAGACAGTTCTCTTTGGGGTGTAGGGGGGACATCTCAGAGACCAGGGGCAGCAGCAGCTGCCCAGAGGACTCCCAAGGAGAGAGGAGAGGAGAAGAAGAGGCTGAGGGAACACTCCACAATGGAGGGTGTTTGATAAAGGGTGAGAGGCTGCCAGCTCTGCAGTCATGGGGTGACATAACTGGGCTCTTGAGCCCCACAGGGGTGTCACAGAAAGAATGTAGTTGGTCAAGGGAGCCATGGACACAGAAAGGTTGAATACCTCTGCCTTACCAGACCATCACTAAAGCCCTCTTTGTATGTTCTACAATAATAAATAATAATAATAAATTTTATTTCTATCCCGCCCTCCCCAGTCGAAGCCGGGCTCAGGGCGGCTAACAACAATTATACAACTGTATAATTAATTTATGTAGGGAAGATCCAGATTGTATCCACTGGTCTCATTTGCAATACTTTTTGGAGGGAAAAAAAGCCTAAGTATGTACAGGACAAGTTGTCACTAGCTGGCCAGATGAGCTTTCACCAGTGTGCCAATGCAAGAACACACTGTATTGCCAAGTGCTAGATTGGGTTCCCTCTACCATTTGACCTTCTCAGCAAAGGACACGTATTTGGCTTTTGACATGTGTTTTTAATATGCATTTACAACATATATTTCAAATCTGCTGATTTTGTATTTTAATTAGGCGAATCTGATTTTCTGCATATTTTTAATGTATTTTTATATTTTATGTAAACTGCCTAGGGGTTTTGATGATTAACCGGTACTATATAAATCCTGTTAAATAACTAACAGGACTCGATGCCAAGGAATTTGTTCTTAAATCACAAGCGGCTATTTCTGTTTGATTAGACTGGCGTGCAAATTAATGAGAGTGAAAATAGTTTCATGTAACACCAAGAAGACTAGCATTTTTAATAGTCTGAGAACTCTTAGATCACAACTGGCTTTCTCATTACCAAAGGAAAGCCCTACTGTGAGTACATAAGCATCTGCACCTGCTTACAGAGATTATCAAGTAGCTGTTTTTGATACTGTTACCATGAAATGATCGCCAAGATACCAGATTCTACATGTGAACGAGTGAGTGTGCTAATGTGACAATTTCTGTAGAGATCTTTTCTCTCTTATTGCAGAAAGAAATTAGGTTGATAAGTTATTTCTAGTAAGTGAACTCTTCCTGAGCGTCTGTAGGTGGCTGTCCTAATCTATCCTTTCTACATCGTTAGCAGTACTGTATTTATATAACACAATATATGGCACATTATAAAAGTGTGTGATAAGATATACTAGACATCTCATTGCTGAAGATAATACTAAAAGTACTATGAACACATCTAGGTCAAACAAACCTGCCCCGCCAGTTCAGGTCATGCAGTGGGGATCTGATCTTTGCTTAAAATTCACCTGCACTGCAATTCATTTCCAAAGTAAAAATGGAAAGTTTTGACCAACCACCTGGCTTAGCCCTTCTAAATTTGCAGCGGAGTAAGAATGGAGAAGCGGGGGGTAGTCATATGGGCCCTGAATTTCTCAGCAGTCACTCCCACACTGTGGGATACCCATCAGATGTCAAGGAGATAAACAACTATTGGACTTTCAGAAGACATTTAAAGGCAGCCCTGCTCAGGGAAGTTTTTAATGCTTGATATCATATTGTGTTTTAATTTTCTGGAAACCACCCAGAGTGGCTGGGGTAACCTAGTCAGATGGGTGGCATATAAAATAATAATAATAATAATAATAATAATAATAATAATAATAATAATAATAATAAAAAAAATACTGAGCCATTAAGGGTTAAGTCTCTGTGGTCCCCCCCCCCCCGCTTCTTTTAGGGATATTAGGTAGGGATAGTAGGAAATTTTTTCAGAAACGGAAGTGGAAACTGCCACAATTTGCATATTAAACTGAAGTCAGGAATAGAAATCATGCAAGGAAATACGAGTGGCATTTGGTAACTTTTTTTTTTTTAGTCTGAATGTTACATAAATAATTAGGCAAATTTTGTGCTGTTTTTCATGTTTGATTTTCACTGGAAAGCACTGAAGTTAATTACATACTTAAGTACATAATTAACGTTTGTTTCAGCCAACACCAGAAAGTGAGATGAATAATGTAGATTTTAGCAGAAGCCGAGCTGTAGTGAAATGGAAACAGCATTGATTGTGATGAAAATGGGATGAAACCCTGCCTCTTTACATTATGAGCTGAGGGGAAAACGAACCAGAAACTAGTCTGTCATTGATATGTGAAATGGCACTCCTGGGTTTGACTTTGTCCTAACAAACAACAATAATCCAAGCTTTGTCCTTGACTTATCTTCATGGTATGTTAGGAGACAAACAAATCAGAAACAATGTTTTGCACATAATGGCAAGATATTCTCTGGCTTGTTTCATTTATGATATGCTGAACAGGGGTGCACCACAGGCTGTTGAAACAATAGTTTCAAGTGATGGGTGAACCACATCAAAAAGGCTGTTCTTAAAAACGAATTGTGATGTAATGCATGCTTGTGGGAAACCATGTCTATGGAGTTTGGGAAGAACCAAATTCTAGTCGTGCATGCTTGTAAATCTAACAGCAAGAGAAAACATGAGCAAACACACAGGGTGTGTATAGATGATTTACCTGGAACTATAGGAACAGCTTTACGCTTAATGCTGACTCAACTTAATAGCCACAAAATGAAGAAGAGGTGCAATGCAAACAGGAACCTTTCTCTTGGTTCCATTTTTCTAACTGCAGTCACTTCTCCTGGTCCTAACTAAATGGTGAAACTGACTAGGTCAGATTACAAGCAGAAGCTGACACAATCAGTGTAACTCCTGAAACATGGGACATCACCGAAAGGGAAAGGTGGCATTGCACCTTTTTGAAAACAAAAACACATATCCTTTTTGGCACTAAAAATAAATATGTGAACATTTAAAAGAAACCCATTCCAAAGTTGCTACCGGCTATAATTTCCACAATGCTGCTTTCCATCAATCATCTATACACGACAACATTAATAACAGCAAACAACACCACGTACAAAAATCATGTCACTTGGATTACACACTCATTAAAAAAATATTAATACACACACACACAGTGTAAACTTTATTGTCTAGGTTAGTGGGCAGAAAACTTACATTCTTCAAGAAGTTTTGCTTTTTTCCCCCCGCATCAGATTCAGCAGGTGAATTGTAATCATGAATTAAAGAAAATTATTTGTTAGTAAGAAGAAAAAAGTTAAACCTTAGAAAGAGAAGGTATTGAGGAAAATATACAGATCACTGACACTAAAGGTTTTTCAACAATTGTTACTCAAGCAGCAAATGTTTCAAGAATCAGTGTGGAATCTCACACAATCCAATGTGTGAGGCTCTTGTCAAATGTTGACTTTTCAAGTACAAACACTGCTTGTTACTCTGACCTATAAAGAACATGCCCTATTGATACTAAGGTTCTGAGGAGGTAGGCAAATGGAATTAATGGAATGCATTGCATTCATGCTGCGGGCAAAAATCAATTTGTGCATAGGTCCAGATGGAAGAGCAGCTAAGCACTTAAGACTGCATTTTAAAAATACAAACAGCATCTATTCCACTAGTCTTCAGATGGGGGATCGGGACCCACTTGCAGCCTGATCCAAGGTGAGTTGCAACCGGAGCACTAACACCATCCCAATATACGCTAAAAATAAATAAATAAGAAATGGGTCCCAAATTCACATTTGAGTTAAAAAATTGTCCTGGGTCTGAAATGGCCAAAGATACCTGCTATTCCATCAACAACATGGACATGTTATTAGCTATGCTATTTCCATTAGCAAATATATTAATTTAAATGTGAGAGCCTTCCTTAATATTGCAGGACTAAACCAATACTACTTAGCTTTATTGTAAATGTATTCATGCTGTAGGAAAAAAACGCAACTTTGTGTTTATAATTTTACAGTTTTATGACATAACAAATAAAACATTTGCATGAAAGATAAAAAGTGAAGCTGCTGTCCAAAATGCAAGTGTCCTGGGCTTTTGACCAGTCTGTTACCTTAATGCCTAGTTTGTTTTTAAGCATCTAGTACTCAATTCTTACAAGGAAATGACACTGTGAACGGCTGCCTTGGAACTTTCCACAGCTAAAGGAAGTGAGAGTGTGAAATATATATACAAATGTGGGTTTTTTAAATAAGGTAATAGCATGCTACTTGTTTATGAGCTGAATTTAGGTTATCAGTTTGTTTCCCTGTAACAGAGCTGGCCAATGTAATGCCTTCCATATGCTGTTGAGCATCCAGTTATCATTTGCTGCAGACATGGCCACAGTCAGGGATGATACTGTATTCCAACAACATCTGGAAGGTGCCATGTTGGAAAGCCCTGCTCTACAACAATATAAAGGCATGCAACACCATTCTTTGGACTAAAAAGGTGTTAATACTTACGATCAAGAGGTACATCCAATGCTGTAATAATTTGGCAAAAAATGAGAACCAGGGAAAGTCTGCTTTCAGAGATGCTGCTGCTCCACTCCATTCCAATATGTATTAGGAAATGCCCAGTAGAATTAAAACAAGCTCAAATTTCCTTTCTTATTAGCAGGAGATTTCTGGAAATGGGGTTTGTGAAGTCGTATAATCTGGAAACGAAGTAATACCAAACAACCGTTAGCAATGGTTTGGAACACATAATCAGGCTACTACAACCCTTGCATTATGGCTGATTCAGACATTCAGTTTAAGTGCACCAGAAATCAGGATGTGAACCATAATGTGTAACAATTGTACCATCTGGGTTATATATGCGGGAACTCCTTTTCATTCCATGTACAAATGCATGGAAGCAACAGCCAATGCTGCCACTGCTGGGGTGGGGGCGAGAACTCTATTTCAGTTGCAGACCACATATTTTGCAGGAAGGAGGTCACATGTTCAAAAGGCACTCAGATCAAGCAGTGAGTCACCCACCTTCTGACCTAGAGATAACAATGGACTGACTTAGTAGGTCTTTTCAGATTTGTGCAAGGAAGGTGGGTAGGAAAAACAGGATAGTGAGTGCCTGACCTGTGTGTGTTCATTAGAAGGTTTGAAAGATCCCAGAGGGTTCATTCCATGTGATTGAGGTGCCTGGGTTTTTTTTAGGGCTAAGATGCATGTGCATCTTATGAATACACTTTCACATAGTGATATAATGTCCAAACAGAGCTCATAAGGACTTTTTCTTATGTGCCTTTCCAGTGAAGCGGGGGGAGAGGTGGAGAAAAAAAGAAAAGTGGTCCTTAGGCAAGGTGCCACTCCATAATCAAATCTGCATTAATTTTCCAGGTCATTCAGATGGCCACCTGAAATGGAACCACATGAAGGGCTTACAAGTGCATGGTAAAATTGCTATGACAACAGCAGCAGTTGCTTCACGTCTACAGTTTACAAAATGATGTCGCCTCTATTTCAAGTAACCACCTACATACATATATATATATATATATATATATATATATATATATATATATATAGCTGCATATTTGGAACTAAGCCTTTGAAACTTTTGTAAAGTATCAAGATCATGGATGCATTCAATGAAATTTTACTGACACACTGAAAGATGGCGCCAAGGTAAGACTTGCATATCAGAGATCCTCAAATTCTCTTTCAATTACTGGTACATGAGGGGGGTTTGCTTTGTTGGCTTCTTCCCCTCTCTTTTATTCTTTTTAAAATTTTTCTTATCGAAGGCAAGGCTGTTTTATGTGTTCCGACAGCCTCAGGAATTTGCACTATATAATTTGTGAAGCCAGAGTCGTAAATTAGTTTTAATGAAGCCTACCAGCCTTGCAGCCACCGCCCTGATTTCCTGTTGGCTATATCTCCACATTTAAAAAACTTATTTTAAGGACTTTTAACCTTAAAAACCTTTTAATCTTTAAAAATCCATTTTAATTCCTTTGACCCCCTATATTTTAAACAAACTGAAGGAGAGGAAAAATTGCTGTTGGCCAAAGAGGCTACGTTGAAAGAATGCCCTCTTTGGTTTTTGCTTTTATCTTTTTAGCCTCCTCTCTACTGCCTTGCTGCCCACAAAGTAGCTGTAGATCAATCAGGACTGGATGAGACTGTAGATTTGGAACTCAACCAATTGACCCAAGAAGTACGGCTTGGCTGATACATGTAGAATTCCAGAAATGAGAAGAGCAAAAAGACCCACTTGTCCAGATATAGATAGTGATTCACGGTATTTAATTCTCAAGCAGAGTAACTTGGACAACTATTTTCTGCCTCTTAAAGAGTCTGTTTCTCCACCAAAAAATCCTTTTAACTCTCTGCACACAGAAACAGCAGAGGAGACATTCCCTGGATTTAACAAGAAGGATACTGAAATTAATAGCCTTAATTTAGCCATTTTCATTAATTCCAATGGGTCTTCTCTGAGTTAAACTCATCCCATGATACATAATAATTACAATGTAGTGTGCTCAGTGTTGGACACAGTTTGTATACATTCGCCTTGTTTGCACATTACTTTAAACAATAGTTAAACGAAAGCATGGTTTGAATGCAAATGTGCAGTATGCTGTTGTACGCTGCTGCAATAGCATGCACTCTATTCCTCTCTGTACCTGCTATGGTGCCAGAAGCTAAGCCTGTCAGTCTGACTTAAGTGTTGTGTCCAAACCTGAGCTCATGGTTTGTTTGGAAAGATATAAACTATAGTCTCAGGTGCAGTTGTAACAAAATGAGAGACCATGGCTTAGCTCCTGGTAGCACTGTAGCAGCTATCAACAGTTTCAGCAGCGTGCATTAAGAATGAAGCACTCATTGTTTTTGAATGAACAACCCACAATTTGAACTCTAAGCACCAGCATGTTACATGTTCACATTTAAACCATCATTTAGCTTAACTTTAGATTAAAGTGACATGTGATCCATATCATTATCTCAGTATTCCTTACAACAATCCCAAAAGGTTGGTCTGTGTTATTATTCCATGATCACGCATAAGCGACTGAGACTGACTTATATTGCAGAAGTTTGGACATAAATAACCCAGAATGTTTGCAAGCTTTGAATATTGCCTTGGTAACATTCAACAACCAGCCAACCAACCTAATATTCACTGGCTTGCCTCTATTCACATAATCCATTTTTTCAAGACAGGTAGTGCAGCAACCTGAATAGAAATATTGTGTAATCTGAAGCATACACCAGGGCATTTTGTCTTTTGATTTTAATATTAGAGCCAAAGGGAATGCAAGTGCTGAACTTGCAGTATGTAGCTATTAAGTGTCATCTGCTATAAACATAAAATACCTCAGTGGTTCATGATAGAACATATTTAACTAAAACACCTCTGTAGGTTTGTCAGCACAATTTTTGTTCTGGTTCATCGTATTCGGGATGAATAGTGACATAAATGGGGAAAGGTAAGACTGCAGCTCCGGCTGAACTGAGGATATTCTTGGCCACGAGATAAAGTCACCACATGTTGTTATACAATGAATAAATAGCTGCATTATAAAGTTACATATTCTGCACATTATCAGAGCAATCTCCTATTCATGATATGCCAGTTGGGGTGGGGCTATAGAATTTTGTGGAAGCCCTGCTATGCAGATGGAAGTCCAGTTACTTTGCTGCCATGATAGATACCTAGTACTGGGGCAGGGAACCTTTTTAATTTCATGGGTCCAGATTCTTATCAGAATGAGACTCTCATGGGGCACATCTGACATGTGGGAAGGACCTAGCAATCACATGGTGTCACAATGATGTCAGGAGCTCCTAGCCGCCATCCCTGGGCGGTCAGAGATCATGTTGCCGACAGGCTATCTGGGAATTCCCCTGACCGGCCAGTCTGCTGGGCTTGATGGCCTGCCAAAACCTTAAGTTCAAGTGGGCCAATCTGAGGATTTTCTTGGCTATGATGAAATTGCAGTTAATCACTGTGCTGCCCTCCCCAAAGGAAAGTACTTGACTAAAAGCAGTACTTGACTGAAATAGACATACTTTATCCATACTACTAAAAAGAAGAGTGAAAACAGCATTCCTCAGATGAAAATAGGGACATTTCTCAAACCCCACCCCCACAACTGACCCTCCTGGGCCCCTATTTTTGAGGGGGGGGCAACATTTCCTATCTGAAGAAGGGTGAGCACACATGCCCTTCGCTATCATGAGAAAACCCCTAAATCTCAATTTTATTTTATTCTTTGGTTTAAAAAAAAAAAGTAAAGGGAAAGGACCCCTGACAGTTAAGTCCAGTCGCAAACGACTCTGGGGTTGCGGTGCTCATCTCGCTTTACTGGCCGAGGGAGCTGATGTTTGTCCACAGTCAGTTTTTCCGGGTCATGTGGCCAGCATGACTAAGCCGCTTCTGGCGAAACCAGAGCAGCACACAAAAATGCCAGAAAAACCAGAGCAGCACACCTTTACCTTCCCGCCAGAACGGTACCTATTTATCTACTTGCACTTTGACGTTGGGTTGGCAGGAGCTGGGACTGAACAATGGGAGCTCACCCCATTGCAGGGATTCAAACCACCGACCTTCTGATCGGTAAGCCCTAGGCTCAGTGGTTTACACCACAGCGCCACCCGCGTAGATTTAGATAAAGAAGAGCACCCACCAATAAATACTTTTTAGAAAGGGGCAAAATTAGACATGGACACACAAAGCATTAGAAAAAATATCAATCAAGACTCCTTGCATTCGGCTCCGCTCCCTCTTTCCTCCTGCCCAGGGAGGCTCTGCCGTCTGCCTGCCCCTCAGAACCTGGTGCTTCACACAGGGCTAGACCTCGGTGGCCGCAGACTCTCCTCTCCTTGCCCACTCTCCAGCAGCTGCTCAATGGAGAAGGCCAGAAGTGGCCGCCATAGAGAGGCAATGGGATGTTCCCCCACTGCCACCGCTGCCACCATTGTCATCACTTGGGACAAGCACCAGCAAGCACCCCGAGTTCAGTGATAGTGGCACTAGTGGAGGAAATAGGGACATTCTGGGACCAAATCAAAAGCCGGGATGGCTTCTGTAATTCTGGACTGTCCCTGGGAAATTAGGACACTTGTGAGGGTATGAAACGGTTTCTAGGCCAAAGTAAATGTTTCCTTTTATGTTATTATTTCCCACTGGTTAAACTGAATAATAAAACCTTTTATCCAGCCAGAGCCTTTGAAGCCTTTGAGCTGATTAACTATTTAGCAAAAGGTTTCCTTTCTTAACTAGGTCCCATGCACAATTCAATAGTAACTCTTACAAGATGGAACTTTTCTTGCATTTCAATATCACTATTTTTACTGAGGTATGTAGATGAAGATGACAAAATTGAAGTATTTGGCTGCCAAATAACTTTCATTTTAAAATAGCTTTTATTAAATCCTGCCAATTAAATGGATCTCTTAATAGACCTTGTTCATTAAGCGTTTGCATATTTTCAAACCTTTAAAGCCACATTTATTTTCAAAAGATGTTTTGACACCAGAAAACCTATCATCTTTCAAAACATTTGTACTAGTTTGACTCCTTTTAATAATATTTCACAATCTATTGAATTCACTGACAGATGAATGGATGTGAGCATTTCATAATTTCAATGCTGAAATGTGTTTCCTGTATCACACCTCTTACAAAGTTGAACAGCAAATAATTCATTCCAAAGTTGTAAGAGCCAGGAAACCACATGAATTGCCATCATTTTGGAAACTATGCACCATTTCTATTTGAGTATCCATTCTTTTGTCATTCAAGCACTGACATTACACTATCCATTCATTCAGCAGGCTTTGGAAACTGCTACTAGTCATCAACATTCTAGTGAAGCAACAAAGCCTTGCAATATTACTAGACCATGTAAAATACAAAACAAAACACCCAGCTATTGAAAAGTGGTGTTAATGCCAGACGAATGACATTACTGAGTAAAGTTAATATATGAACCTGCTTACTCTTGGAAATTCTGTAAGGGTATATGAAGTCACAAGCATATGTACTTTGACAGTCGGGGTAAGATGTATCACTTTGATTTTATTCAAAGCTATGACTAAACTAGGGTCTGTTTGGCATCACTATATAATCAGTAAGAGCTTGATCAGCAGCCAACAAATTTGGATGAGATTGCAAAGTAAGTGTTTCACAACAAATCAGAAAGCTCTGAAGCAGCGAGGTTGCTTAACTGTGCCAAATTGATCCTTTATGAGCTTTGCCCTTGTGTTAGGATCTGCTGCTGGTAGCACAATATGCACCAGCAGCAAATCACTGTGTGCGAAAAAGGCTGAATAGCTCTTGCCAACTCATGGGATTTACTGGAGATAGGAGTATTTCAAAGGAGTAGACCTGTTTCATGTGTAATCGTGTACATGTTAACAGTTGTCATAGCTCCTCAAAAGAACAAAAGATGCCAAAGTGAGTGGGAAAAAAAGGTTAGAGGACTTTTAAATGAGAGAATCAGTGAAGAGCTATTGTACTGGGAGACAACATGGTAGGGGTACCACCACCAGAGGATTCTGCTGCAGTCTGCCTCATTGACATGGCAACTCTAGCCAATCTAGGAAATAGAGATCCCTTAGGCTGTTAGTGAGGAACCTTGAAGGAAAAGAACTATAGAAGTCAATGAACATTACTAACTTGAGTCCATTGATTTCAGTGCATCTACTCTGAGTATGACAGTTGGATTCAATGCTTAATCTCTAGTCCATTGTTTGAAGAATAGATATTACATATACTGGACAACTTCTACACCACACAGCAACTGTGAAGGTTACTGAAGTATACATTTTGTTCTTTTATAAAGGAACTAACAATTAGAGAGTAGTATAGGGACGCAGGTGGCGCTGTGGGTTAAAGCCTCAGCGCCTAGGACTTGCTGATCGAAAGGTCGGTGGTTCGAATCCCCGCGGCGGGGTGCGCTCCCGTCACTCGGTCCCAGCGCCTGCCAACCTAGCAGTTCGAAAGCACCCCCGGGTGCAAGTAGATAAATAGGGACCGCTTACTAGCGGGAAGGTAAACGGCGTTCCGTGTGCTGCGCTGGCTCGCCAGATGCAGCTTGTCACGCTGGCCACGTGACCGGAAGTGTCTCCGGACAGCGCTGGCCCCCGGCCTATAGAGTGAGATGAGCGCATAACCCTAGAGTCTGGCAAGACTGGCCCGTACGGGCAGGGGTACCTTTACCTTTACCTTTATGGTGAATAGCAATAGGTGTTCATGTCTTCTTTGCTCATTAAAATAAAATGAAAAACATTTGCCAAAATTTAGCTTTTGAAGACATATTTCTTTTTCCAAGCGATAACCTAAGATTTTAAAATAAACCACTTAATCTCCCTGTTTATGTAGGCGTGCAATAACATAACATATTGATTGCTAAAATTAACTTGCTGCCAAAAAAACCCTGACAATAGCACAGTGCAAATAATTTGAATTGGATTTTTGCAAGCATGTAGCACAAATCCAATTTAAGCAGGTCCTGACTTACAAGGTGAATAAAAATGACAGGCCATGTGCCCTCTCCTGAATACCAAGAAAATTTTCATGCACCATCTCCCTATTAGGCACCCTAAGGGTGGAAAAGAACGTTACAAAAAACATCCCAAGGTCTGTATATATCCATTTCTAATCTTTACCAACATAGCTCTGTTTCTTTTACTATGAGACCCCTAGAAACAATCTAGGGCAGCCTTCCACAACATGCTGCCCTCCAGATGTTGACTACAACTCCCGTCAGCCCTAGCACAAAATAGTACAAAATATCTGGAGGACATAAGACTGGCACAAGCTCATACAAGATATTGATTCAGCACTTTTTGTATTAGCTTCACCAGTTATCAAGATCTGCTATGAACTGATCTTTCTGTACGTCTGAGGAAGACAACTTCCATCAACCCCAGTGAATCATCCCTGTTGGAGATGATAGATTGGTCTAATAGGGTATATGAACCTCTTTTGACATATAAACTTAATATAGTAGAAGTAAATAAGTTCACTGATGAGCCCATGCAAGTTCTGCAGTGGCCATGTCATGCTAAGGGCCACAAACAATCTGGCCACCCCCACGACTTGTTTCACTGCCCTCCATGTAGATATACAGCCAACACAGTATGTTTACAGCATGACAAACGGTAGGCGACATTCACCCTTAGTTTTGCTCTAACTGAGTTGGTTATTTCTCATATAAAGGCACACAAAGAAATGGTTAAAGGCTACACTATGAAACCATATACAAATAACAGTATGATAATAGTATGTAGTTTAGATTTGTGTCCTTTAACAATTAATGCTTTAAGTGAGGTGTGCTGTATAAACAAGAACATATTATGGTTTCTGGATTGGATTGTTGGAGATTTGTCATCCTCTGCATTTTTTTTACAAGAGCTGATAGACATGGCACAACTATAAATCTTTACAGATAATCTTATGATGTGGCACATGTTGATTTATACTTGCTATTGTCTTAGCCACTTCAAATCTATCAGTAGAACTCTTGAAAAATTGCATTCTTTCAGGCACGGTATAAACCCAGTAGTCAAAAACAGTGATGCTTAAGGAAAACCATTTCTCTCCCTCCAACTTCAACCAATATCCTATATCCTTTGCATTCTGTTATAATCCATCCTACTAGTCTTTTTTGCTTATGTAAGCTGATCAGAAGGATAGTGCACTATCAAAAGCATTTTCTAAAATCCAGATTAATTATGTTCACTGTTTCTCATGTCTTTGGCACGTAAGCTCTGTAAAAACTAAAAATGGGGTGGGGGC
This sequence comes from Podarcis muralis, assembly GCF_964188315.1. NCBI lineage: Eukaryota > Metazoa > Chordata > Lepidosauria > Squamata > Lacertidae > Podarcis > Podarcis muralis. The sequence goes on along the minus strand of NC_135664.1, from coordinate 26,529,960 downwards.
GGGTAGGAGCAAGATGTCTTCAGATGGTAACTTATCAGCTACTCACCCATAGAAGTATGGGCTTTCATTCAGAGGGCCTTCTTGGTGGCGGCACCCACCCTGTGGAATGCCCTCTTATCAGATATCAAGGAAATAAACAACTATTTGACTTTTAGAAGACATCTCAAGGCAGCCTTGTTTAGGGAAGTTTTTAATGTTTGAGGTTTTATTCTGTTTAATATTTTGTATAAATGCTAAATTACTGTTATTGTTATTGTTATTCAATAGCTAATCCAATTATTCCCTTTACTTGGCATGGAGAGTAGATCGGTAGCCTATCTTTGTATGACATTCCTTTGCCTACCAAAATTAAGGCATGTTTTTGTTAGCAAACTACTTTTGCCTGCTACAGCTGATCCTAGGGGGTGGGATCAAGACCAAACCCAAACAGTAATCCATTGCTTGCTGTTTGGGAGGAGATAGGCTGCACTGAGCAGAAAGTTAAGAAGTCATGGGGAAGAGAAGACAGAGTTGAGGTTCAAAGTGAAGAAGCTGGGCCCTGAACAGTTAGCTTCTAAGTCTTCTGCCATTTTATAATATTTATGAACTTCATCTTGGTACAGTTGGGATCATACCTGAACTTTCTCCCCACATCTCTGGGATGGAAATCCCAGAAGATTGGGAAGATGGAAATGAGAAGAAGGACTTCCCATTGCAAATGATCATTGCTGGCTATCAATATCCTACACCAACCTTACAATGTCCTTCTCATTTTCATGATTTTCTTCCTAAGGGATATTCTTCTATAGCCTTTCAGATCTATGAATTAATTTAAACAAGGCTTGTAAAAAACAAAGCACTTGGAGACCTGAGTATCTCATGCCAAAGTGCCACTTTAAAATACCATTTATCTAATGTGATTGCATACTAAACCAAAGCCCTATATGGATTGGCTCAAAACAATCACAACACTAAGTCCTTTCCCATTTGTGTGAAATATGATGTAGCCCTGCTGCAAATAAATAGATTGCTTATTTCGCAGTGGATTTCTTAGCTGATGTGCTCTAGCCAGTGCCGGATTTATGTATAAGCTAAACAAGCTATAGCTTAGGGCCCACTCTCTTGGGGGCCCCCAAAAAAATTAAAGGAAAAAGAACTGGATGTACATTTCCAAAATATGATAAAAAAATAAATAAAATAAAACCTACATACATCAACAGTGTTTTGTGTTGTGTAGGCTCATGTGATGTAGGTAATGGGCCCTGCCTGCTATATAAAGGGCCCCATTACCTTCAGTAGCTTACGGCCTCATCAAACCTAAATCCGGCCCTGGCTCTAGCAGTTGAGGACCAGAAAACACAGAAAAAGCTGGTGGACTATTCCATAGAACAATACCAAGACAGACATTGGTTTAAAAAACCCAGATGGTTTATCGTCCCCTGTAAAAGTAAGCCATCTCAACTTTTTCTACAGATCTCTTCTGGGGTGAAATTCCTTCCAAGCCCCCAAACTGAATGATCAATTAAATATGATCAACATATTACTCTCTTGGTGCTGGTGCTGGTAAGGATTTTAATCTATGATCAGTTTCTTCCATTGTTTCCTAAGCCTCAGAGAAGGAAAAGCAGGCAAGGGGGATAAAGTCTTCAGTATAAATATTTTATTTAAATAAAAACCACATAAAACATTTTTAAATGAGTTTCTTTCCAAGCAACAGTTTCTTTCCAAGAGCAGTGCCTAGTACATATAAAAGGCACAAGGGAAGAGGGGCAAACACCAGATAAATTTGAATTATTTGCCAATTCAACATGTTGCTATGAGTTCTCAGTAACTTGCAAGATATGCCTAGTAATGTTGTAGTTAATGGACAGAGGCTTACATAAAATTACCATCTTCATCCAGTCTGTAAAATAAGTTGGCTGATTTTATTGTCAAAGGAGTACTACTGAAAACAGAGAGCAGTTTATGAAAACTTGCAAAAGCCATATCACAATTTCCCTACACATCCTGTTTTTGTGCAAAAATGATACAGAAATAGCCTTTTCGCATCTTCATCACCCAACAAATGCACAACAGTTCCTGGATGGAAGAAAATACGAACAGTGTACTTTGGATACAAAACTGTTGTATCGAAAAAGGTTTTATTACAATGAAGCAGTTCTTTGAAATAAGAGGATGCCTTCAAACAGAAGGCTGCCCTAAAGTAAGACACATAGCCACCCCAATTTGCCAGACAACATCTATCACTTCCCCTACTATCAATTTCTAGCTGGCAAAAGTTAACATCAGCTTCCACAGATCTTATACAACAGAGATTCCATTGATGTTATGCTAGGATCTCTCTGCGTCAAAAACATGTGTTGAAAGAGCATTCTTCTTTCTTAATCAGTTCAGGAGTCACATTTCACAATCTCCTAAAATAGACAGTTAGATTAAAATGAGAAGACACAGATTGTGATCAGGTAAGTCTTGGTCTTTCCACATGTTTTTCAATCTAATGCCCTGCTACCTGACGGACACAAGTTGCTCTGAAACATCCAAACCAACCATAGTAGTCTGTGCTATCTCACCCTGACTGAATCGATGCCCAAATCCCTTCAAATAGGCCCAATTTGACTCAGGCAAAGCCAATCACAGCCTCATAAACACACCTGCTGCACCAGTGGCAGGACCCACTGCCAGTAGCAACAAGCATAGGACCACTAACCACATCACAAAGTTCTGAACAAAAAAATGTCTTATGCCTCCAAATCTTAAATAAAAAAGCAGGAAAAGGCCATTTAATTTCTCCTACAAGTTGTCCAAGAATTTCTCAATAACCTACATCCCAGAAATTAGACAAAATAAGAATGATTTTACCTTTGTTTAACGCTTGGTTTTGATGAATCAGTCTGAGTTTGATCACCTCTTTTTTTAACCCTTGGTCTTCAAGAAATGATTGGAACTGAAATAGAAGGACAGTATGAATTTTTATATTGTTCATTGCATTTTTTAAACCGTACATACTATTTTGCTGGGAGTTGCTGTACTGAGGCAATAGCTCCCAGCATCTGCTATGAAGGCTCTAATGTTTGCTGTAAATGTTTTTTTTTTTCTAGTGCTACTGTTTTTTCTAGTGCTACTGTTATCTAGAATATGGCCCTCAAGCTGAAAAAAGTTCTCAACTCCAATTAAATGTATCCCTTTGCTGTTGACAGCATGCTGGTAACAGGTTGTGATTTAGCATTCAGTTTTATCACTATGCCTTCACATGCTACAAGTACGGTGCTCTTATTCAAGTAGGTAATACACATTTTTAGACTGAGGATTCTGCTAATTAAACAGTACCTAATACAGTTGTACCTTGGTTTTCGAACAGCTTAGTTCTCGAACGTTTTGGCTTCCGAACATCACAAACCCGGAAGTGACTGTTCCGGTTTGTGAACTATTGTTGGAAGCCGACACTCCGACGGGGCTTCCATGGCTTCCGATTGGCTGCAGGAGCTTCCTGCAGCCAATCAGAAGCCATGCTTTGGTTTTCAAACGTTCTGGAAGTCAAATGGACTTCTGGAATGGATTCCGTTTGACTTCCAAGGTATGACTATCACAAAGAGAAACTATGTGGACTCAGAACTGCATTTGGCGTTGCCAGTTCAAACTATGCAAGCTATATAAGTTCAAACTCCCACCCTGCCCCCAAAAGGGACTGCAGTGTCATTGTCTTAGGTGGGCATTGAGAGTAGAAAGCTTGAGAACCCCTGCTTTAAAAAGTTGAAGATGATACAGTTACAAGCCATAATAGGGGGGGGGGGGATACCAACAGAAAGCAAAGTATTTTATCCTTCCCTGAATTTAGCACAAGTTAACTGAGGGTTAACTGGATGGCAACTATTATACAGTAGGTTAGTACTCTATCATTAGTCATAGTTAAATACGTATTTAATTTGTTCTGTGTGTACACAATTTTTTTAAAAAAAGCATGCTCACACAGACAACAGCAACTCTGCATAGACTTATATAACACTTACTGTCAATAGTGTAAAAAGGAATGCTTAAATTGCTGAATTGTTCAGACTTTAACTGCTTGGTTATATCTATCGATACAAAATATATAACGCTGTTGTGAGATAGATACGAATCTCAAAACCCACATTACATTGTGGTTCTTGATGTATGAATATTTATTAATCCCAAATACCATGCTTTTATCGTATGCTAGTCTTAAATACAATGGGTTATACAGTGGTACCTTGGGTTACATATGCTTCAGCTTACATACACTTCAGGTTACAGACTCCGCTAACCCAGAAATAGTGCTTCAGGTTAAGAACTTTGCTTCAGGATAAGAACAGAAATTGTGCTCCAGTGGCGCGGCGGCAGCATGAGGCCACATTAGCTAAAGTGGTGCTTCAGGTTAAGAACAGTTTCAGGTTAAGAACGGACCTCCGGAATGAATTAAGTATTTAACCTGAGGTACCACTGTACTGAACTAAATCATACATAGAGTAGACCCACTTAAATCAATGGACTTTACTAACTTTGTTAGACATAAAGTTAAGCAGCAATCCTAACTCCACTTACCTAGGTGTGAGCCCCATTGAATTCACTGGAATACACGTGGTTCGATATAGAGCCTTAGCAAGCTAGTATGAACTATTGATTTTAATGAGTCTACTGTTTGTATGACTTCGATACAACACATCTGTTACAAGCAGATTTCTCAGTGATCTCACTTTTGTTTAATAGCAGGCACGTTCATTTTCTGCTTTGGGGTTCTATAGCATAAGAAGGGCTCCTAATGTAACTATGTCCCATCAATCTTGCACAAAAAAACAGTCTGCACAAAACATGATTATCTACTGCAAGTACATCAGCTTAACATAAAATTAAAAATTCTGATAGGTTTTTTTCAAATAATAGTATAGTTCAAAACATGAGCAGATGTAAATAAGAATGTATTATACAAATAATGTTACAAGTCAACTGTGGAACAACAGTAAACAGAAAATGTTGACATGCTTGCTTCTGGTTTAATGAAGCTGTAACAACAAAACCACGACTGAATTTTGTGCTTTTTAGTGCATGAAAATAGTATATTAATTAAAATATGTTATGAAGATTTGCATTAGGTATAAAATTCAATGAAATTTCAGATATGTTAAATGTTGGTAAATGTGTAACTGGGAGGAAAATAATTGCCTGTGTAAAATATATTTAGAAAGTCAAGTGAATGAGATATGAACAAAAATCCAAAAATCAATATTGAAAGAAACTTTTCCTTTTCTCATCGGCCAATATTAGAACTTAAATAGATATTCCAGCATACAAAGTAAGTTTCTTTCTGCATAGAAGAGAACAGGAACTTTGCTAATGAACTTTGGTGGTCCAGAATTGTTTTTCATTTGCTTTTGGAATTTATAAAGATAGCATGTCCATACCTTTATATGAACTTCATGTAATATAAAGGTGCCAATTTCAACCCCCAGTAAAGCACTGAATTAATTAGATCCAATTTAGTTTCGTCTTCACATTTTTAAAACATCTATTAAAACACAGTTAGCAAAACTGATGAACTGGTGCAAAACAAAATTTTGTTAACTACTTAGTATTAACGAGATGTATCAGTAATACCTTCAAAATAATTCTATATGGTACCTTATGAATGCACTTTTGTTCTGCTTTTCATCTCCAGGATATAGAAGTTAAAACTTTGATTAAGAAGTCTTCCTCTCATAGCAATCCTGCTAATAAATCCCTGTGCTGCTGAATTCTGCTGCTGCTAAAGAGGTACCAAAAAAAAAGAGAGCTGCCTTTAAAGAGCCAATCACATCCTTTTGGACCTCCCAAGCTTCACTGTGCAATCAGCAAGGGCTTTGTAGCTATACAATAGGGGTTAAATACTTCCCTGTATTTATTTAAAAGCAAGAAAATCTGCTTAGTTGCTTGAACCTCTTACTTATTCAGAATATGGTTCTATTATATTTAATAGCAGACATTTGTTGCAGAAAGTAGCATTACTATAACTCCTGATTCTCAGAGTTATAAGAGTTAAGTACCAGGATTCCCTTAAGGTCTTGCCTCTACCCTGCATATGCCCTTATATTTACTGTTCTTTTACTTTTTATTTCTATGCTCTGATATGATTTTGACCTAGCTATCTGCCACAGCATTTGATAATCAGACTAGTAGTACTCAGTTCTGATCAGATAAACATGGTAACTCCACAGAAACAATCTCTTTATGGTGACAAAGAAGTCTTTCAACTCAGGAAAAGAAAAATGTTCTGAAAGTCAGGATTGGTTAGAATAGATTACCACATTATGCACAAGGCTGATACACCAGATTTATCACTTTATCCTCATTTACTTTTCAAGCAATTGCCTTGACACAATTAGCCAAGAACAATGATGCCTTTCAAACTTCCCCCTGTGGAAAAATATGACATCTATAAATACAATACAGTATATCTCTTTGCTGACAAGCACACAATGTGGCTCTAGAAAAATTCAACTAAAAATGTTTCCCTTGCTGTTTTGCATGCTCAAAACAATAAGAAATGCTCCTTTGATGCCCACTTAGTTTCCCTAAAGACCTGTTCAGAAACTTCACAAAAGTACAATCACCATGTAACATAATCTACTTCAAAGCATATTGTCAAAGAAGCCTAACACTAAGTGCAGTCTCATGACCTCTCACACTTAACAAAGCTAAGAGTGAGAGTGTCTTAACCAAAGCTATTCTAGATGTGAGTTATCACTAGTCCTAGGGCTTGGTAGGTAACATTATATATTTTGAACACAAAGTTACTTTTTGTAATAATTATACTTAAGTTTTCATTTCATTTTATTTTTTGTTACGGCTTCATTTACCCATTTCAATAGGCAAATAAGTGTCAATACCTTTTAACAGTACCTGCCTGTTCAATAGCTAAATGATTTGTATACTATAAATTAAGCATGCCATGAAGTTAATATTAGTACAACACCTGCAAAATTTCTAAGGTGATAATCTAGCCCAAAATAAACATGCATAGATTTAACTAGTTTGAATGGAAATAATTAAGCAGTGTAAATACTTAACACTCCCACTGAAATCTACATTAGTCTTTAGGGTTTTGCTCTGGCTGATGTTATCATGACTTGTTGTAGTCTATTTGTCCCTCTTTTTTCTTCTCTCCACATCCTCTCACAACCTGCTTCATATACAAATGAATTGAAAACTGTATTTTGAAGGAAAGTTCTAAGATTTTATTCTGAACAATGACAGTTTTCCGTTCTTTAGACATGAATAGGAGAAGGACAGGTCTGATTCTGTAGCTTGATTGACCAAGTCTAATCAGAATTATTTCTGCACACTGCTTCACTACAGCAGTAGCCCCATTAAACACTAAATGCTTCTGGAACCCGTCCCCCTTTCGCCTCCTACTGTGACCCATTACTTTCCAAACAGTAGCTACCCAGTGGGCTACTCAAAACATTCAAGGGAGGAAGGCACTGTGGTAAATAATAATCTCAAAACCCACACCAAAATCTGTCATTTGGGTTTTGGGGATGGCAACTAGCCAGAGCCAAACAATTGATTTGTGATAGAATTCTTTTTTTTTTAAAGCCTTCAAACTACTCCTACTTTGCAAACTGATACTCTTAGTCATGTCTAAGCACTCACCTGTACAACAGGTTTTATATCTATTTTCAGAATAAAGATGAGCTGGCCAGGTGAAATCACAATTGAAAAAAGCTCTCCATTTTTAGAAAAAATTATTGTGCATATTTCAAACAAATTCATTTAACTAACTAACTAAGTAAGTAACTAACCTTAATGATACTTTGCTCAATGGGATGTCCCAATGATTTCAAATGAAATTTACTTCTAAGTGACTGTGTATTCTGAACTGCAGCCTAATATGATTTGCATAATGCAATCTAAACATTCATGTTTCGTTCAAAACCACTTGATGAAAATGATTAATTGTTACCACTGAGGTTTTTAATAGTATAATATCCATTTAGAAGAACAAATATTGTTCTTGTCTGAGGCCCGGGGCAGGAGCCTTGTTAGAATAAAGATATAAACTCAAAGAAAAATGCAGCCACTCCAGTTACATAAGATGTCAGGGTAGCTCAGATAAACCTGGGAAATTGAGGATAAAAACAAAAGTTCGAAAACTTTTTGCACTCTACACTGATCTTTCAAGGATTGTGCACTTATCAACTATGCTTGCAAAACTATTTCTACATGTTTCATTATTACCCAAGCCCTGCCAACACAAGATAACACTGGCACCAGACATGTGGCTCCAACAGACTCACAGCCCATGAGATGTGCCACTGTGGCAGCAGTGGCCAATCTGATCTGATGCTACACACTAGTATGCAGTAACGCAGGTCCCGATTTTACTATTGAAGACTTGCAGTGCATATGGACAGGCATGGCCATTTCTCCCATGGCTGTTTCACCCATTAAGTACCTGGTCATTGGAGGCCCAGGGCATTCTTTGCATGACAGCATAAACCTGGCAGGCACCTGTTGGCTGGCTTAACCCTCCAAGGCCCAGGACAAGTGAACCTGGCTGCCCATCCCGCTGCATGAGCCTGGATGTGGGCAGGTGCAAATGGAAAGAGATGATCATTTAGATACAGAGGACTCAACCATGTAGGTCAAATCAGAACTTTGAATTGGGCCTGGAAATGGATCAGGAGCCAATGAATGTGAAGAAGAACCAAATCCCAGTGTTTGGGTGTCTTATTCTGTCCTGTAACCGATATCTCCAGACCTTCTTATAAAATGCAGTCACACATGTAAAATGGATCAGAGTTATCATACTGGCAGACAAGAACAGGGGTTACTGAAGGCAAGTTGTCTACATGCAGGTAGGGAACTCTTCCACCCAGCAGTTTTTGTGGACTTGTTGCTGCAAGTTTTTTTGCAGTTTCCACACACTATGGTCCTCAACCAAATGTTATTCCATAGTTCTACCTCGACATCCAGATTTATGTTTTTGTTTTACTTAACTGTAAATCTGGATTAAATGGGAAAATAATATGGACATCATTTTGAAGAGTAGATGCTATACATAACTTGTGAGCGTAAACAGCAGACTCTACAAAAAACTCTTAGGTGAAAGTCCCCAGGGTCATACTTGAGATACCATCTTAAGCTCTGTGCCACAAAGCTTATTTGCATTTCTAATGATGGTGATGGACCCTGGAACACCCACCAGCTACAAACCTGATTCTCTAGAGCAGGGTTTCCCAAACCTGTGTCTCCAGCTGTTGTTGTAGTTCAACAACTCCCATCATCCCTAGCTAGCAGGACCAGTGGTGAGAGATGATGAGAATTGTAGTCCAACAATAGCTCGAGACCCAAGTTTGGGAAACCCTGTTCTACAGTGAGTGCACCCCCGTATCAAAAAAGTATCACTCATCTGAGCAAACAAACAATCTCCTAACAGTGTCTCTGCCTTTCTGGGCTGAACTTCTGTTTTTTACTCATCCTGCCCATTGTCACAGCTAAGCACTAATTTACCATTCCTATAACCTTATCTTGGTTAGATGAAAAGGAGAGTAGAGCTACATGCCACCAGCATATTCATGAAATGCACCCCAAATCCCCAGATTATCTGACTCAGCAGTTTCACATAGATGTTAAGCAGCATGGAGATAAGACTGGACCCTGTGGAGCGTCATAGCACAATTGCCACAGCAACTGCAGAAATTCCCCAATACCACCCTCTCAAGAAAGTCATCCCAGAATGAATGGAACCACTGCAATGCAGTATCACCCACGAGGGAAATAACCCTCTCCCACTGCTGTTTCCCGGCATTTGGAAGCATACCATTATCATACAAAGCAGGATGACAAGATTTTTCTGCAGTTAGTCACAAGACAATGCAAACTCTTAGTCCTTCTCATTCTGAAGAAAACTCCTCCTCGTACCAGAACACCATTCTAGCAAAGCCTCAGACTTCACAAGTGTTCCTGAAATAGGAGCCTTATAGTGCTTTGGGGGGGGGGGGGTCACAGAGGATATAATTATAACTCCTACACTCCTTGAAGACTTCAGGGGTTGTGTTATATACAGGGCCAAAGCAGGGGTAGAAAACATGGTGCCCTTCAGATGTTGCTGAACTCAATCAGCCCAAGCCACCATGGTCAATGGTCAGGGATAGAATCATAGAATTGTAGCTTTGGAAGCGACCCTGAGCATCATCTAGTCAAACCACCTGCAATGCAGGAATCTCAACTAAAGCATCCATGACAGATGGCCATCCAAACTCTGCTTAAAAAGCTCCAATAAATGACAGCCCACCACCTTCCAAGCAAGTTCATTCCACAGTTGAACAGTGTTTACTGTCAAAAAGTTATTCCTGATGTCTAGTCAGAATCTCCTTTCTTGTAACTTGAAGCCATTGGTTCGGGTCCTGCCCTCCTGAACAGAAGAAAACAAGCTTGTTCCATCTTCCGTGTGACAACCATTTGGATATTTGAAGATGGCTATCATACCTATGATGATGGGAATTGTAGTCCTGCAACATCTGGTAGGAACCATATGGCTTACTCCTGTACAGGATCAACATTTAACAGCTATATAGGGGTATATATAGCACTTCAACCCCTTTCATCTTAATAATCGCTGTGTCTTCCAAGGACTCAATCTTTTTCATGACAACAAAGCAGCCGTGACTTACCCAGACCTGAACCCAAGCTGCTCCTAAACCTACAATATACGATTAACAGTAGTTGTCATTGTTTTATTTACAGGACAGGAGTGGGAGACCTCTGGCTCAAGGCAGGGATAAGGGATGTGGACCCCTAAGCCTCTCTGTCTAGTTCTGTACCATCTCACCCCATCCCCAGACAATGCTTCTTGGCGATCCTGTTTGTATCCCCCCAAATCACTGCTGTGATAGCACTGCTGTTGAGAAAGGGAGTAGAAGTTTAGCATTCTGCACTAATCCCCCCTCTCTTCTATCCCCGACCCAAGTTTCATGTGAGTATAAATACATAGATGTGGGTGTATAGCTGTCATTTTACATGGGGTAAATTTGATGGAACTAAGTCATCACCAAAGTTAAGAAAAGGACCAAGTGTTTAGTTACTGCCTTGTTTATGGTGGAACTACTTGGGATCTAATATCCTCCTCATTCTAGTCATTTAACATGAGCACACAGATAAAATGCAACTGTCAAGGTTGTGCCCCATGTCCTCAGCAATGTCAACCCTAATTCCTTCCTCCAGAAAACCATTGCAAATCAGGCTCCTTTTCTCCATTGTTCTATGTATGATCATTTGTTTATCTATTGCATTTATATCCTAGTTATCCTCTGAGGTTTTCTCCTCCCCTACTTTACCCTCAAAACAACCCTGTGAGGTAGGCTAGGCTGAGAGACTGTTACTCGCCCAAGTTCATCCAGGTGAGTGGGGGAACTGAACTCCAGGTCTCACAGGTCCAACACTCTAAGCACTATACCACAATGGTTCTTCATTTACAGACAAATATGATCAACAATTGTGAAAAAGTGTCGAGGTTCTAGGGTAAAAGAAAAAGTTTGATTATCACTGGGGATTTGACTTAAGAAATACTAGATAATACTAGAATTAAAATGCTTTCAGGTTTGATGGTGATCATATCTTGAAGCAGCAGTATGGATGGATGGCGGCTAACAGATAGAGGTTGAATCCTGACAAGACAGAAGTACTGTTTTTGGGGGACAGGAGGCAGGCAGGTGTGGAGGATTCCCTGGTCCTGAATGGGGTAACTGTGCCCCTGAAGGACCAGGTGCGCAGCCTGGGAGTCATTTTGGACTCACAGCTGTCCATGGAGGCACAGGTCAAATCTGTGTCCAGGGCAGCTGTTTACCAGCTCCATCTGGTACGTAGGCTGAGACCCTATCTGCCTGCGGACTGTCTCGCCAGAGTGGTGCATGCTCTGGTTATCTCCCGCTTGGACTACTGCAATGCACTCTACGTGGGGCTACCTTTGAAGGTGACTCGGAAACTACAACTAATCCAGAATGCGGCAGCTAGACTGGTGACTGGGGGCAGCCGCCGAGACCATATAACACCGGTCTTGAAAGACCTACATTGGCTCCCAGTACGTTTCCGAGCACAATTCAAAGTGTTGGTGCTGACCTTTAAAGCCCTAAACGGCCTTGGTCCAGTATACCTGAAGGAGCGTCTCCACCCCATCATTCTGCCCGGACACTGAGGTCCAGTGCCGAGGGCCTTCTGGCGGTTCCCTCATTGCGAGAAGTAAAGCTACAGGGAACCAGACAGAGGGCCTTTTCGGTAGTGGTGCCCGCCCTGTGGAACGCCCTTCCAGCAGATGTCAAAGCGATAAACAACTACCTGACATTCAGAAGACATCTTAAGGCAGCCCTGTTCAGGGAAGTTTTTAACGTGTGATATTTTACTGTATTTTTGGTTTCTATGGAAGCCGCCCAGAGTGGCTGGGGAGGCCCAGCCAGATGGGCGGGGTATAAATAATAAATTATTATTATTATTATTATAGACATAAATTATACATTATATTCGGATGACATTTTCATGAACTTTATAGGGTTTAATAATAAATTAGTTTGCACACTACTTATATAAATGAATTATTCTAAATGTTAGAAACAATTAAAAATACATTAGTAGGAAGCATTCCAGACCAAAAAGTTACCTACAAGCGAATTCTATTTTTTTTAAAAAATCAAAATCTTATCTATAAATGAATTCTGAAGTGGGGCAATTCATGCAGAATGATCAGCTAGTAGAAATGTCCTCAGGTTATAAAAAAAGAAAAAGAAAATGCAGAATACATTTCATAGATAATAATATAATTCAAGTAAGCAGAAAAACTGAAACAGCTAGACAGTCTTGGAATTGCTTCTGTAGAACAGATAATACCTATCTCAAAGGACTGAGTTCACTAAAAGCAGCCTGCTACAAGCATCTGCAGGTTTTCAACTTAGAAGGCAATCCTCTGCCACCATCAGAACTTTTTTTATGATCAATCATTCTGGAAACTGCATTAGGTGCAGTTAGTACCTAACTTTTTAAAGCCCCTGTGGTTATCCTTTTTCTTTCAGAAACCCATTCCATTGCATACTGACTACAGGAGGGGTGGGGTGGGGAAGGATCCCAGCTCAAAAGCATCTGAAAATGAATTAAAGTCCAAATCCCACATCTTAAAGTTTGCATAACTTAAATGAGAAGCCAATATATTTATCAAGGAAATGGACATAATAATCAAAAGTACAGCAAAAAACCAAAAAAATTAATTGCAGCAGTGGGCCACACAACAGTCAGATGGGCCTCATCATCCATGTTCCAAGAAAAGGGGAAAGATCAGGGCTGAGAGAGGGCTACAGAAAATCTATGTTAAAGGATGTGACCTATTTTTCAATTGTATACATGTATGCTTGATTTAAGCATTGTGAAATAAAAACTCTCTTTAAAAAAAAGCAACTAAATTTCTCCCCCATCACTAAGCCTCCACCAACTGAAACACAGCAGGTGGATACATAAGACAAGGGCCTCTAGATTTAAAATGTTCTTCTAAAAGGAGTCTTTATAGCTGCTTCCACTCCTGCACATTTTTCTATAGCTACCGGGATTTAGTGATTTCAGTAAGCACTCTCGTTCATGGTATTATGTTGTGTAATTTAGAACTTTATAAGCTGTTTTCAGAATTCTGATAAAGTAGCTTATAAATTAATAAATGCATTAAATGTATTGATAAATGTACTACAAAACCATGCATTTGGTTGGTCCCTGGTGCAATACAGTCAATCTGAATACTGTTCTTGTGAATAAAGGTAAAGGTAAAGGAACCCCTGACCATTAGGTCCAGTTGTGGCCAAATCTAGGGTTGCAGCGTTCATCTCGCTTTATTGGCCGAGGGAGCCAGCGTACAGCTTCTGGGTCATGTGGCCAACATGACTAAGCCGCTTCTGGTGAACCAGAGCAGCACACGGAAATGCCGTTTACCTTCCCGATGGAGTGGTACCTATTTATCTACTTGCACTACTTGAAAGATGTGCTTTCGAACTGCTAGGTTGGCAGGAGCAGGGACTGAGCAATGGGAGCTCACCCTGTCACGGGGAATCGAACTGCTGACCTTCTGATTGGCAAGTCCTAGGCTCTGTGGTTTAACCCACAGTGCCACCCACGTTCCATGTTCTTATGAATATATAGGAACAAAAATGATGCCATTATTTTAACTTAACACTTTAATCATGTGCTTCTCTCCCCCCCATCCCCACAACACCCACTTGCTGAAATTCTTTCAACAGCTGATTCAAAAAAACCTGTTGATCATGCCTAAATCCACCATATTTCAAAAGATCTGGCTCCAGTTCACACTTACATGAAGGAACATTGCATGTGCTATTTTAAACTTTTATTCTACTTAACCATTTTTTTATCTGTGCAGTACTCTCTCTTGCATACAGCAGCACTTCCACTGCTGAAAATGAAACAATAAAATCATGAAAACAACTGGTTTTTCAACCTTTAAATTGAACTTTGTAATACAGACCAACACAAGCAAAACACAGTGTGTGCCCAACTTAATATGGAAGTAAAAAAATAATTTATTGATATGCAAGTTGGAAGTACTAAAGTTTGAACAGGAAGACAGACTTTGTACAGAAATTCATTGCTAAAGATAAAGAGAACTCTAAAATAAAATTATCCACAGCGTTTTGCCTATTTTTCACCTCAGTTAATTAAAATCACAGCATTAAATTTTGTTGAAGATAGTGATTTGCTAAAAAAATAAAAATATGGCAAGTATCTACATGCTATCAAAAATCCCTACTATATAAATAACACTGAATTATGCATGTTGTTTAATGAAGATTATAAAATATGTCTGCCAAAGAAGAAAAACAACATATGGGCCAGCATAATCCATTCATTGGTTTATGAACCAAATGTCCCCCTGAGTATGTAAAATGCCTATGAGTCCCAAGTGATGAATTTTACATTTGGATCAGTGATTTAGCTAAGAGATGTATAAAAATATCACATATAGGTTGATGGCTCCCCACTGATTACACATCCAAGGATACTCATTAAGCTTTTCTTGTTGTGAAAATAAATCACACTCATGAAACATATATGCTACTTTCAGGTAGACAAGCAAAAGCAGTTGGTGTAAAATGGATAAAACACTTTTTATTTAAATAATGATCTATATGTGGCATGAGTTACAGCTATGAATGGGACCTTTTCTACTGCGTAGGGAGCAACCGTCAAAAAAGAAAGACACACAGAATAAAATGGGGGGGGGCAAGGGGAATAGAAGAAATATTGTGAATATCCAAAGACAATGAAGTTAAAACAACAAATTGTTTGAGATGAGCAATGATGAAGCAACACGTGCATATCTCCCCTTGTTTCCAGCCCTGCCTTGGAAGTTTCACTTTTGCAACATGCCTGATACTCTTGCGTTTGACTCTGTCTATTCATTCTGGCATCCGTGTAAACCTAGGAAAAGTGCTTCATCAGTGCTTCAGCGCTTTGGCAGCACTATCTAATGAGCATAGTGAGGATATGGTTTAATTAAAGGTAAAGGTAAAGGTACCCCTGCCCATACGGGCCAGTCTGGACAGACTCTAGGGTTGTGCGCTCATCTCACTCTATAGGCCGGGAGCCAGTGCTGTCCGCAGACACTTCCGGGTCACGTGGCCAGCGTGACAAAGCTGCATCTGGCGAGCCAGCGCAACACACGGAACGCTGTTTACCTTCCCGCTAGTAAGCGGTGCCTATTTATCTACTTGCACTCGGAGGTACTTTCGAACTGCTAGGTTGGCAGGCGATGGTTTAATTACTCTATTGTATTTCAATCTTTCAGTGAAATCAACTCATCAATAAAACCTTGAAGTAGCTCATATCAAGCACTAAACAGCAGAGGGATGATGGCAGAACATTTGGCTGTTTTATTTATTTTCTTCAATTATGGACAAGCTTTTAGGACAGCTCTAAAAATAAAATCCTTGTTATCTCTTTCCAGTTTGTGTCATATATTTACATTTGTTTATATATACTGGTGGTCTTAATCTCTATTCCCAATATCTCTGTTTTGGTGACACTTTCCACCACTCATTCCAACTCTTCTTAATCATTGCTAAAGAGAAACGGTCTATGCTAACCAAACAGCAGAGATGAATGAAGCATAGAAACTAGAAAACATAAGTGGGATTTGACTGTTTATACGTTGTGCTAATTTTTTCCTTCACCAACATTTTCTGCCTCCTAATTCTCTCAGCAAAATGCAAGAAACAGATTCAGTTGGGGTGGCAGGTACATACATAACACTGTACGCTAGCGAGCATTTCAACTGGCCACTAGGAAATGAAAGCTGCATTTTCACATGTCAGTGCCTCCTGAGGCCCCATGGGTGGTTCTGTGCATTTTGGGGCTCCAAAATGTGCAGGAGGCTTCCCAGGGATGGTGATAGGTATATACAGAGCTAACATATTTGAGCATACTTTCAACTCCACATGTGTTGCTTAGTTTAAACCATGTTCAGAACACTTGAACAGGGTTCCAGTCTTCTATAATCATCAGAAGGTTAAGTATCAGAAATCTAAATCTGAATGAGTTAGAAACAGCAAGGGAATAGGTGGTATCTGACGACAGTGCTTATTTTGGTAACTAATGCAAATAAAACACTTCCCATATATCTACAGTATATGACTTAACTGTATTTATGCTTTGAAAATACAGAGGCAGAAATCTACTTATATATTTGTCCCCAGAATTCCCTTATGGAAACCACACATTCCTCTTGTTCTGTTTCATCCATCTGATATAGATGATGATAGATGATAGATAGATAGATAGATAGATAGATAGATAGATAGATAGATATCTTTAGAAAATAATGTTGACTCTTGGGTAGTGAAAATGATGCCTACATATACATATAATTATGGTATGCAGAAAAAAAGCTGGAATGCGCGTGAAAAAGTTTGAAAATACCACTGAAAGAGAAAATATATGTAGGATTTGTGTGCCCTTATGAAATCAGAGACAAAATAACAGTTTAATTCATGAAGCCATGCTGTCATTATTCAGCTATTTTAATGCTGGACTTGAACAATAAAATACCCATTCTATTCTTTGTGCCCTAACAGGAATTCCTAGCTAATGTTAATATGGTTGAAGGAAGAAACTGTATCCTAGTTACTTTTCTACCAAACTGAAACAAACTTTAGACCTATGGTCTGACCTCACTGGCACCAGTTTTTCTATTGACACAAATTAATGTGCAAAGCAGATTTTATGGTCTAAACATGTGGGCATTTTCTGGTAACCAACAGAATAAGACCACTTCTGAAGTTGTCCCCTAAACTGTATGCCATAATAGCTATATTTCCTTATTTGTATCGCTTTTCCTCCAACGTATAGCCCAAATATGCTGTCATCATACAAAAACAATGATTATCTGGTAATAAAAATGCTACAATAAACTTATAAACTTTCCAGCTATACCTAATGAAACACCAGTACAGTTAACAAATACAAAAGTCATAAGCAATAGGTAAAGGTAAAAGGTAAAGGACGGCTGGATGGTTAAGTCCAGTCAAAGGCAACTATGGAGTTGCAGAGCTTCATCTCACTTTCTGGCCGAGGGAGCTGGTGTTTGTCCACAAACAGCTTTCTGGGTCATGTGGCCAGCATGACTAAACCGCTTCTGGTGCAACAGAACATTGTGATGGAAACCAGAGCGCATGGAAACATTGTTTACCTTCCCGCCTCAGTGGTACCTATTTATCTACTTGTACTGGCATGCTTTCAAACTGCTAGGTTGGCAAAAGCTGGGACAAAGCAACAGGAACTCACTCCGTCATGGGGAACCACCAACCTTCCGATCAGTAAGCCCTAAAGGCTCAGTTGTTTAGACCACAGCACCACCCAAGCAATATACAATATATACAAAACAACTCATATGTTAACTCAAACTATATACAGTACACATATCCCTGATCCAGCACCCAATAGACAATGCAGACATGCCATTAAAATTGTTCATTTATTAATTTATAAACATTGTTTAAGGGTCCTATGTAGAGCATATTATAGTAGTCTAATCTGGACATGTGCAATAAAGCATTACAGAAAAACGAATCTTGATAGAATTATATGTACAATATTGATGTATATATGATCACATACAACACAATCACATCAATATTTTCCCCTGTAATGTTTTATCAATACATACACATGTTTCTCTGCGCTGGATAAGATTTTGGAAGCAGTGCTGGATGCAGGATTTTGAGGTCTCTTGGCCATGGCATCCCCAGTGGGAACTCAGACCTAGAAGAGGCATGACATGCAAACTGATAATTATTTTAAGAGCTTTTTGAATACTCTATGCAAAGTGGAAGTAATAGCACTCTTAGGACACTGGTCCCTCTGCTGATCTTGGGGCCCGGGCAAATACCCAATCTTGACAACTTCTGAAACTGTCCCTGTTTAGTTTATTTAGTTTCCTTAATTAATTTCTAGCAAACACAGGCCATTAGACTCAGCATTCAACAGCAATGCCAAACAAAGCTTTTCAAGTGGTCATTATTTACCTTAAGGCTTCCTCTACACCAGCTACACAAATTTAACTAAATATGGCTATACATTTTATCCAAGTGTTGCCATAGAATCTTGACTAACACAAAATAGCATTTACCTACTTCGTTTCCATGGTTTTTTTTTTTGGGGGGGGGTTGCTTCAGAAACATGAAGGCCTTTGTTTTCTTAGTCACAGCATTACAATGTATGTATAGTATCTTGTACCATAAGGAACAGAAAGCCTTGGCAGGTAGAGGAGGGATTGGGTGTGCATGTGTGTATATATCAAGCAGGAAAACATTAAAAGACTGAGTAAATGCCTTGGCAAGTACCAGAAAGGTGGAATTATCTGAACCTACCCATATTCATTCTGTCTACTTTCTGGCTAATTCTGTTCTCCTGTACTTGTAATGGCTTGCTTAAAAAGCATCCTTCATGAATGTATCTAATCCTTCTGGAAAAGCATTTGTGCTGGTGATCATGACAGCAGCCTGTGGCAATGAATACTATACGTACATTATGTGTTTTGGGGGCGGGGATTCCCTTTTGTTTTAAGCCTACTGTCTACCAATTTCAATACATGAGCCTAGGAAGGCTTCATATTGTGACAGAATGAATAACTTTCACACAAACCTTTCCAATACATACCATCAGTTATGTTCTAAACCTAAATTGTTAGAGAGCATTTATTCATATGAAAGATGCTCCATTTTCCACCCCTACCGCCCAAATGCTCTTTTGGCACCCTCTCCAGAATTAGTATATGCATATTTTTTTAACTTAATGTGACTATTTTACATACATATACAATACAGGACCATGTTATTCTGAATACCTACATAGGGTTGCCTTCTGAAGATTGCTCACAAACTTCCACGGGTACAGAATGCTGCTGGTTGCTTATTGGCACTAGGTAATCAAAGCATGTGACAACACTCCTATACTAGTTGCACTGGTTGACATTGCATATATGGCTTTATTCAAAATGCTGGCTTTAATATTTAACGTACTGAATGATTGGGGACCATGTCATTTGAAGGACTAACAACACCGCTATGAACCTGCCTGGCATTAAGATCCGCCTCGGAAGCCATGCTTGTAAACTGACTTATAAGGGCAATTTGGTTGGTGGACACAAGAGACGAGGCCTTTTCTGTGGTGGCCCCCAGCTTGTGGAATTGCTAACCCAATGAAGTGAGTACGGCCTTGATGCAGTCAACGTAAGTGGTTTTTAAAAGCCGTCTCCTAAATAAGGACTTTGATTTTTTTTAAGAGAGTGCTCTCTTGGAATGGGCAGCTTTTTGTTTCTTCTGTGTGTTGTTTTCTGTTTTAGCTGGTTTGTGGTTTAAAATGATTGCTAATGCTTCTGCCCAGATACTTTCAATCTGCACTCTGTCCTTATGATTCCATGAATACCAGTAGTTGAGAATCACAAGCAGGTAGAGTCTTGTTGCATTCACCCCCTGCTTGCAGGTTTCCCAATCTTCTGATTGTGATTGGCCACTGTAAGAACAGGATGCTGGACTAGGTAGACCTCTGGCCTGACTCAGGAAGAATCTTATTATTACAGTATTATATATATTCTCTTTTGTTTTAAGATCTTTCCCTAGCCATACAAAGTACCATGTTTTCACTGCTTCAGTAGAGCATTTATTCTTCTCCACCATTTTCCTTTTTCTTGGACCAAAGTTTGTTTGTTTTTTTACAATCCAGTTTGGGCTCTACTGTTAATTTGGCATTAACAGTAAATTTGGCTATTGTACTCCCAAGCCCTATCACCAGACCATATGTGAATCATGACCTTTGATATGACTATCCTGTGGAACAAGCATTTTATAAAACAACAAGGTACATGCCTTGAGCAGATATTATAAAGTTTAGGTATACTGCTGAAGTTGTGATCATGTTCAATGGCTCTTCTCACGCTCTTCATGCATTTCAAGAGCTGGTCTGCACAAGTCTCCATGCATACAAACTGAAGCTTGCAAAGACTTCCGCATAGCACTCTGGAAGACCTCACAATCAAGTCCAGTGAACAGTGTTCCACAGGCTTGGACATCTACTGATCTTCGTGCCTTGTGAAGCTCCATGCACAGCACTTCATAAAACATCCCAGTCATCTGAGCATGCTTTGCAGGGCTTCGCAGGAGCTGCTGATCAGCTGAAAAACCTCTTCCACTTGAACCATGTCCTATACCCCACACCTGACACCTGGAGTAGACAGGCATGGTTTGGTCAAAATGGCCTCATGAGCCAAATGGGGGAGTCTGGTAGGTTTCATTAGGCTTGTTGGCTGGAGGTCCATAATAACCTTAACAACAACAATTGTCACACTAGTAACAGGAAGTACAGGAACTTTTTCTTTGCTTTTTTCTTTGCTTTCCTGTTCATTGCAGGTGGGGGAGGGAGCAAAAAGTGGCTTTGGCATCCCATTTTGTATAATTATTCTAGGCACCCTAGAGTAAAAACCCTTTGCCAGTATCTCTGCTCACATGATTTCTTTTATTAAAACACACCATTCTTTCCTTCTTGCTGTAATCACAGCTACTGTGCGATGGCACGCAGAAATAACCATGCCTCATGTCTATATTTACATGTGATTATTTTTGCAGTAAAGGTATGATAGCATGCCATCTGCAGAAGCTGCAGGGTAGGAAATTAATTTCCATCTTTGCTTAAGGATGGTGAGAAATCCAAGCAAGCCACCAGGCTTTCTTTCTTTCTTTTTTTCACTTAATAAACAGAGCATAAGGCCGCATACTAAAAATAAACCTTCCTCCACATACTGCAAGCTTTCAAAAGAAAAGGTATATTCAAGATAGTGAAATGTCTGCCAGGCCTTCTCAACAGTTAATCCCTGCTACAAGGCTAGAAAACAGCAAGTTCTTGAGAGATGGCAGGTGATTAAAATGGACAAGATTTTTTGTCTATGGAACTTGAGAGAGCAGGATTTCTGTCAAATTCAATCCCCCACTGATTCCCAGGAAAAGAGCTGACAGCACATTCAGCATTCAACAATGAGTGTGCTGTGCTTCCAAGGACTTGCTGAGAGTTTTGAAATCCGGGAATTGGGAGGCGGAGGAGATCCTTGAACTTGAATGATGAACAATGCACAAGATATTGTTTAAAAAAAAGAAGAAAAATATGCAGATAGGGATAGTGTGAGTCTCAGAAAAGAGGATTCACTCAGAAAGCATTTTATTTGCCTAACCTTTAAGTTTCTTACATATTTTGGAACTCTAATGTACACACAAGGCACTCCAGGGGATGCACGATTCACCAATGGATGAGACAGTGCCACGTGTATTTATTTATTGACAGTCATATCCCACACTTTCAAGTCCCAAGGGAGCTTAAAAAAATTATTGAAGTAAACAAAACAATGGAATATGCAATAATGCAAACCACATAAGACTACAACGAAGCAACAGTTTGAGCATGAAAAGGAGTGAAGGTGGGATGGGGAGATAAAGTATTCAGCAACAGATAACATCAGCATCCAAAAGTTTTTGTATCAATGATCAGGTTGTAAATCGGCCAACAGATCTCTTTAGAGGGATACTCCATGACTTGGCCTCCATTCATAAAGGAATCTGACCTCTGTGCACAAAGAATTGCACATAGAATAGCAAGATCCTTCATATAGCATGGCCTCAAGCAGTCTGGGGCTTTAAATATTAAGACTGAAACCAGGAGTTGCTCCCAGAAACAAAATTGCAGCTAGTTTATTTAGAATGGCAGTGCAGATGGAAAAATGCCCCATATGAATACTTTGCTAGTGAAACAGAAAACCTCTCAGAGGTCCAGGAGAATTAGCAGGATCACACTCGCCTTCCTCATTTCTCGATGCAGGTCATGCATTATGATGACTAAGGTAGATTTAGTCCCACAATCATGCCAGGAAATGCATCTAGATCAGACCTTTGGTGTCTAGATGCTACTGGCCTCCAACACCCAGCGGCCCCAGTCAGCATGGCTAATGATTAGGGATGATGGGAAATGGATTTCATTTAGAGGGCTACAGGTTTCCTGCCTCTACTCTAAATAATCAGTATCTTCTAGGATAACCTAGAGCTGTGTTGCTATGACATTTTCAAGCACCTAACCCAACAATGGTATAGTTGAAACTAGCCAATAATTACTCAGTTGTAAGGGATCTTGTGGCTGTCAATAGCCTCTAATCTCGATGTTATGACCTCCACAATCCAACAAGCCACCCTAGATCTGTCACATCACACAAACAGGAAGGATGTGAATGGTACAGTCCTCACTCTGCCCTAGTCTTCATTACATTAAAGGTAAAGGTAAAGGTACCCCTGCCCGTACGGGCCAGTCTTGACAGACTCTAGGGTTGTGCGCCCATCTCACTCAAGAGGCCGAGGGCCAGCGCTGTCCGAAGACACTTCCGGGTCACGTGGCCAGCGTGACAAAGCTGCATCTGGCGAGCCAGTGCAGCACACGGAACGCTGTTTACCTTCCCGCCGGTAAGCGGTCCCTATTTATCTACTTGCACCCGGGGGTGCTTTCAAACTGCTAGGTTGACAGGCGCTGGGACCGAGCGACGGGAGTGCACCCCGCCACAGGGATTCGAACCGCCGACCTTTCGATCGGCAAGCCCTAGGTGCTGAGGCTTTTACCCACAGCGCCACCTGCGTCCCATTCACAAGATAGTAAGTCTGGAGAAATCAACGTAACCTCCGTCAGCTCAAGCACAGAGACTGTTAGGCAGTGAGGTGGTTGTCACACAACAAAATCCCTATTCTGCTTCAGGTGCCAGCCACAGGTATAAACACTCAGAATTGTAAGCCTGCTTTTTTTGGTTCAACATCTCTCTCTCACACACACCTGCACACAGCAGCCTCACCTGGTCAGTCCCCCAAATGAATATTAACATCCATGCAATGCAAAAAGCAGTAGGCAAACCTGTTCAGTTAGGTCTCTAACCAGCCAACATTCAACAGCATAGAACCTAATCAAAACAGGCCAGCGCAAATAAATGCAGTAGTAAATCTCATAGTAAATGTGGTAGTTTATCTAAGGTAGCATGTCACTCAGGCTGTGTAAATGTTGCCAGCTTCAAAGGCAGCTGGATTGTTTTTTTTCTCAGTTAGGACCAAAGCTGGTTTTGGGAGAAACTGCATCAAAATGCAGCATAGGAAACAACAGGTAGATAAAGGATATACAATGATACCTCAGGTTAAGAACTTAATTTGTTCTGGAAGTCCGTTTTTAACCTGAAACTGTTCTTAACCTGAGGTACAACTTTAGCTAATGGGGCCTCCTGCTGCCACCGCGCCACCACCGTGCAATTTCTGTTCTTGTCCTGAAGCAAAGTTCTTAACACGAGGTACTATTTCTGGGTTAGCAGAGTCTGTAACGTGAAGCATCTGTAACCTTGAAGCGTCTGTAACCCAAGGTAACACTGTATATGGATTGTGTGTACACTGCTAGTTTACGCTAGTGCTGAGAGCACACTGGTTGCAGAGCAAATTGGAGTGTGCACACAGCCACAAATTATCACACGAGAATTGAGAAGCATAGTTCTGTGAACCAGTCCTAAATCCAAGAGTTTTGAATAAACTGGACTGTGCACTCTAATATGAGTGCTTATAATAAGCCACCTTTCATCCAAAGGCCTCAAGGGACTTAAAAGACTGAACAGACTTAAAAGTGGAAAGTGAATAATTCCAAATGGAATTGAAATGAATAGATCAAATGAAGTATTATCCATATATATATATATGAATTAGGCAGCAGGAAAAATAAAATATTCACACACACACATATGACTGCAAAAGGCTTGTTTCATTATGTTTTTGGGGTTCGTCATTGCAACTTAACATTTGTTGTGCTGTACGTGTCAAATTGATTTTATAAGTGGCTGCTTAGAAATTGGAACAATATTGACACATGACCCAGAAAATGGGGATAGCTACACACACACACACACACACACACACACACACACACACACTAAATGTGCCCCAAATTGAACAGAATTCCACACTGCAGCCACATCAAAGGAAAGGGCATACTGGACTGGACTTTTTTCAGTGTGTTTGCAAAGGATAAAAGGTTAAGGGTGAGCAAATAATATTTATGCATAGACCTTTTACCAAAGCAAATGACATTTTTATTGAACTCTGATTAGTTTAAGCATGTAACATTCTTTTCTGAATACTGTACCATAACCTATTGGTTTATGTCACTGAAAGAAACAGTACTGCTGTTGTTATTCAAAATACCACTGAACTGTGTCTGTGGTCCTTGAGTCATATTACCGGAAGCCTGAATGTACAAAAATGAAAAAGATGGATTTGTTGTGCTGTGAATAGATGTCCGTGGCATGCATTTAAAAGGCACATAATTGATCAGATGAAGGCAAATGGTTTGCACCAAGTGCAAGTTCATTAAGCAAATGTCTTCTTAGAAGCCCTCTATTAAATTGAGTATTAGTGATCTAATTGGTCTTATCTTGCATTTGGGGAGGGGGCTTTTATTGAGTCTTTTAAAGTGTCTGTTAAAATAATGCATGAATCACTCATTTATTAAGCCAGAAAGAACTCAGTAAGCACAGAAGTTGGCTGATTTCACCATAGCCAGAAATACAGAAGACAACTGCTTGACTCTGTATTGGTGATGGATTTTCTTGTTTTCCTTTCTTTTTTTTAAAGTTACAGTACAGCAGAATAATCAAGTTCTTGACAAGGCTTTTTAATTTTACTATCTATTAAATATTCACTCAATTCTGACTTAACCTCCACTCCCAGAAATCTTTGTTTAACTGTTAGAAATTGATGGATGTTATTATTGCCCAAGGGAAAACAGCAGCATTCAAAAAGTATGCTACACCTAGCACTCACAAATACTAAGAGAAAATAATGAACAATGCTAGGAACTAGCTTTTTTTATTGTCAAAAAAAAAACGGGGGTTGGTATTCCTGGGTGATAAAGTGCTGGCTTTTCTGATGCCAAGACAAAGCTCACAGCTCCCACAGCTGACACAGAGAAGTGATAAAAAGAGATCTGATGTTCTAGGCAATGAAACTTTTAGTGAATTCCACAGAGGGAACAGGTTACTATAATATATCACTCTTTCAGTTACATCCCTGATTCCATGCAAGCTGCAAGTTCAGCAACTGTATAAAAGCAATGAGAAGGTTGTTTTGCCTTTTTTGTTTTTAATTTAACATAACTCCAGTACCTACTGAGCCATGCCTTAAAATCTCTAGGGCAGACCCTGTTTGTAGCAGTGGCATAAGATAGGGCCTTGTCTATGCCCCTAGCTGTGGAATTTCTTGCCCATCAAGCTGTATTTGTCCCTTACATTGTCACAGTTCTTGCCACATCTAAAAATGTATCTGTGCAGGCTTTTGGAGGTCGACTGGGGTTATACAGCTCAGCATTCCTCCTCTGATGTACTGTATAAACTGCCAAAGATGATACAGATTTTTGTATGGTTGCTTTAATGTATTTGTAATTGCATTTTTATTAAGTTGTATGCCATCTTGGTCTCCTGTGGGTGAGAAATATAAATAAACTAAACTAAAAGTTTCAATCTGTTTCAGATAAGATTTTCTGTGGTACATTCAGACTATCTAGAGTTACAATAGCCTAAGAAAGAAGACTCTATTAAGAAGACATCCTCATAGAACAGGATGCAATAACCAAAACAGGGCAGGGGGGAGACGTTGCCAGAAGAACAATGTTTCTCTGACCTTTTAATCCTTGCCTTCAAAGAAAGCATGTACAACACCTTTGAAGGCTTGCCTGGGTATTAGAGGAAGACAGGCAACAGAGCAGACAGAATTCTGTTTCTTATTGTTGCTTGTTTTTTGAGCCTTTGCCAACAGTTATTTGATGTGCAAAATGCTTTTTCTACCTTGACTAAAAATGTGCATTGTTCATAACCTTGACAAGCAATATATTTATGAATGTTTTACATATATATGCTTCCTGTATCACAGACTCCAGGGGAACTTCAAAAAAAAAAAAAAAAGCTTTTAAAGATACTGACTACAAGGTATATATATCCAAAACTTAAAATCTGGGGAGCTGTTTTATAATATAATAATAACAATTTATTATTTATACCCCACCCATCTGGCTGGGTTTCCCCAGCCACTCTGGGCGGCTTCCAACAAAATATTAAAAATACAATAAAACATGAAACATTAAAAACTTCCCTAAACAGGGCTGCCTTCAGATGTCTTCTAAAAGTCAGAAAGTTGTTTATTTCCTTGATATCTGATGGGAGGGCATTCCACGGGGTGGATGCCACTACCAAGAAGGCCCTCTGCCTGGTTCCCTGTAGCCTCACTTCTTACAGTGAGGGAACCACCAGAAGGCGCTCTGAGCGGGACCTCAGTTTTAAATCTCCCAGGAGTGGACCTGAGGGAAGCCTGATTGTTCCTTCAGGCACAGCCCCCCTCCGAGCCAGCCAGCCATTGGCCAATTTGGCTGGCTGATGTGGAGCAGGATTTCAAGCCACGGATGTTACTTTTGTTAATTCCATCTCCTCTGCAAACCCCAGTTCTACATCTGAAGGATCCACAGAGATCAACAAAAGTCATCTCCAACCCCTCCATGCCAGGGGGACAAGGTCTGGATTCAGCCCCATGGCATTTTCCTGCACTATATTCACAACATACAAAATCTCTTATAAAAAAAAGTTTGTCATATTCACACATTTTGGGGTTTTTTGAGCTGCAACTATGATCGGAGATAAGCTTCTACTGCTCCCTTGCAAACGAAGCTCAAAGGGTCAATGCACATGTACTGCACCATTTTAAAGATATTTCTTAATTCGTATTGCATTATTTAGATAAATTCCATAAACAAGTCAGAAAAACATTGCCAGGTGGTGTTCCAATTCTGACATACATAATACATTTTAAAATCAACTGAGTTCTAAAAGCTAATTACGCTGTTCCACAATGCATCCAGTCCAGCACAACTGAATAAATATCAAATCAACAGTAGAATATAATGTATGAACACTGTACATCCTTACAGATGGTAATTAACAGGATGCTATTATCTGAATAGAAGTCTGTTGTCATCATTGTCCCAGATTTGCCTCATACAGAATAAAAACTGCTGATTCCAGACTTTTGACTCTATGGGTAGATTTGATCTGCATTTAAAAGCTATTTCATCACATTGTTATAAGAATTATAATAAAAAAAATGAGTATGGGCCGTATGATAGCAAGAGATAGCACACTTGTTTAAACTGTTATTCAAACCACTTGAAATACTGCCAGTTATACATTTCAAACCTGCAAGTGTATTTTAGCAGAGAAAATGTTAATCATTACATTTCTGATTGTATGTTCAGCACACCATCTGCTCTCGTAGTATGGGGGGAAATAAATTTCACTTGCAAGGTTTCTGTGATTTACTGCCAGAAAGACTAATCTCCTAAAATAAGGTCAAGCATTCACCATACACTGAAGAAGGTGGCGGACCGTTTCTAGAACCTGCTTCAAGCTGAGTCAATACTTCAGACTGAGAGTACACGGACAATGAGGTTTGTCAGGTTCCCATAATGCCTTTCTCATGTAGCCTGAGAGTAAACCAGAAGAAGTTTCTAATGAATATGCTTTCACCAAATGTGAATATCACAAAATGCATCCAACTTCTTTACGAGCCACTAGGAGACGCGGGTGGCGCTGTGGGTAAAAGCCTCAGCGCCTAGGGCTTGCCGATCGAAAGGTCGGCGGTTCAAATCCCCACGGCGGGGTGCGCTCCCGTTGCTCGGTCCCAGTGCCTGCCAACCTAGCAGTTTGAAAGCACCCCCGGGTGCAAGTAGATAAATAGGGACCACTTACTAGCGGGAAGGTAAACGGCGTTTCTGTGTGCGGCTCTGGCTCGCCAGAGAAGCAATGTCACACTGGCCACCTGACCCAGAAGTGTCTCCGGACAGCGCTGGCCCCCGGCCTCTTGAGTGAGATGGGCGCACAACCCCAGAGTCTGGCAATACTGGCCCATACGGGCAGGGGTACCTTTACCTTTACTTTAGGAGATATAATCCCCTGCTAAACACAGCAAACAAATCAAAGTCTAGCAAAAAGCCCAGCCCTCAGTAAAGTTTTCTATAAATCAAGTCTGGCCTGTTGGATGGACGCTCACCATCCCTGCAATATGAGTACAGGATGTTGTAGACTTTTGGCCTCACATTCATGGACGGAACTAAACTGTGTACAGATTGTGTGCCAGAGGGAGCAGGCTTGGCTGCACAGCCCTGTTTCTCTTAATGTATTTTCAAGAGGCATTGTTTCTGAAGATATGCTGGAGCAGAGTAACACATGGACATCAAATTGACATGAGACGGTCCACAGGGGGGCATGGCCCAGGGTGCAAAATTCTGAGGGGTTGCAACCAGGCTCCCACACGCAGGCGCCGGGTTCTGTGGAAATCCTTGCCCCACCCTGGTGAAGGCGGCAGAGCAGCCCAGGCTCTCAGTGGTCTAGACCCAACTGTAAAAACACTGCCTTTCTTAATGCCAATCTAATGTCTTTTCCTAGGAAGCCAGAAAACATCCATGGAAGCACATTACAATACTCCCTTGATCAAGTTTTATTTATAATTGTTTTATTCTCCCAGTCTAGCCAGTGTGGTGTAGTGGTTAAGAGTGATAGACTTGTAATCTGGGGAGCTGGGTTCGGGTCTCCACTCCTCCACATGCAGCTGCTGGGTGACCTTGGGCTAGTCACACTTCTTTGAAGTCTCTCAGCCCCACTCACCTCACAGATGTGTTTGTTGTGGGGAAGGAAGGGAAAGGAGAACGTTAGCCGCTTTGAGACTCCTTCGGGTAGTGATAAAGCGGGATATCAAATCCAAACTCTTCTTCACAGAGTGTTTGTTGTGGGAGAGGAAGGGAAAGGAGATTGCAGCCGCTTTGAGACTCCTTAGGGTAGTGATAAAGTGGGATATCAAATCCAAACTCCTCTTCTCCTTCTTCTTCTTCTTCTTCTTCTTCTTCTTCTTCTTCTTCTTCTACTTCTTCTTCTTCTTCCCTTTTCCAATGGAAGTGAGGCTAAAGCTGTAGTTGTTTATGTATCCTTTGGAAAGCCAGAGGGCAATTCAAGAGCTACCAGAGAAGTTAGCACTATTTTTTCCCTGTTCAGGGGGTGTTTACTGGTATCTGGTTTTCAGAAGGTGATGAATGTGGTGCCACGGCAGAATCTGAAGGACAAGACAAAGGAAAGTGACCACTATGGGCTTGTACACTGCATTGGTTTAGCACTCATATGTCATGAAAGTGCCAGGCGAGACCTCCCTGGAGAGAGCAATCTCCAAACGGGGAGCCACCACAGAAAAGGCCCGTTCTCAAGTTGCCACCCTCTGGACCTCTTATGGAGGAGGGTCTTGAAGAAGGACTTCAGATGAAGATCGCAAGGTCTAGGTTGGTTCATTTGAGGAGGGGTGGTCCTTGAGGTATTGCGGTCCTGAGCCATTTAAGGCTTTATGGGTTGAAACCAGCGCTTTGAATTGGGCCTGAAAACTAATTGGCAGGCAGTGCAGTTGGGCCAGGATCAGTGTTATATGAGCATACCATCTTGATTATCTAAATTTACTTTTGAAATATTTATTCATAGTTGCCTAGGTAGTATGGCATTATCTACCCTTTGGAACTCCCTCCCACAGTATGTTAGACAAGCATTGTTTTTTGAGCAGCTTTCATTTTTTTAGCAAGCCTTTTAAGTGGGATTTTTTTATATCTGAGTCCATATCTGTATTGTCATGGGAATACTTTTCATACATGAAATTGTTTTATATATGTTTTTATTGCTAAATTTCTTTGAGCTGATTTATAGGAAGTGATTCATAAATGAAAATAAATTAATTGTGAATTTCTGGGGAAAGTGTCTATATTAAAATCTTACTGATGCAATATTTCTGAATAAAACACATTGGCTAATACATATTATTTGCCTTTAAATGACAAAATGTGTTCCATATTAATGAAAAATGAATGCCAACTTTCCCCAATAATTGTTTTCTGCTTACCATAAATCTGTCCTTGCCTCTGCTTTCTTGATACAATTTATGTTATATCCAGCTGACAGAAATCATTAAGTGTGCTCTTTTTACTTAATGAATTGCCTTATTAGTCATTTCAAATCACAAACTGTGTGTTGAGTTTAAGTAAATAGGCAGGCCATGTCTACACGGTAAAAGCCTTATAAGAACAATAAGAGAAATATGTCAACGGCAATGGTTTGCATACTGTTTCTTTCATCTTTGCACCCACATTCAAGCAGAACATGTCTGCGAGCCACAACAACAAAATATATACTGCTTTAATATTAGGAAGTATCGTACCTCTCATTACCAGCAAAAGACAACAAATATCAGATCATTTGCTATACAGTTGTGGAAAAATCTCTTTACCGCCAGTGTGTAAGCTTAATTGTATTTTGTTTAGCTCTTCTAGGTGGCACTGAGCTAATACCCCAAGAAGTATCTGCAGGACCGGCCCGCCCATGAAGCAAGGTGAGGTGACTGCCTTGGGTGGCAGGATCCACAGGGGCAGCAAAACCAGTCTCCAAGGAATGCATCACTGACCGCTGCCACAGTGGCAGCGATGGCTGGAGTGCATTCCTTGGAAGCTGGATCTGCTGCCTTCTCAGCAGACATCCCCCCCCCCCCCATGCCACAGGTGAGCCAGGGGCAAAAAATTCCTTTCCCTGTGACCAGCCAACAGTGTCATCAACCTCAGCTGGCTGCAGGGGACTGTCAGGACTTTCCACAATCTGAATTCAAATGGGTCAATCATGGCCAACCAAAAGGTGGGACTTGGTGATGGCCCTGGATGGAACATAGCTTCTCTCAGGTCCACGTCCAAGTAATTTAAACCAACTGCATTCAGAGTCATCAGTGCAGTTGGCAATGGGCATCCCACCTGAAGATAAGTTGGCAGTACCTTGGAGATAAACTGAAACCTTTATCTCATTTTCAAAGCACAGAATATGCAAGTTAATAGAGTCTGAACACCAGAAAGGAGAGCTAGCAGAATGAAACCAAAGAGGGAATAACTGCAACAAAAATTGTTTAAAACATTGCTTCGTTCAAAAACAATTTGATGTTATACAAAGATCAAACATTTTAAATGCAAGCAAAACGCAAGCCTACACATACGCCGAGGTGGCTGGTGAGTCTATACAAACCAAACAGGCTGCACAAATGTTAAACACTAAGGGGAAAAAAGCTCTCACAAACAGGCATCAATAAAAGCTCTTGCAGAACTCTCCAGAGAGAGATTGCAGTTACAATGGGAAAATATATGAAGGTGATTTATTGTTGTTGTAGAATTACTAAAAAAGATGCTAAAGTGTCTGACATACATCTATAAAAACAACAACACGCTGACTGGAGCCTTGAAGGGTTAATTCATTTATTCCATTGGTCCATACTGGGTTGTTGAGGCAAAAGGTGGAGCAGAGTGAAATAGTACTATCACAGAAAAAGGAAGATAAACAGGTCAGCAAGAGATGGAAGAAAGTGACCAACAGCAGATAATCCCCTCATGGATGGCGCTGATGTACGGTATCCCAGGCTCCGCAGTTCCTGCTGTGCCTCTTAAAGGGTCTATCTCCAGTTTACCATGCCCACTATGTACAGCAAATGGAAAGAAGAAGAGCCCTGATCCTAGTACTCAGTCCAGAAGTATGGGACTCTCCTCCTCCTCCTCCTTCCTACAGAGGATAACATACAGCGCTAAGCTGCTGCCTTGCTCAGGAAGTCAAAGAGAGAGGAATGGAGGTGAGAACAGAAGATGAGAGAGCAAGACAAAGAGATAGGCTCGGTAGAAAGAGAGAGACAGATAGTTCTGACACCACAGATCCTGACACCCAGCTTACTTTTCCTGTGGCCGTGGTCCTTCACAGAAAAAAAAAAGGAAAGATTTTGGGTCTGGTTTAAAGCAACCTGGAGTGTCTTTGCTGCAGAGTGTAGCACT
This sequence comes from Podarcis muralis, assembly GCF_964188315.1. Lineage (NCBI taxonomy): Eukaryota > Metazoa > Chordata > Lepidosauria > Squamata > Lacertidae > Podarcis > Podarcis muralis. Next base: position 26,497,470 of record NC_135664.1, on the reverse strand, counting down.
TCCTGTGAACATAGTATAGTCCCATGTAGCCTAAATAAACCAAGCAACAAAAGGCAACATTACTCTTAAGCCAACACACCAGAGCACGCCAGGCACTCCTGTCTTCCACTGCCTCCCGCAGTTTGGTCAAACTCATGCTGGTAGCTTTGAGAACACTGTCCAACCATCTCGTCCTCTGTCGTCCCCTTCTCCTTGTGCCCTCCATCTTTCCCAACATCAGGGTCTTTTCCAGGGAGTCTTCTCTTCTCATGAGGTGGCCAAAGTATTGGAGTCTCAGCTTCAGGATCTGTCCTTCCAGTGAGCACTCAGGGCTGATTTCCTTCAGAATGGAAAGGTTTGATCTTCTTGTAGTTCATGGGACTCTCAAGAGTCTCAGTATAAATCGCTTTTACTAACTAATATATTCTTATCCATTAATAACTGCATTTTATAAAGAATATTCATTTCCAATGTTGCACACAATCATTTTTCTCTCATTATTTAACAGGCAGTGTGAAAATTAGTTCTTGTTTTGTACAGCAAACTATTGTTACACACCTCCCCAATTTTCACAGTAGTGCAAGATTCCAAGGGTCCAGGCACTTACTCACGGTTTGGAAATGAGGCACTGGGGTGTCTTTATGATATATGGTTTACTTGCACATATACACTTAATGGAGCATTACACTCCAAGCAGGTCCTGTTTCTCCTATTGCTGTAGCCTGCGATTCAAGCCATCAGCCCACATTGTGCTCTGAACCCCACTCTCCAGCTTGCTGCTTTTCACAGACTGGCACCTTCCCCTTCAGTCACACCACAGCCAACTCAAATCCTATAACTTCCTCCTCACAAAAACTCTGGCACTGCTTATCTCAGAGCTCTGGGGACGGGGACGGGGGGGCTTCACCCATCTGTTGGCTGGCAGAAAGTCTCTGTCTTGCTGATGGCCCATCTCCCTGTCTCTGCTAATGGCCTATGTCCTCAACATGGGAGCTGAGTTCATCTGTTAGGAGTCTGACTTCCAGTTTAACTCTCCAAGCATTGATTAAATTCTAACACTTACTAAATCCAGGAAGTATTGGTGTGTTGCACCCACAAACTCTGGCACCCAAACTCCTAACACTATTCTTATTTTTAGAAATGAAAACCCGCAGCTGCTTTCATTTGAAAACTGAGTGAAGTAACTAAAACAAATATAGTCCTCCTTTTCATAATAATAACTAGTCTAAATATTCATTCTACTCATAGCGCATAAAAATCAACTAAATATGAAGATTACTGAAACCTAAATAATAACCCAAATCCAAAAAATATATCCTATAATGATAACAATGTGGAAATTTTTGTGAAGAGTTCTGCCCTTAGAGTCATTGACCTAAAATGTAAGAAAGCAAGGTTCATATGCTACTGATTTGACGACATGCACCAAATAACAGGATTAATATACTAAACTGACATCTGCCTCTGGAAAGCAATTTCAATGTATAATTATAATGTGGCCTGCTTGCTTCTAGAGATACATAACCATTTCTATTATATTTAGAGTGAAATTGTTTGTTGGACGGATGTGACAGGATTTTTTTTTCCATTGGAATACGCAATTCGTTAGTTTATGCTTTGAATAATTTGTGACATTTCCTACCCATTAAAAAAAGGAAAGGACTCCGTTTTTGCACTGAAAAATAAATTGTATGGGGAATAAAAGTCATTTCAGCCAAACATGCACTTGGCATTTCCAGTTGACAATAACAATATTGCTCCTCATTATTTGAATAAAGGGATATAAGGCCTGTCAGGCAAAACCCAAAGTCAAGTAGTGATTTTAAAAAAGAAAAAGAGTTTTCACCTTTCTGTTAGAACAAATTTACAATATTGTTTACTAAATAAACTTTTATCATCACTAAAACCGACTACAATTCACTCTCACATTTCAAAGTGGAACTAGAGTTTGTATAGTGGGTTACCTAAACATACTGCAGAATTAGCTCTGCACTTCACTCCCCCCGCCCCTAACTGGTAAATACTAATAGCGGAAAGATCACTTTAAACACACATTTCTATGTGATGCACAGTAGTCAATGGAAATATTATCCAGAATTTGAGCATGATGTCAGTCAACACATTTGCAGAGTTGTCCAAAAGTGTGTTACTGAACTAAGGTAATATGCCAACCTCACCTCTTCATGTCCACATAGACTCAGTGATGTAGTTTTGTAGATAAGTCTCCTTCCTCGTGTTATGCTCTGAAGCATCCCTTGCTCAGCCACTCCAAGTATATTCTTACTCATGGCTGTCCAGTGCAACATATGTTACCTGGTGCACTCTTGATACAGGGATAATCATTGTGGTGTCCTCTAGATATTGTTGGACTCCACTCCCATCAGCCCACACACACCTCATGGCAAATTGTCACAATGATAAGAGTTAGAGTCCAATAGCATCGGGGGGCGGGGAGGGCTACCCCTGCCATAATGGTTTGACCAATAAATACTGATTGGCTGAATACTGGTGAACTACAACTTAATTACCAACTCCTAGAAACATTTAAGGTAGGGGCAGCTAATACAGTGCCCTCCATATGTTGCTGGACTACAGCTCCCATTACCCCTGAGAGTTGACCATGCTGGCTAGGACTGATGGGACTTGGAGTCCAACAACATATGGAAGACATTACATTGGCTACCCCTGCTCTTTGATGTAATAATCTATTGTACTGACACTATAGAGATATTAAGGAGATTAAGAAGTTCTGCTTTGATAGGGTTGCCATATTTCAAAAAGTGAAAACCAGGACACCCCAAAATGTGATTTTTCGATTGACTCGCCTAAGATCTAGAACTAATTCCCCCTGGGTGTCAATTCCACCTTTGAAATCTAGGTAAATCCCAGAAAAGCCAGGTGTATGGTAGCTCTAGCTTTGATGGGATAAACAAATCCACAATAATTGTTGGGCAAGCTAGAACTACATTAGGACTTGTTTACAACCTTATACTTTAAATTTGAAGTACTAGTTTTGTCGGTTGAACTCTTACATTACTCCCAACCCAAGAATGTAACAACATCTCACCATCAGAAGTTAGACAGATCATGATCAAAGAGAGGGCATTCTGTCAAGGTTCATCAGTTTGAAAATATCCCCTGAGAGATATCTGCATTGCTGGACCCCAGGCAGTCTCCCAATCAGCACTAACCAACCCCAAACCCAAAGATGCCTTCACAATGATGTCATGAGACCATTGGCCAGGTAAACTATTTCATTTACCCGAGCTGTTAACTGAATATTATGTTAATTTTATTTTTGATTCTGAGGTTTCACTGCCTGGCTGCTTTATGCTTTTATTCATGCTTTTGCTGTTCATAATGAATTTATGTTCTTGTTTTTAATTGTATGTTTTCCGTTTTTAATGTCCCCTTGCAAACTTCTTTGAAATTAGAAAGCAAGGTAGAAATAATTTAAATAAAATTTTACTTCCTACTAGCTTACGTTTGCTTTCATCAATTTTTCAGCCATAGTTAGGAAGTGTAACACTTCTTCACTGATATTTCCCAAATAATGCAATTGGTTCCTGGCATAAATAAAGTTGCAAGAAGTGAACTCCTAGATCAAAGCCATGCTCATTGTAAAACCTCGAATTCTCTGCTGATTAATTAAAAGAAAACTATTATCATAAGTACATCAAGCTTTGAAAATATAGGAATGAAAAGAGAGAGTCAATATTCCCTATACGATGGGTCAGATAACCTAAGCCTAAAGATAGATTTTGCACTGTAACTGTGATCTGACCTGCTACAGCTTGAATACAATCCTGGCTTATTTTATCAAATGGATGTCACATTTTCTCCATTCAAACAGTGGCATGGGAGCCACATCCATGTAGCATAGTCCCAATGCTGCTCAAGGATTGTGGTGAGCAGGGAAGGAAAACAGCTTTCACTTTGCTATGAGTCCATATGAATGGGACGACAGCTTTGTCAATTTCTTTGGAGCTAAGGAAGCCCATAACTTCTACAGGATGCTGTACAGGGCAATCAAAGTGTACCCAGCCCTGCAGACACAGACACACACTTCCAAAATAAGACTAGGTCAGCTTGAGTTGTGCAACATCCCTTGCTTGGTAGCAGTTCTGGCCCACCCCTTCCATTCTGAAAACTCCAGCAACTGCCAGAGGACCTAGAAGACCCTGTGAATGCCCAGCTGAACAAGGACTCTTCCCAACATTATGATACCCATCCACCTGCTTTCTCCAAATCCCATTTCATCGGCTGCCCCCATTCTATCTTGTATTGCTGCTGTCATCCAGAAACCATTCATAGTCTGTAATCATTTCCTTAGATGGCCCTGTATACCTGAAGGAATGTCTTCGTTCGGTCCAGACACTGAGGTCCAGTTCCAAGGTCCAGTTCCTTCTAGCAGTTCCCTCACTGCAAGAAGTGAAGTTACAAGGAACTAGGCAGAGGGCCTTCTTGGTAGTGGCACCCGCCCTGTGGAACACCCTCCTATCAGATGTCAAACAGATAAAAAACTACACAACTTTCTGAAGACATCTGGCGGTAGCCCTCTATTATGACTTTTTAAATGTTTGATGTTTCGTTGTATGGGGGGGTGCCTGTATTTCTATATCCTACCCCTACAAAGATTCAACATCATTCACAACTATGCCCTACACGTTTTGGGATTACCCTTCCAACCTTCTAGAGCAGGTGAGATCAACATTCTTGGCCCCAGAGCCTTGGCCAACATTCCAGAGGCCACAGCAGTAAATGTGACGAAAATTGGGTGTTGCCCACCACACACACTTACCACAGACATTTATAGGGCACAGAAACACCCTCAGCTGATCTGTATAAATCAGCTGAAGTGGTGGGTTTACTGCCCTCTCCCATCTCATCAAATGATTGATCTGATTACTGGGGAGGGAGAAAATTGTACCCAATCAGGCTGCTGGGCTAAGTTGAAATATTTAAATTTTGCTGCCTATCGCAGTGCTATTTTCACTTTATTTTTATTTTTTAGTCTCTGTGTCCAGAACAAAACTGCTTAGGGAACCAGATTATGCCTTGAAATTGAGGATTAGCCACACATGTGCTAGAGGAAGAATAGCATTAGGTTTCTGCCCTGCAGACTAAACATCACCACAATAAGCAGGCACCCCAATCACAAAGTAATTATGTGAAGCAATGCTATTAAACAAAATTTTTAAAAATCACTCTGCTGATCTAGTTTCTATCCTAACAACATACATGCTGGTAACCAAGAGCTAAGGCTGAAGAACTCACAGGTCAGTACAATTTGCTCCTGTACATAGGATATCAATCTGTCGACTGATAAAAACAAAGTAGTAGATACCAACTAGACAAGGACTTATTACATGATCTTCAACCAGAAGTCATATTTGTTAGTTTCAGTAACTTACCTAAAAAGCAGGCATAATAGTGACACACCCAGGGATATTTTAAAGATATATCAGGTTGTAAATCAGCATTAGACATAGTAAAATAAACATAAAGGTATCTACATAAATCTCATTAATTTCAACTGAATTTAAAATTAGGCTTCAACTTAGAGAAGCATGTAAGTGTCATCTATACCAACTTGCCTTGTGCATTAGAAATCTTTATTTTTAATCCATTTAGATGTATCAGACTATTTATAATTAATTTTAATTTGAAACTGTTAAGAGAAAGGCATTTATTAGCATTTGAGAGAAGGGCAAATATAATGGTATTGATTCCCTTAATTAAAACCAGCAGAAATTATAGATTTCTTTGCTTAGCTTTCCCTCCCCTTCTGATGTGTAACATGTTCTATTACTGACAATCAAGTACAGGCCAGTGATCAAATACATTACCTCTCATATAGTGGCTTTTCCTTTCATTAGTTTATGAGAATACCGGGTGCAGAAAATTATATTCTTGCAAATATACACACTGTTCCTGGAAATAGCAGCAACATCCTGCCCTCATTTCTAACCCAGTTAACAGTTTAGTACCATGTAAATGAAATATATGATTAGTTTATTTTTAATGTTACCTTAGTTGTAAAATATAATAAAAATGCTAGTTTTAAGTCCAGCATTGTTATTACATTTAACAGGTACCATAACACCACATTTATCTAATCATGTCACTTGAAGCTGAATATATTTTAGCTGCATCAGAAATTGTTTGGGGAGAGAAGGGTGAAGTTAGGAATAAAATATAAGCTTTGTGGTCAGCTGTGACCAACTGGAAACTATATCTGAAAAGTGCAGTGATACACCAGAGGGAATGAATGAATTTCAGGAAACAGCACAGTTTTAAGCATTCATAAAATAAAGCACAACCAACAAAGCAGAGTCACATAAAACAAGCCTTCTGTGCCAGCAGTGTACTTTCAGAAATTTCATTAATTAAAAAGGTCAAGAACTCAAAGTACTGGAACTATCTGAGACTTTGCAGACATTTTCTGAAGCTTAATTACTCGTGACATTTACTATGTACTTTCATCCAAAACTAACATTCACTTATTTATTTGAAGTCATTTTCTCTGAGTGTTCTGCTGCATGGAGCATGCACTTGGACTGCTGCAATATTGTTTTGGGAACCCTTTAGAGCAGCCATGCAGAATTGTTACCATGGAAGGAGGGGGGGGAACCCTTGGTTTTTCCATGTTCTTATTATCAGTGAACATTCTGAACATTTAATGTCTTCTCTTTAGATAGCTCCTAAGGTAACTAGTTTAAAATTTATGACAGCAGTTATTACACCATGAAAATAAAATAGGTTTTCCTCAAATCCCATTATCTACTATTTCAATGAGGATCTCTGCCTTTCCAACTTATGCATCTTGTAATGCAAATCCCAGCCTCACTCTGATAATGACCTCAGATTGGGTTTAATTTGGGGGATGTTGTCTGACTTATCTTGTTCCAATATTGATTTCTTAGTCTCCTTGTGTCTCATCAGAAAATTAGGCAAGATGGGAAATTAAAAGTAAATAAATATTAAATACAGGTAACTTGCAGCTTACGCAAAGGTTCTGTTCCAGGGGTCCACATGTAAATGTGAAATTGTGTAAAGCTAGGAACCCTTGAAACTTACACACACACACACACACACAGAGAGAGAGAGAGAGAGAGAGAGAGAGAGAGAGAAGGGCTGCTTACTGCACTCTGGGAAGGTGGCATGAGGACTCTAAGGATGGTTCCAGAGCCCTGATGCCATCTTCTCAAAGCTCAGTGAGGTGAGGAAAGGCGCAAGGGCTCTGAGAGTTTCCTTGCTTCCGATAGCCCAGTGATGCACAGGTTGGTGGATGGGAAATAAATAAATGGGGAGTGGGGAATAGTGAATGGTGGGTCGTCGTTCCCCACCCCCTCTCCATTTATTTATCTATTTTCCCACCACGACCCAGGCAAAGCTGCAATTGCTTAAGTGAAAACAGTGAGCTACCTGTACACCAATTGATTCGGGAAGTCTCACACAGTCTGTGGATCTGTTTGGTACAGAGGGTCCTCATTTCAGACCATATTAAGGAGAGCAAGTTACTAGAATCGGCAGTTGCTGCTCCAGAGCCCCAAATACACTGCTGCCCCCTTGAAATCATTACTATTTGAGCGGAGGGGCGTAGTTTCAGCAGGTATCAGTCCCTGCCCTGTTGGTGTTAATAAAAGGATAAGCTGTGGTTGGTATGTCATGGGTTTGGGTCCAAGGCACAGCTAGAAACAAAACTTTAATTCTGCAGTTTACTGACTGTTTAGGTCAAAAGCCTTTAATCAGAGATTCAGGACCCCAAGGAGCTTAATAACCCAAGTTCACATTTTTGAAAAAAGAAGAAGGAAAGAAAGTTTAGGGCAAGGAAAGAAAGAGAGGCTGTATCTCTACACTACAAGGCTACTACTTCCATACTAACTGTAATAGCTCCTCTAAGAATTCATAGGATTCTGTTGTTAAGGGCAAATCCTATAAAAAGAGGCATACCAAGAGTCCCCTGTGCCCCTCCCAGAAAAAACAACCTTTATCACAATAGCCAATTAGAAATTGCTACATTTTATGTTGCCCAAGTACTCAAAGCGTCCGGAGTGAGGGTCCAAAGGAAGGGTGAAACAAATTGAATGCCTTTGTGCTGTGGTGCAAGAAGGACAAGAAGCTTCTCCCACTTCTGAGATCATTGCGACAGCGGTGACACATTGCCACACACCTTTATGTCAATCACTCCAAAGACTTATAGGGGATTTTTTGCAGACATGCCTCAGGCCCGTGCCTCTGGTTGGGGCCAGTTTTGTTAAACCCTAGGTACACCTGCCTAGAAAGTTTTGTTATAGATCTCCATTTCCCCCAACCCATACACACATAACTACAATTCCCAGGGTTCCTTGGGAATAAGAGGTTGTTTCAATGTAGGTAAGTAAAGGAGACGACATGCAGAAGAAAAATGGCAGGGATAGGAAGTATAAAAAGGTAAAGGACCCCTGACCGTTAAGTTCAGTTGCCAACAACTCTGGGGTTGGGGTGCTCATCTCACTTTACTGGCCGAGGGAGCCGACGTTTGTCCGCAGACAGTTTTTCTGGGTCATGTAGCCAGCATGACTAAGCCGCTTCTGGCGAAACCAGAGCAGCGCACAGAAACGGCGTTTACCTTCCCACTGGAGTGGTACCTATTTATCTACTTGCACTTTGACATGCTTTCGAACTGCTAGGTTGGCAGGAGCTGGGACCGAGCAACAGGAGCTCACCTCGTCACAGGGATTCAAACTGCCAACCTTCTGATCGGCAAGCCCTAGGCTCTGTGGTTTAGACCACAACACCACCTGCATCCACAGGAGGAAAAATTTAAAATCGGATGCCACTGTTACAGATTGATTCAGCAATGTGAGTCCTGGATCTGAAACTGTTAATGCTACTTGTTTATAGTACAATATTGTTTTCTGCTAGCCAATTTATCTTCCATTGAAATGATAATAATTATCCAAACAAACTCATACAGCTGTAATATTTTGAACATTTCAAATAATTTTCCCCCTTGCTTCTTGATGTAGCTGTAGCACTTTAGGTTCTTAACCTTTTGATGAATGAAACTTCAGTTTTGTCCTACCTAGGCAGAAAACTCAGAAAGATCCACTTAGACACGCTACACTTGCTTTGTAGAAATGTGGAAAGGTCATTTCTTTTACTTAATTCTCTAATAGGACGAGAGAGTATCAGAATTAAGTGAGCTGTGAAATAAAAGGTTGCAGTAACACAGCCACAAATTCCAGTCCATTTCATCCTCTTCCTTTGAGTGTAAGGCTTGTTAGAGATTATGATTTGTTTCAGGAGCAAAAGTAGTTGGTTTCTTTCGAGCACTGTCTTTGCACACATCCCGATTCAGCATTATACTATAGATATGCTCTAGAAGTTGTCACCCATTGGGGGGGGGATGGTACAGACTTGGCCTAGATATGGAGCTCTAGATGTTGTTGGCAACATGGTGATTTAATAGCTGGTCTACAGTTGCTATGCTGAAACTGTTGGGAAAGCCAGTTTGTTTCTACACTTGAAGGCCCAAACTATACATTGTGTTAATACCATTTTTAAAATGGAATGTGTAAGATCTACCACTCTTAAGCAGGCATGAGGCCCTGATTCAGACAGGACTGCAGAATGTAAAGGGGACAGTTCACCTTTACCCTGTGCCATTTTTATGCCAATAAATACTCCCAGGGGATCTTTGCAGCAATTGGAAACAGCAGCTTTGAGGTTTTCAGACTGCTTAAGCACCTTCCCCATCACCCTGATCAGGATTCGCCTTCTATCATTACTTTTCTTAAGTGGCATGCAGATTCTATGAAAAACTACTTTAAAATGCAAGTAAAACAAAGTTACAGTGCAATACTTTTCACATTTACCTGGAGTCCCAGTTATGTTCAAAGGAACTTCCTCCCTAATAAATGCAATTAGGATTTCAGCCTTACTTTGATTTGAAGAGGGGTAAGCAAATATTCAGGGTGGCGCTGTGGTCTAAACCACTGAGCCTCTTGGGCTTGCCAATCAGAAGGTCGGCGGTTCGAATCCCAGCAATGGGGTGAGCTCCCGTTGCTCGGTCCCAGCTCCTGCCAACCTAGCAGTTAAAAGCACACCAAAAAGTGCAAGTAAATAAATAGGTACCGCTCCAGCAGGAAGGTAAATGGTGTTTCCGTGCACTGCTCTGGTTTTGCCGGAAGCGGCTTAGTCATGCTGGCCACATGACCCGGAAAAACTGTCTGCGGACAAACGCTGGCTCCCTCGTCCTGTAAAGTGAGATGAGAGCCACAACCCCAGATTCATCTGCTACTGGACTTAACTTTCAGGGGTCCTTTACCTTTACCTTTAAACAAATATTCAGGCTGACTGAGTTCTGAGTTGATCCTGCATGTGGCCAGTATTCTAGCTATAGAGTTCTGCTCTGTCCCTGTCATTTACTTTATAACAAAATACTTCATGTATACTAAGCAAGCCCATTTCCAAGTGTACATGAATCTAACTGCTGGGGCTCTCCATACGCAAGCCTTTATAAGAGTTGTGTCCAGTGTTCTGTGAAGAAGAAGAAGAAGAAGAAGAAGAAGAGGAGGAGGAGGAGGAGGAGGAGGAGGAGGAGGAGGAGGAGGAGTTTGGATTTGGTATCCCGCTTTATCACTACTTGAAGGAATCTCAAAGCGGCTAACATTCTCCTTTCCCTTCCTCCCCCACAACAAACACTCTGTGAGGTGAGTGGGGCTGAGATGTTTTTCTGAACATTTCTGAACATTTCCTGAACATTTTCCTGAATGTTTGCCTTGCATAAAATAAAATAAAATATTGTCCTTTCATTTATGAAGATATTTAAGCAATACTTACCTAAATTCTCTATAAATCTACCCCTTGTCTCCAGTGTTCCAGCAAACAACATGAAAGTACTGGGGAAATAATTTTTATTTCATTCATTTCATTTAACATCCATTAATCAGGTAAATATATTTATATTTTTTATCTCCAGCGCTCTGTAACATCCATCCCATTACCATCAGACAGACAGAGTGAGTGAGTAAATGAGTGGGACCCCCTAAGAGGATGTAAACTTCTGGGTTGACATTTTTTGGCACAAAGGATATTCATGTGCCCACAGCAGTTTTTAGGCTCACCGCTAGGCATAAAACAGCTAGAACAGAAAGTTAATGAAGGGGTGGAATACATACAGCAAGATGAATTCTGCAGGCTAATTATACAGATCCTTCACAAGCTATCTCTAGGACATTTTAATTAATTTAATAAATAAATATTTAAAGATATCAGCTCTTATCCTCCTAGCACATATACCAGCGGGAGTGCCAGGATTTTCCAGCTGAAACATCACATAATGAGAGCTAAGGAAAAACCCTCAGGCTTCAAATTTATAGCCCTCCTGCATGGGTTCTAAGCCCCTTAGAAGAGCTACAAGTTGTCCCAACTTAATTATAGCTTGTTAAATTGACAATTTGAATTGCTAATTCACTTCTGGGGTCATTTGAGAAGCTACCCAATCCTGTACTGAGATTCTCTTGTTACATCCAAAATGTTTTGACCAAAACATGCCTTGTGCATCAAAAACAACCGCAAAAAATGTTTGAGTGTTGACAGAAAAGTGTACAATTCAAGGATTTATATTTTCTTGATGAATAGCTTTGTTTTTTAAAGTAATCACTGTGTTTACTGCTTTAAACTATGAACAGAAAAGCACCATATTTCCATCTCACGTGTTCTTAGGTGTCAAGTCATCCAAGTCAAACATCAAACAAAAGATGCAAAATAAGCTCCCCATTATTAATTCATTGATTTTCAAGATTAATAGATCTCTGTACTCAACGCACAATCACATGGGAAAGGCAGAAGAAGATAAGAAGAGTGTAGGCGAAACAATTTAGCAAGACAAGTAAATTTGATTGTGTGATGGATCCAAGGCCTTGGCCTTAAATGACATTTGAATGTCTCACTACCTACAATATTTTTTATAACCTTGTCAAATAACTAGATTTTTATTGTACATCTTAATCAGAGGCTGAACACATTTCTATCTATCCTCCTATGTGTTGGTTCATCACCATCTGTCACGTAAAGCTCCAGCAGATACGAAAATTTCAATTCAATAAATGCACTCTGCACTCAAACTAAGCTATCATTCACATTTAGACATGAGACTTGGATTCTTTTTCAGTGTTCTTCAACTCTGACCCAGCTCTACCCCCTCCTTCACTGAAAAGGGCAAAGACAACAGCCCAGCAAGTGGGACAGGCAAAACAGACCTCCTTTGTTCACTTTTTCCCCTTTCAGTTTTCTATTGAGGTAAATAACTGAAAAGCTCAGCCAGTCTTCAGTGCTTCTGAAGAAAGCAGTGCAGCTAGCCTGAAACTACGCCTACTGATCAACATATAAGAGTATTATGAAGCTGGTGGGACATCATGTTAGTCTTGCAAAATAATGTATCGAAGGGTAATTGATGAAGTGAATTTGTATTTATTCTCATTTTCTAAACATATAAACAAAGTGACTTTAAATAGTATACTTGACAAAATTTAAATTAGAGTTATTTATATTACATGTGCTGAATTTTTTGAATACTGCCTGCCCACTCAAGAAGGGGAAAGCAAATAATTCAATGCATAGTACATATGACCTCCTACATTATTCCCACAGCTCACACTGCTGAAAAACACACTTTTCTGTATGGATTTCAGCTGGGGTTTTTTAAATTGTATTCACAGAGCAGAATAAAACTAAAGTAAAACCTACTGCCATTCTTCCTAATGTCTCTTAAAAGCCTCCTTGCACTCTCTCCAAACAGATATCTGGCAGGTTGACAAAACAAAAATATGAGGACTATAATATGGTAATTCACAGAGTGATTTGGAGCAATTACAGAAATGGCCCATCAGTGGATATTCTGTATGGATTTATTTACTATTGATTTGCTCTGCTGAATATTTAATTGAGCTGCTTAATAGTCCTAACCAGTCTTTTTTTAAAAATATATATATAATTGGTGATTCTAAAATTTATACTCAGTTTCGGACTAAAGCTTCATGGGCTATATAAAATGAAATCACATCCTATTGAGTTGTGGTTTAAATTTTGTATACCAACAAGAAAGCTAAAAGTTTATACCATATCAGGTCCTTCCCCCCTGTTACATTTATGGTTAGAAAAATAAAGGCTACCTACTCAAATACATCACCATGCAATAGAGTTCACTGCACTGGTAACACCTACACTGATTTAAGCATCATTTGCATTGAGAAAGTTTTATCCATTTATAAATAATAATACAAGAGCTTTAGCTTCCTCACAATCAGTGGCTGGGAGCCAAAGTTCCGTATGTGCTCCACTGTTGCATAACAAGCTCTCAGATGTGCAACAGCTTCCATTTCACTTAGATTCTGGAGCCAAAAGGGATGTGCCCTCCCCCCAACTAAAGTAACTGTGAAATCCTTTCACAGCATACAGATGGAACAGGTAATTCAAATAAGCCCCTGTACAGGTAAGGCTGTGGATCAAGTTTTGTGGCATGATTACATCCCTCCCACAGCACCACCCTCAGATACTGTCATATGTGGAGCAGGGTGTCACACATGACATCTCTCCCACTAATTTCTTTTAAAAATGACATTTGGAAGGGAAGATGGAGCCCCTCTGGAATCTACTGCCTGAAGAAGCTGTTTCATGCTGCTTAACAGTAAGTCCATCTTTGTACTTGATCACACTACTTGTTGAGTGACATCTCACTCTGTACACAGGCCCTGATGGCAGCAGGCTAACCAGCAACAAATATGGTTTTGGTCCTAGATATTCTACATCAACCAGCAGTTGATTTATATGGTTCAGTTGCCCGATTATGATAATTAGTACCTGTTACAGAGATTAGTGTTATGTCATAGGTCAGAAATTATACATGCATCTAACAGCACCGTCAGCAGAAGCTGTGCATGAGGACTTCCACTTTTGCAATGGGGGCTTCCCTTCTCTCCTCTCCCCCACCCCCTGAAATTGGCCCGGGGTGGGTGCATGGGAGAACCAGCATGCAGGGGGAGAAGATGGAGGATGATACCACTTTGGCAAGCCGAAATGCTTGTGCAGACAGAACAATTGGAAAAGTGCCATGTTGAATTCCACCCAGGATGTTTTTTTAACTGGCGTTTTGCAATTTGTATAATGTGCTTTTAAAAGGACTATTTCAACAATGGTGAATGAATTGCTCTGTAAAATAGCTTGCATCGATAGCAATCTATAGATACTAGCACCATGAACACAGATAAATCACTCATTTGGGTTGCATTTAGCAGTCACAGCTACAAATTAATTTCCTAGCAAGTTTTGGAAAAACAGATATTTGGGAGGGGGGAGGCATAGTCTCTCTCTTTCTAATGTTCAAAGCTGGTGCCACTTCCTAAACAACTAAAACAGCACCATTCACACAGAAGAGAAAGATATCAGCAGAAACAGGGAGACATCCAAAGTTTGCAGAAGTGCATTGAAGTCTGAGCAATGCTGTGGCTAGGGAATGTTGCCTGACTGTTGGAGAAACCACACATATCTGGATGTAAGGAGAACAGGAATATTGTGGAGGACATAATTGACTGGAGTGGTGAGCAGGAGTACTCAATACTGCAACATTTTGTTGCAGCTCTCACTTGTATCATACCAATAGCATTTAAAACATTATTCAAATCTATGCCCCTTTAAAGATATGAAATAAAAAGTGATAGGTTTGATTTTACTCACCTTACTAATATTAAGTAACATGCTACTTATTTCTGTTATGTGTAAAATGCTCACAAAAAGATGAAAGTATAACATGTTTCTTTCACAGTGAAGTTTTAGTACATATCTATTCAAATTCAATGGGTCTTACTTTCAGGTAAGTGTGTGCATAAAGGATTGCAAGTTTCAGTCGCTGAAGTTTCCTAGAAACAGACCCCTGATCTCAGAATGAGTACGGACATCTTCATAAAAGGTATCATTTCAGAGCATGTGGAGGATGCAGATTAGACTATGTTTAATCACAAAGTGGCAAACAAATACACAATACTGTAGCTGAACGAAACCAAACTGAATAACAAGTCAAACTCAATTACTACATCTGTAGATGTAGGCTTCACATATGGGTTGGCAATCCAAACTACTACTTTAGGTGCACCTGACGGAATTTTTATACACCCCCTCCACCTTTTGAGCACCTGACTTGTGCCATTCCACAAACTTAAAACTTAAGCTCCCTCCAGCTTTAAGAACTACTTATCCTGCAGGATGGGAGTCTACTGTTCAAGACCAACAAGTTCAACTCCCCCCCCCCCAGGTGCTCTGAACCAATTGCACTCTCTATCTCTTTCTTTTAGGTCCTGGCTATAATTGACAACATACTCAATCTTCTACTGGTTAGATAGCCTGCACTTGAAGCATTTGTGTTATTCCTAGAATGAACATAGCAAAGAAAACAGTTGTTTCACTGTATAATCAATATAAAAACAGCAGTGTATTGTTAACTAAGCCACAGGAATCTGAGCTCAGGTTGACATGCTTTTTCTACACTGAACCAAAACTTTGCACAGCTCCCCCGAAAATTAGCAGACCACAACCCAGTTAATTAACACTTGTATCCAGGAGATTCGCTGCATTCATGGACATTTTCTAATGAGCGTCAAAGATGGGGAAAGTAGTACAGTAAGTCACCTCTGCACCCCCTATGGATATTCCTGTTTCACATATCAAGTCCAGTTGTTTAGACACCACTTGCTTTAATCCCAGTTGGCTTTGTAAACAACCTTTATATACAAGAATGCTGACATTCTTTTACACCTTAGTTTGCTTTCCCCCCTGTTATTAAAACATGTAGCTATTCTGTTACATTTTGTTATATATCATACACATGCACCCATGTCCACATATTCAACAGTGAAATGCAGAGGGCACAGATCATGAAAGCGAGATAAAGTAATAATAATTGAATGACCCATTTATGAGATTGCATTTTCTGGAAAAACAAAGTTGATATACATTCCGCTCAGGCTACCACCTGGCTAGTCATTTCTGTATAAGGCAATGCGTTCTTTTGGAGCGAAGTAAACCATTGCTTCGCAAAGTGGATCGTTTACCCCTTGATTATGAAAGAGCCCCTTTTCCAAACCGAGACTCATCAAATCTGCGTGGCACAGATGGAGGAGGAAAGAAAGACGAGCGGGCCTCTTAAAACCCTAATCCTCAGCTGCGTTGGCTTGATTCAGCATAGACAGCTCCTTTCCCCCCACGCAGACAGTTGCACAGGCTGCAAGGAGCCTGGCCCAAATCAGGCGGGTTTCCGCCTGGCGCGCGCGCAGTGGAGCCTCTGGCGGCGACTGGGGGGTGGCTGGCTGGGAGAGAGAGAGAGAGAGCTCGGCAAAGCAGGCAGCCTGTTGCCCCCATCAGCGGGCCTGAAATGGCGACTGTTGTCAACCTCCGCCTGGGTGGGAGAGGCTGAGCTACACGCTGGGAAAGAAAGCGCGGCAGGAGGGCAGGAGGGGCTGGCATCTTGGCCTCCGCCACTCCTTCCCAAGCATCCCGACCTTCCCAGCCCCAGGGCAGAGGAGCTGGGGACAGCAGACACTCCCCAATCCAGGCCACCAGCAAACGATCGCCGCTCCAAACTCTGGATGGAGGGATGGTGACAGCCAGGGGCTCCCATTTGAATAAGGTGGTGGTAAGGTAAGCCCCGCCCCGCACAATCGATCGCAAGACGTGGTGCGCGCACGACATTGGGATGGCAGTGCCCATCAACTTTGGGGGGGGGGGCGGGCAGGCACCTCAAATATGTCATGGGGCCCCTAGAAGTTGGCTCCTATGGTGATCGGCGCTTTCCGAAGAGGGGTCGGCCCACACCTGTAGCACACAAAGGTCTACCCCCCACCCACCCAACCCCAGCAAGCAAACCCAGCCCCACAACTCCTACCAGACACCCATCGTGGCCGCCAGAGGAGTCGTGACCTGAAAACAGGGTGGGCTGCTGCTGCTGCTACAATGAGCCTGGCTGTCACCCGCCGTGGAGATGCAGGGCGGAGGCACACCCACACGGCGAGAGAAAGAGCCACCTCTGCCATCGCACATCAAAGAAACGCTGGGTCGGGGGGGGGGAGGGGAATCCCGCCCCTCCACCTCCCCACCCCCAATGGAGGGAGGGAGGGAGCCTTCGAGGTTCAATGCCCAAGGGGCTCCCGGGAGTCCCCTCAGCCCTCGCGCGCTTCCTGTGAAGCGGAGGAGTTGGAGCCACCAGGATGGAGGGCGGGCGCGAGAAGGGACCTGCCTGGCTGGGCATCAGCTATGGCACATCCCTCTACACATGGCGACTTCTTCGGCCCGGCTCGCCGGCGGGGACATCCCCTCCCCGCCTGCTCGCGTTTCCCTGGGTGACCCCATTGCGGACCACGGCCGTTATATAATTCCCCTGATCCCTCCGCTTTCTGGCGGGGTCAGGGCGCGGAAGACCACGGCGAGGGGGTTCTTTGATGGGTTGTTTGCCAGGAGCGGGGCTCGTCCCTCCTCTCTCTCTCTCTCTCTCCTGCCCGGCTAACCAGGGCGCAGGAGGGTGGCTCCCAGCCAGGCTATCCCCGCAAACAGCGGCGGCCAGTTGCCATGGGGAGCTGCGGCGGAAGACGAGTTCGGCGTCGCCTCAGCGCCTGGGCTGGGCAGGGCTGGGCGCGGGGGCCCGCGCTGGTGGGTGACAGGCAGCCCCTCCCGCGAAGGCAGCCGCCCTGTTGCTACCGAGCGCCCCGCTGCTAAGACACCCCACCTCAAGACACCCTAATATATATATATCGCCACTCCATATATATGAAGCTCAGGACTCACAGTTAGCCGTAGGCGGGGGGCCGGAGAGAGATAGCGCGCGTCTCTTTCTCCTCAGGGGGCTCGCTCTCTCCTCCCTCAGGTCCAGCGAGCTTGGAGAGGAGAGCTCGCTCAGGCAAGGCAAGGCAAGCGCGCGCTCCAGAGCCTATCTCGCCTCCCTATTTCCGACCAGAACGAGCTCGGCGCGCGCGCGTGCGCGTGCGCTCGCCCCTGCCTGAGAGACGAGGAGGCGGGAGAAAAGGGATGAGCGCGTGGAAGGTGCCCTCACCCCACCCAGCTGCCTCCTTCCCAGACGCTGCGCGCGCGCTGCTGTGCCCTCCTCAGGCGGCGAGATTACTTCCACGCCGTCTGACAGGGCGCGCTGCCTCTCACAGCACAGACACGCGCCGCCGCTGCCATGCCCCCAAACCTGGGAGGGCGACGGTCAGCAAACGGCTGACGGGATTGTTATCTATCCCTCCCTACTGTTTAAGTTATGTAATGGGCGACAGGAAGCGGGACCTGTGTGCACCCCATTGTTCACAGAATTGTAGAGCTGGAAGTGTCCCCCCGAGGGTCATCTAGCTCAACCCCTTGCACTGAAAGAATCATAAGGGCTCAAGTCCTAGGGGCTGAGGTCCCTTCGCTTCCCCCCAATAAAATATTTGAGGGGGCCACCCCCCAAGTTGATGGGCATTGGAATTCAAATGGTGTGTGTGTGTGCCATGTCATGAGATTGATTAATAATAACAATAACAATAATTTATACCATGCCCATGTGGCTGGGTTTCCCCAGCCCCTCTAGGCGGCTCCCAACAGAATATTAAAAACACAATAAAACATCAAAACATTAAAAACTTCCTTAAACAGGGCTGCCTTCAGATGTCTTCAAAATTATGCAAGATGGGGCTTACCTGGGCGCCCCGAATATTTTATTCGAGTTTGCACCCCGGCGGGAATCTCAGCTAGATCATACAAATCATCTACTAAATCATTATTTGATCGCCAAATATGTATTTCATATCTCTACTGGATATATAAGCCATTGGTCCAAACACAGGCTAAGAAGAATGCACAAACTTTTTTTAGTATCGACAATGAATGTTTAAACTAGTTTGCATTATAAATTGCTGAATGATTAGTAGATTTATATGTGCACAAGCATGTATTCTTTAACATTCAACACATTCATTCTTAAGCTGGCAAGCTATGAACTCATAAGAATCTTGTGTGCAAAACCCAGTTTCAAACAGTAAAAGGGAAATATTGTGCTATTTGGGCCATTAGGACTGTATGATACTGCCTGGGGAGGCATATTTTCCACCACCCTGCAATATATGCACCCCATCTGTACATGCATGTTGCACACACACAGGTATTTAAGCAGGTATGTGGATTACTTGTATCTTGCTGAATTGGGGCGCATTGATTCTTTGCAGAAACCACAGAGAACTGTACTGTGGCAAAAAACAACCCAGGACAGAGATCCAAGCAAAGCCCCCCACCCACCCAAGAGTTTGTTTGAGCTGCCCACCAACTACCCTGATGCCTTTTTCCAATGTTAGAATTGCTTGTTTAAATCTAATTCAAGTAAGCTGCATTTGAGTAATTTGTACACTGAAAGGCAGGATATAAATAATTGCAATAAATAACGTGCCTGATCAGTGAGAAATAAGGTTATCTAACTCCACATAGAAATGTCCACAGAACAATGTTGCAAACGAAGAAGCCATAAGAGTATATGGTCAGTGAATAATAAAATATATTGTTCATACTTGCTGCAGATTCTTCAACTGGAGAAGCCACTTTAACAGCCTTTGTATTATTGCACTATAGGAATTTGTGCACCTGCTAAATCCAGGTTGCTGTGATAGCACTCCTCCCACCTTGTATTTCAATAAGGACTTGTGCTCGCATTACAGGAAGGCACGATTTATATGTTCTAAGTCTGCAATTCTATGCCTACTTAGTGAAAGCAAATCCCACTGAACTCAGTGAGACATACTTCTAAGTAATTGCATAGGTTTGGACTACAAAGTTAATGCAACACATTCCAGAGCAAACTAAGCTCCGAACCACTTAAATATATATATATTTTTACAGGTATAATAGCTTTTAAAAGTTTGCTTTCTGTAAAAACAACTAACACTTTACATGAATAAACAGCTATCAGAAGTGAAAAATTTGCACGTTTCATTTTTTAAAAACCTTGAGTAATAATGTAGTGAAACGGAAATAAGTATCACACCAAAGAAAGATAAATGTGTCTATTGTAAGATGCTGTACTGTTTGGTGTATATATATAGTAATGAGGTCTGCTTTTCCAGCATACCATCTACAGTATACCCTAATATAATGTGTTCAAAGAACTTGTCTAAGGGGGAAAAAGCACTACAGTGTAGTCTTTTAGAAAATACACAAAGATAGTACTGTGCTATCTGGAATAGGGCACTTGAAAATAGTTACCACCAAATGTAAAGCTTTAGTGCAAAGCTGTTAATTAAGCCAAATCCAAACCAGAAAAGGAGTTAAAAGCAAGGCAGTACAACCCTGGAACAGAAGTTTAGGGGGATCTCTGCCATTCCCAAGTATGACACAAAAAGTTCTTGCTTCCTTAGATACAGCACGTTATTTTCCATGTCAACATTACAAATTCCTACGTAACTAACTTCAATAAAGCTCAACAGAAAAAACAGAAAACCAGGATTTTGTTAATGAATTGTAGGAGCAAAATGCAGAATCAGAACTAGGCATTAATGTTTGCACCCACTCCTCAACACTCTAGCCCCTCTGTGAAGTAACTGGAGTTTTTTGATGTTTGTACGTGGGAGAAGAGATGATTGGGTTCCAAGCAGGACAAACGTGGAAAGCACTGCCTAGCCTGAGAACAGAGCAAGGCTTAAGAAGTTTGTTAAAAGCTGAAAATGTTATATGAATTGTTAAAAGCTGAAATTGTTATATGAAAACAATATCGTTATTTCTCAGAGAAAACACACACTGCAAGCTATAGAATGCCTACTCAAGATAGAGCAGCATAGCGTTCAATGGGTCTTAACCCTAACTGAAGTGGGTATAGGATTTCAGCCATATTTTATTTAATGGAACTTAAATTACACCCTTCATAATATGTCCCAGGTCAATTTGCAAATGATCTTTTAAACAAAATAATAAATTTAGAACAAACCTATTAAAAAGAAACCTATAGCACATTATTGGGGGGGGGGGGTAACCAACCAAATCACTGGATTGAATGGACTTAAATCCAAATTTTGATAAGTGTACTCTCTGTATACTATAGTTGGATTATACTCCATACAATTAAAATAGCAATCAAAGCTGCAAAGTAAAAAGTCACTTACCAACACTATTTTTAAGTACAAACTGTTAAAATACCTCAGAAAATAAGAATGCCTTAACCTGATCCCTAAGAGACAACCAAGTTGGTGACAGGTAAAGGAGGGGTTATTTTACCATGGTTTTGCCAGGATTCCCCCCCCCCCCCAGTGAAATACTAAGAACAGATGACACAGGCGGTGTGGTGAAAAAAAGAGGACCTCTAAATTAAGGCAGGAAACACAGCATGCTTTTAAATCTGTAGACTATAATTGTAAGTCTACAATTTTTACCAGCTGCCCTTAATAGAGAGCCTCCATCAAGACTAACTGGGCAAATTTTAGCACTACTAAAGCCATGGTCTTTATGGAAACAAAATAAGATGGTGGCTGAATAATACACTGGTCTGGTAGTCAGTTGGCTGCAGCATTCAGGCTACTAGCAAATCCAATGTAGATTGTGAAATAGAGGCTAAAGATATGATTAATCTAAAACACATACATCTATCTCCTGGATGCCCGGCTGAGTTGATCCAGAGGAAATTCTGAAAAATGGTGAACCCTTCTCCATGAGAACAGCTGGCTTACAGGCACAAGGTTAAACCTTGCAACACAGAAAGAGCTGCATGAAGCTACCATTTGATTCAAGTTAAATGATGGTATTTAACCTTTCCTCCTTTTAGCACTACACAATTAGGTTTGCATCATTAGAACATAAGAGCACCACCAATGATTTTCTAATTGCTATGTTACATAGCACTCTAATTTTTGCATGGTGATGTGCTGGGTTTTTGAAATGCGAAACAGGAAGACTTAAATTCCTCCCCAAAGCCCTGCAAGTTATTTGGTGTTTACAGAGAAAAAACAACTTATGAGCAGTAACTGCAGTTGCAAGATTTTAGATGAAGGCTTAAGAGCTCTAGTCAAAGATGAGACCATCTCTTATATTTCTTCTTCTCCATACTATGGAGAACATTCCTTAAAAATTAATACGTATGACACTAACAACTTTAGAACCTGCACTGAATTTACTTTCCGTTCTTTCCACATTACTTACAAGCAAAATGGAACACCTTTTTTCCTCTTATGAAGTAGACAGGCATGTGTGATTTATCACACTTGTATCCCACCTTTTGTTCCTGGAGCTGTACGTCCCACCCCACCTCCAATTTTATCTTCATAAAACTATGATGGGTCAGTCACCATCACAGTTTAATTTGGGTTTACCCAGCAAACTTCATGGCCAAGAAAAGAATGGTTGTTCACGAGGTATCTTGTTCAAGTGGATCAGCCTGGAAGCAGTGGCCACTCAGTCCACCTGACCCTGCCACACTGCCATTTTGATTCATCCAGAATGTAATGTTGTACATAAAGCAAGAACAGTGGAACAATTTGCACAACTGCCTGAGGGACAGATCTCCATCAAGTTGACAAGTCTATGCATATCTTCAGGTTGTCCAACAGAGAAACTAAATCCTAATTAGCATTAGACAAACTATACATTACCTTTAGGGCTAGGCATCCCAATATTTTCTTTTGTGAAAACTCTGTTCTGTGAACGACCTCAAACAGTCCACAACTGTTGCTGAAAAATCTTGAAACAAGAATGCAGAAAAGGGGTGGTACGGGGAAGTCGATTTTGTGTTTGTTTATGTTTTTGCTTTGTTTCTTTTTTACTTGTGAAAAACTAATAAAAATTTATAAAAAAACAACAACAAACAGTCCACAACTGCTAGCCTTTGCATTTCAGTTCACTGCTATGCACAATGCATAGAGAGACAGACTTAAGAGAACAAAACTTATAGAAATAAGCTGTCACAGCAATGAAGAGTAGAATGGAAAAGTCTCAAAAGGATTCATGACTAATAGCATCAAAAATAAATGTAGCATCTTTTTAAGAAAGGACAGAAACAGAAACAAAGTCAGACTAAACTGACATGTTTCAGTGCCAAATGATGCTTTCACACAGTAACTTGGAAATATCCAGCTTGTATCATACACATAGACTGGTATATATATACGCACAGGAAACACAACTTATAAATCCCTAAATCAGTGTCCAGCTTTAACAGGAGGCAGTCATTAGTGAAAAGTCTTACCTGATCCATTTGCCATTAAATATTTTAATCTTGTACAGATGGTTGCCAAAGGTACCTAGTCACTGAGCGTCAATTTAAAATTTTTTTTAAAGTATTTATTTGTTTCACATTTATAACCTAATCCCCCACCCACCACCATGTCCAAATTTAAGCATGCAAAGGAATACTAATTATTACAAATGCCTGTGCAAGTGTCTGGTGTATTAAGGGAATAGGATATAGGAATGGTTCATCAGACTGTCTTCCACAGCTAATGAAATAATTAAGGAACATATTCAGGCAGAGATGACCTAGCTAAATTTACGACAGCCAACCACTATATCTTTATCGCAGGACTTTGGAGATCAAACAAGCTCTCTTACAAGTGCCTGATGGGGTAATTGGAAAGGTTAATTGTATAAGTCCAAGTGCAGCATTTAATCAGACTCTGAACAAAAACTGACTGGGTAAGCAGCCAATTCATTTGAGATAAGAAAACTTAAGGCACCCTATTCCCTTCAGATAAGGCAGCACCAATTTGTTATCCCTGGCCTAAAACAGAGAGAGGAGCACCACGTTTAGTAGTCAAATGCAAAGTTATGCCACACAACCTACTTTTACAAAATCTTCAGATACTTATTGAACGTAAATACACACTAACCTACATACGATATGAAAAAAAGGCTTAACATTCTTCAATTAGAATAAAGAATCTCAAATGGCATTTTACTCATACCCTGTGGAATATTCAGGCACAGGATTACAATTAAAAACAGTTTTAAAGGAATTGTAAAAAGCACACACTGTATCTTATCTGCATTCAACAATAAATTCTTTCATCAAATTTCAGATGGATCCTATGATTAAAAAATGATTTGTTTATCTTTGGGAACTGAATTTGCCAAGTTTATGAAGGGAAGGCAAAATATTTTATTGCCGTATCTTAGAAAAAATGCAAAAAAGCCATGAAGGCTTGATGTGTGGAGCATACTCAAATTTTGTTTAGTCGTTTAGTCGTGTCCGACTCTTCGTGACCCCATGGACCAGAGCACGCCAGGCACTTCTTTCTTCCACTGCCTCCCACAGTTTGGTCAAAATACTCAAATTAGTGCATACTTAAATTAGTGTACATTGTCATTTCTAGCTGACAATGCAGCTTTAAGGAGTTTTCAGAGACACCCTTGCTTCTTCATTGCCATCAATCTGATTTGAATTAATTTTATAATGAAATGATTTTAGAATGTTGTATTATTTTATTGTTGTTAGCCGCCCTGAGCCCGGCTTCGGCTGGGGAGGGTGGGATATGAATAAAAAATTATTATTATTATTATTATTATTATTATTATTATTATTATTATTCATTCATTCATTCATTCACAACTGGGTGCACAGAACAAGTTTTTAATGATAATTTTTAGAAACATTTATAGCAGACACAGCTAAAATATGCCAAGTCATTTCAGGTGCATCATTTCAATTTCAGAAAATGGTTCCTTTCCTACAGAACAGTTCTTCCCCATTTTTCATTCCCATTCCCTCATGAGAGCATCAAGCCGTGAGCTGCCAAATTCCAAAGAGCAGCAATGGTTTGGGGAAACATTCACACTGTGGATATATAAAAAACAACAAGAATGGGAGTATTTATGAGATAGCCAGTGTGGTGTAGTGATTGTAGTGTTGGACTAGGCGCCTGGAGACCAGCATTCAAATCCCCACTTAACCATGAAACTCACTGCGTGACCTTGGGCCAGTCATCGTGTTTCAGTCAAACCTACCTCACAGAGTTGTTGTGGGGATGAAATGAGGAGGGGGAAAACTATGTATGCCACCTTAAGTTCTTTGGAGGAAAAGTTGGGATATAAATGCAATAAATATTTACGCAGAAGTAAAAAATAAAATAAAAATTGGCATGCACAGTGGTCTAGCTGAGTTATAGTCCTGTCCGTAAAGCTTGCCCCTTCTGGAATTCTAAGCATAATATATATCAAGAAACAAAGAGTTGTATCCAAGCCATACTCCAAGTAGATCTTATGAAATCAATAGACACAGCTTTTGAATTATGGTGTTGGAGGAGACTCCCATGGACTGCAAGAAGATCAAACCTATCAATTCTTAAGGAAATCAGCCCCGAGTGCTCATTGGAAGGACAGATCCTGAAGCTGAGGCTCCAATACTTTGGCCACCTCATGAGAAGAGAAGATGCCCTGGAAAAGACCCTGACGTTGGGAAAGATTGAGGGCACAAGGAGAAGGGGACGACAGAGGACGAGATGGCTGGACAGTGTTCTCGAAGCTACCAGCATGAGTTTGACCAAACTGCGGGAGGCAGTGGAAGACAGGAGTGCCTGGCGTGCTCTGGTCCATGGGGTCACGAAGAGTCGGACACTAAACAACAACAACAACAGACACAGCATACTCTGAATAGGACTTTGTTGGATACAACTCAATGACACACTTAAGAACAGCCCTGTTGATCAGGCCAAAGGTCTATCTAGTCTAGCATTCTGTTCTCACAGTGGCCAACCAGATGCCCATGGGAAGCCTACAGAAGCAGGACTTGAGTGCAACAGCATTCTGCCACTTGTGATTCTTAGAAGCTGGTACAGTATTCCGAGACATGCTGCCTACGATAGTGGAGGTGGAGCATAGCCTCTTTATTCTCAATGAATCTGTCTAATCCTTTTTTAAGAAGCCATCCAAGTTGGTGGCCATATAGCCAATTAAAATAAGAACCACCCTGCTGGATAAACCAAAAAGTTCATTGAGCTGAGAAGGGGACAAGTAGGAATTGAAGGCAAGATTTCTCTCCCAGGGTTGCTCCCCAGGCAACTGGTCTACGGAGGCAGAATGTTTCTGAACCTGGAAATTGTATACGGGCAGGAACCATTTTAGGCACGTCTGATTGATGCACAGGTCCTTTTGGAGCTGGAAGGCAGTGGGTCAGGGGCAGACCAGAATGGGGCACACTTATATGCACTTGGCCAACACACACAGGGGCTAGGAATGGAACCCCCATGCGTAATGTTCGCTGCCTGTATAGCCATCATAACCAATGGCTATGGTCTTTTTAATCCAGTACTAACAAGCTAACTGACAGCAGTGGTCCATTATTTTTCCAACTAGGTATTTCTGATCTTAACAAAGTGCTTAACCATAGATGTCATTGCTTAAGCCAAATACTTTACATATTGCCAAGTCTGTGTCTGACTACCAAGATCTCACGAACAAGCCTTCCAGGAAGGAGATTTCTAAGGGCGGCATGCAAGGCATTCATGGGGTTTATGAATAAAAACAACTTGAGAGTGTTTGAAATCCCCCATTGCCACTTTAGCATATCAGAATGAACCATGATTAGCACAGATGAGTCTTTTTTAGAGTTATCTTAAACACTGGTACTGAAGTCATGTTGACTGCTAACTGGAGTATACAAAGTTACACAAGGTTAAAACTCAAGTTTTTGAGCAATTCAGGCGCAGAACATGAGGCACATGAGTAAACCTGTTTATTTTATTTTTACCAGTAACTAGACTAGGCTTAGTATACATATCACTAAATAAATCATACAGTACTATGAACATATAAGAAATCATGTTACAAATTTATTTTCTTACTTTCAAGACATGAGTTTGTGTTGTTTTTAGACAGGGAATTACTCTGGAATAGAACCTTTGAACTTAAAAATTCTGAAAAATATAAGTAGGTTGCTACTGTAGACCTTACCGTAATCAGCCAAATACTGATAATGTAAACTGGATAAAATATTGAGACCCAATGCACAATATACAAAGCGTTTTAACATTATTTTAAAATACAAAAAAAATTGTTGACATGCACAGACTTTGTGATAAGGCAATTAAATTGCCATTAAATAGACGGGATGGCATTTAGTGGCAGTGCCAGGAACCTGTAGAATACTGCAGGTTTATAATACATTGCAATCCAATCTGATATCAGACAGTTTTGTTCCAATAATTTCTATTTGACCAGAGTAGTTTTATTTATTCTGGCGTAAGTGCTTTGTAGAGCAGGCTGCCCAGTTGGTTTGTTTCCTCTTCTCACATCAAAAACATTTTTAGTTAACAGGTAAACCACATTTTGTTTTTGTCAACATGATTTTGGTCTGCATTTCCAACACATAACAAAATTTGTGTCCCATAATTGTCACAAATTTAGGCAGACCCTAACAAATGTCAGATAAAAAAAACCCAAGCCATACCAGAATTGTACTCCTGAGGAAGTTTAGGAACAGATATCGAATAAAATCTTCACTTCAAGAACTGAAAAAAACCAGATGTGAATTCTTAGATTCCACTGCATAAGTAGAATTCACCTCCACCAATGCAAAAAGGTGTGTGAGGGTCATCATTACCCTCATCTGCATCCTGCAGAAATCTACCTTCAATCTAGCCCAGGGCTCCAGATTGGGGGAACAGGAGGGGAAAGAATAAGAGATTGTGGCAACTTCCCTGTCTGCTTTAAGTGCCGTTGGTGTGTCACTGCTGACTGAAGTGCTTTCCCCAGCCTATCGTGTTCATTATAATCACAAGTAATTACATAATGACTAATAAATGTTGATCCCTTTTAGCACAGAACGGATTTCTGAAACAAGGTCCACACCTGAGACTTTACAAACTTTACATATTCACAATTTGGAAATAATTGGAAGCCCTTCGTACATGTCAGATTTTAATCTTATCCAGTCGTTAAATTTCTGCAAAGTTGTTTTCTCCTGGGCTAATATTTTAGCAGCTTTTTTCAGTTTTTCTTCATTTCTTTCTAAATACCGGATGCCATCAGTCCTCAACTGATTGAGCTTTTCTTTGCGATTTTCATCCAGAGCTATATCTTCATTCATCAGAGGATTAAATCTGAAGTAGGTGTCTGGAGGCAGAAGGGCATCCAGCATAGTGTGGACTTCTAGTTTTAAAACCAACACAATAAAAACAAAACATTAGTTTGGGAAGACACATGCAAACTTTACTTAAGAATGAGGAATAGGTTGAGGTGTAGCGCCTCCTCCCCAAATTTAAAGGGTTCTTGCTTTTTAAAATGGAACCTCCACACTCCACCTTTTGTATGATTGGCTCATGGTGTTTAAATACATGTCTCTGCCACCATCATGTGTAGTTTGGACTCAAGTATCTACTCACCATCGTCTTACTTATCCATGATGGCAACCTTACTCTAAAAATATTTATTTGAAAGAAAAACAGTTTTAAAATAAAATACAGTCTAAGGGAAGCATGTTTCAGCCTGGAATGTGGTATTCAAATAAACTTAGTCAGTAAGTACGTGTACCTGTGGCACTCAATAGCCCATGGTGCTCATTTGTTACTGAAATTTATACACGTAAATGTGATATAGATGCATACCCAATTATTTATGCTTAGAACATTTTTACATGCAGCTTTACATTATAAGAAGCCGGTTAACATGAGGCCATATCCGCACTATGAACCAAACATTACCTGGCCCACTGCATCCCTACATTTGTATCAGAGCCACCCCATGGAGCCCACCTTATTTCTGTGATTTTAAGATGTTTTAATGATGTAAATGCCCTGGGACATTAGGGTAAAGGGTAGAATGATGATGATGATGATGATGATGATGATGATGATGATGTATTTTTAAGCAGCCAACTCACAGGAAATAATGTATCTTCACCTTTTGACTTTGCTCTTTAGAAGTGAATGTTGCACGGTGACATTACTGGTTTGGGAAGTGAATAATCTGTAGGCTATGGCTATGTAACTAACCAATCATTACAACAACCCCAGAAGCAGAAAAAGTCACATAATGCCTAGCCCACCATTTGACCAGAAAATCAGAAATCCTTTCATTGTATTCTGACTCCCATAAATGGTGCAAAAGAGGCTCAGCTGTTACACAATCAATTTTAAAGCCAGGCGATTGTCAACAGTAAGGCACTTCTCTGGCCACAGGAATACAATTTTGGGATTTGGGACACCTTCTGAGTAGCCAAATCCTTGCTGAAATGCTACACCTGGCTACTAATAATAGTAGTAATCATCATCATAAACAGATCTAGAGCAACAGGACTGTGAAACACAGTTCCTCTTCCTCGGCACTTCTATGGTCTATGCTAGCCTTTCCCAACATGGTGCCTTCCCTGTGTTGCTAGGTTACAGCTCCCATCAGTCCCAGCCAGCATGGAAGGGGATGCGAGTTGTTGTCCAAAACATATGGACGCTACCAAGATGGCCTTTCTCATAAAATATCTTATATGGATTTCACACTAAAAACAATTACAGAACTTCACTTTTAAAAGTCACTCCTGTTTTAATTTAGTGCCTCTCTTCACAGCAACACAACACGACTATGCAATTTATTTCCTGGTGGAATTCCGTATCAATCCCGGAAGGTTTTCAGTTTTAAAGGAGGCAAATGTGTTGCTGGTTCAAGTCAAACAAGGCCTTAAAAATAATTTATATGAATGTGCAGAATGGAGGGAAATACTGCTTTTCCACCAATATAAAAATAGACGATTTAGAATTATGTTCCTACTTAACCACTACTCCCAACATGCTCAAACCTACACCAGTCCTTGCCATGATTATTTTAATGCTCATTCTGGCATCCCTCCTGAATTTTAAGGCAAGCAACACCTCCAAGCAACACTATGGCCCATTTTTAGATATGATGTATTCATCAATCAAAGAGAGCTTAATAACAGCATAATCAAGGTACAGTCTCAAGCAGTTAATTTAAATGCATATTTGGCATGCTTTATCATCAGCTGCCAGCACAATCCTTATTCACCAAATATCCAGTGCAATATATTAGTCTGACAAAAAGGCTAAATCTTAAATGTATCAAACACACAGACTCATACACAGACCGATTTAACACAATGCATTCTAATTCTCTTTTTATGCTGGCTTTGTATATGAACTAAACCCCAAATCCTCACATGGATGGCGGGAGATAGGGATTAACAAAATAATCTCAATTTGAACAAAGATTATGAAACATGCCCTTGATGGAAACAGAATGTCCTTTGATGTTTTGACTACTGGTAAATCATTTTTTTTAAAATATCCATGTATGCTATGCTATTCCTAGTCATGAATACTAAAACAAAACAGCCTTAGCCAGTAGGTACCAACCTTCAGTATCAGTGGCACTGCTGATGACATTAGTCAATTTAGCTTTCAGACTTGTATAGGTGACGTTAGGTTTCCCTTCATTTTCATATCGACCTGTTCCCAGGGATATTACACACTGCAGTGGAACATTTGGCCAAAGACACTTGCATTCGTGCACTGCTAAAGCTGTAGGATTATTTAAAAGCAGGCCTCCATCCTGTGAATAATAAAAAAGGAACAAAAGCAAGGGGTTTGAGCCATTCATAACTATAGGCGTATCATTAAAATATTACAAGATTCAAATAAAAAGTCCCAGTGTTCTGTTTTTATTCGCTTTCTGCCAATACTGAAGCAAGGAAGCTACTTAAAATATACTGCTGCTGTACATGCTCAATTTAATCAGTAATGCTACTCTATGGATTCTATGTGACTGGTAAATTTTGTTTCTAAACATGTACGGTATCAATAGCTTTAGGTAATTTAAACTAAGTAAAATATATACATTAATATTAAACAATCATTCCTTTGATGAAAGCCTCAGGCAGACAGAACAGCCATAGCTTTAGATGAGAGCACAAAACTGTTGAACTATGGAGGCTTCAGTCTACTAGTAAAGGGTACTGCTCTGTTCAGGGTACCCGTCACTCCGTTGCCCTAGTTCTTCTTCTGTTTCTTCCCAGCACAATGGCCAGCAATTCTGCGCCTACAAGCATGCTCAGTCCTCACTGGTCTACTCTAAAGCATACGTCCAATGCTTTAAATTTTAATCATAATACAACAGATATTGAATAAGTTTGTACATAAGCTATTGCATGGACACTTCTTTTGCACATAGATTGATTGCAGTTATGTTTACTACAAGCCTAGAATATAAGCCAAATAGCCTTTTCAGACATTTATTTCTACTAGTTCAACAGGACCTAGGTTGAGCCTTTCAGAAACCTACAAAAAAAAAATTGTTTTGCAGGGAGTGCGTGTAGCCTTTTAGCAGCTGGCAACAGAATCATATTTTAGTGGTACAAGACACTGCAAACAAACATTTCCACATAAAATATTAAAGGGTTCTTCATGCACAAATACATAAATTGTCTGCTGAAACCCTGCTGGAGCTATAGTTGTGCCTCCTATCCTCCAGGAAAAAAGCAAAATAATAATAATCTTGCACCCTAGTGTGATGGGAGTAGCTTTTCTCCAATAATGGCATTGACATTTTTTGAGGGAGGGGGCAGAACTACCCATACAACCAACTGCAGGTATTGCCGTCTATGAAACGGGTTCTGAAATTTAGACCACTTTCCCCCTTGAGACTGTAATATGCAAAACCAAATTCTGTTTCCAAAGGCATGCAAAGACAAGTGTTGTTGGTTTTTCCATGGGACTAAATAATTTTTTTTTAACTGTTCTAATTCTAAATTTATCACATCACACCACAAGAATATCCAAATCACATCTACTTAATATATTGTTCAAACTGCAGTCCAATGAATTCTTTATTGAAAACAGAAACTCTTTTTTTCCACAGCTGCAGTAGATAAAGTAGGATGCAGATCATTGGCCTGCTGAGAAAGTCCTTTGATTAAGCTTTCAATACAATCTACAAAAGCTTTTTGAACTCTTTCTGGACCAATTAGTATATTGTGCCTTCAGCAGAAGTAAGAAGAACAGTAGCCTCTTAGTGCACATTTTAAAATTTTGGCTAAAATCAGATTTCGCCTCAGCACCCATAGTAAACACTGTGTTTGCTCTATGAATAAGTCTACTGAATTCAGTTTAATACCCTGGTTCTTTTAAAGCTGAAGATAGTAAATATTAGCAGCAGCATCCACTTGGGATATGTAACATTTAATTTTGAGCAGACCAGATTCATATAACTCTACATCATATGTGCTACAACAGTCTAAAGGCATGATCCTGCAAAGACCTTTTAAGGCCTACTGATGGCAAAAAGTCACATCCCACCCGACAGTTGTGAAAGGGACAGGAAAGACAGCTAAGGCCTCTCTGTCAGCCTGGCTAGGGCCAAGTGCCACTAGGGCTGCCCCTAATGAAACTGACCCCACCAGTGGCCATTCTGTCTGGGTTCCCACAGCACCACCACAGGGTACAATGCTACGAAATTTAAGCATGTAAAACTATCAAATCCTATGTATTTTCATTATATAGAACACAGGAAAACCTAAATGGACAAAAGCTACACGGCTTCATATGAGCTTGTTAAATGGATGCAAAAGGCAGATGGCCAACTTGTGCTCAAAAGGGCAAACAAGAGTTCACAAAAGCTCAGTTTTGAACATTTAACGTATTGCGGCTTTGCTTATGCTCTAACTGCAGTTTCTATTTGCTTTTGTAAATACAAAACATAACTGAGGATCATTTGTTTAATGCTTTGCATCACTAAAGGTTAAAGCTGAGTTTAAAATTTCACACAAGTAGACCAACCACATAATGGCATCTTTAAATCTCATATCCCTAGATACTTTCAAGTGTAGAAAAATTGTTATGATGGATGCCCGTCTCTTTGAACTGAATGATCTAGCAACAGCCATATGAAGTGTATGCACAAGCCTTGGATTTTATTCAACTGCGTGGCAACTGGCCAAAATTGACAAGCACTTCATTCCATTTATTCTCTTTTCACTTCTCATGTTGCCTTTCCTTGCCCTCTATTTTGTCTTCCCTGCTCCCTATTTATTCTTATTCCAACTGCAAGTTTCTCTCTTCACTAGTCCCCAAATATACATGAGCCACCCCTGCCTCTCTTTGTACTCTTGCATTCTTACATTGATCCCTTGCCCCGCTGTTGCCATAAGCACACTGGGAACATTTAAAATGTTTTATGCCACTTTTGGCTGTGAATTAAATTCAAATTTAATGCTTTGACAAAAAAAGAATAAAAGTATTTGACAGCTATTGCAATCGTCAACACAGAGCTTTGATCTCCAGGCCCTTTCTGGTATAAAAGTATCTGCTTATTTTTAGATTGCGACTTCTAAATGTCAGACTGGCAACTGCCAAAGGAATTTATCTATGCCACTTTTTTATTATTATTTAAGAACTTTTTTTAAGTGTGAAAGAAACAAATTATGGGGCAGAACACTGTCACTTCTAACTTAGCTTTGTTTGTTCCTTGCCAGATCAAAGACAAGGTTTTCCTTTCTCTTTCTCTCTTTTTTAAAAAAGAAATCCTATGTTACGTGCTTTACTCAAAACATGTACATGGCAGTAAAGAGACAGAAACCTAAAAGTTAAATCCCACTGAGATCCATTCTTTAAAAACTTGCATTTCTTCCTTGAAGAGCTATCCTGAGTTCCTTCTCCCTTTCTCACAAAGTGCTGCAGACCTCCCTGCTGTTCATAGTGGGCGATGGGGAGGACATTACTTAATATGTATGATTTTTAGACGTTGCTGGGAATTTTACCAGTTGTCTTCTTTCAGAGCTCATACACTCAAGAAAATAAATTCTATTCTTCCTATTTAGTATTTGACTGCCTAGTCTAGGACAACTGGTGGCAGCACTTTTTAGAATGTTCTGTTGGTACTGGAATATTTGGTACTGTCACAAGGGGCATCAAGGACACCTTTGGCAACAAAAACCAGGCCAAAATACATCCATCCTAAACTCAACAGGAGACTACTAATTAAGACTTTAAAATCTTGTTACTCATTTTCAACAGCACTGTACATGTAAAGCCTATTGTGCACTTTCTTTTTCAATAAAAAGCCGGAATTTCAAGTTACACTGTACCAGGCACTTTCTTCCTTCTCCTAAAACACAGGTGTTTTTTTTACTTTGACACAGTGAAGTTATGTGAACTGAGTCCCATGGCACTGAAAGATGCGATTTAGCAAAGCCAATTCCAATACTTGGAGTTTGCTAGCTCCATAGCAACCATTTCACCTCAATGCCTGCGCAGACATGCTTTGCATTTCGAGTTCATTTTCACAGACTTGCTCTGTTTACCTTCATTGTGCTTGTGAAAAAGAAAACTCCAAACTAGCCAAGGGAATATTCACTTGCAGAATTGTTCTATTTTAAAATTAAACTCAGCACTGAAATATGAATATTGGGCTTCTGCTATACGCAGAAGGGTTTTTTAAAATTACTGTCTTCTGAGAATTTTAGCACTTTCTTTTGTCTGATAAATATAGGATGGAACAGTCAAGGTAAAGTATGATAAGAGAAGTGTTAATGGAATGACATTCTTCGTTACATGAGCATCTTTCAATCACTCCACTGAACTGTGGATTTTTATTTATATAAACAAATTAAGACTGATCTTTAACATTTATTGGTATGCTTTGGACTCCCATAAAAGCTGTGTGTTCAATAAACACCCACTTAGCACAAAAGATGTGCTTTTGCATCACTTAAGACTTACAACCATTTCTATAGTATTTAAAATGGGAATTAATACTTGAACAACAGCAGAAAAATGACACCACCACAATACTAAACAGAAAAGAGCATTTCAGGGAAAAGAAAAGACATTAGTTCAGGTTGTCTTTAAAATTGGGCAAAGCCAAAGTCTATACTTAACTGTCTTAGCTACAGAGTTCTAGTTTCCACTCCCTGTTCACTAGTGTCACCAAATCACAGTTGTGATACCTTTGTAGTCCCTGGAGTTCCAAGTTCATACCTCTCTCATTTCTGATGGCAAGCACAATATAGCCTCTAAACAGATGAGTGAGGAATAAAAAGCATCTCTGGACTACACTGCAAAGAGGTATTAAGGGTACCAAAACCATGTCTGGGTTAGCAGCTGACAATCCCATCCCAATTCCATAGCTGCCCTCAACACACACAGTTCTATTCCCTACCGATTTCCAGTACTGGAATTTAATACCATGGCAGAAAGGCATGGGAGACATTCCTGGGAGAAAGCACTCTTATCATGTTCCAGTATTCATACCCAGCTTAAGTCCTGTTACTAGAAAATGGCCAAGGAGATGAAATCAAGCACCCTTAGCTCCATGCCACAAATAGTAGAAGGTCCCACCCCCCCCCCTCCATGTCTATCAATTTTTAAAAACTTGAGCCCGTGATATGATAGAAATGCTTCTTGTGTTTTGTTAATCTCCAAGGATATTTCAAAAATTATCCTACGTATCTGACACAGTGATCCTAAGAGTGAAGCATGGGCATAACAGGAAAGACCTTGCATAAAATCTTAAAATTCTCATGTGGATATAAAGTCAATTGATAAAGGCAAGAGAAGGGAACAAAAACAACATTTAATTGTACATATTTTGGAAACAGGCTCCCAGTTACTGTTATGAAACGAAAGCTTTGAAAATGTTTCAGCAAGGGTCGCACTCTTCCTCGTCCTATATACTCGTCCTGATACAATTGTTTTACACATATGGAATTATTTAATCATTCTTAATTTTTGTCATGTATGGAGCCCTTTTTACATATGGAGGTTTTTTATTATCTTTTTTTAACCGTGAAATTGTTTCAAGGTATTTTATGGGAAGCAATTCATAAAAGGACTCAAAGAAATACAAGTTGCAACAAAATTATATTGGGCTTGCTTGCCAAAAGAATTCTTCTTCATGTCAGGAGCCAGTTGCCATTCTGTAGGGCAGAGAAACATGTAACACTAATCCAGGGTAGCTAGGAGGATGCTTTCCAGATGCAGTTGAACTACAGTCCCATCATCCCTGACCACTGGCTGCAGCTGCTCAGAGTTGCTGGACTCTCCTTCATTGGAGGATTTTAAGCAGAGGTTGGATGGTCATCTGCCATGGATGCTTTAGCTGAGATTCCTGCATTGCAGGGGGTTGGACTAGATGGCCCTTGTGGGTCCCTTCCAATTCTATGATTCCATGAAGCCCAACACCTGGAAAACTTTGACAGTATCTATCGAACACCAGTATGAAAATGAGTTTAGTTGTGTAACACACAGTCAGTGCAGGAAGTATTCTAAGCAGATGGCAGATTATAAAAGGTGTTACAAAGAGAAAAATACTGGCAGCTGTTGCAGCGACTGTGACAATAAAATTTAAGTACAGCAATCCAGTGTCTTGTACCATGCAGGGAATTCTGAGAACAAGAGAAGGGGAGTGGATTGGAAGGTTTTACTACATCCTAAGCAGTCTGATCTCACCCCCTCCTTATTCTTCCAGAGAAATACTTTTTCAAGCACAAGGGGAAATAAATCAGGGCTTTTGGAAAAACAACAACAAAGCAGCATATCTATACTATCCTGCTTGGCTGGAAGATAATGCTTCCCAAGATTTGTTCTGAAGCACTGTTCGCTTCTGAGTCACAATAAAAAAACCCCCCCAAAATACAAAATGTCCCTCTCTGCAGAAGTTAAGTCTTCATGAGTTGGAAGGTAACAGGAACTGTGACCCTTAAATGTAACAGTTGAAAACAGCTCTTGAGTAAAGCCTATTCTCTTTGTATCACAAGCCCCTTTTTAAGATCTGAACACAGGGTTTTCCCCCTATGCTTTTAACAGCTGCTTGCAACATTTTGAGAGATGTAACATTTCCCCCCTTTTATCTACTTGTTTCATATACCACAGAATCCCAGCCCTGCCACAATCCAGAGATCACTGATCATTATTTATACCTCCCGGTGGGTGGTATTTCAGTCTATACTGACTAATTGCTGTCTGGGTTGTTGAGAAAGTTCACTGGCCACAACAGTTCTATTTATTGACAGGTCGGAAGAAGGAGCAGCGTCTGTAACACTCTTTGCATCAATTTGCATGTGCTACGGGAATGCAGATTCTCTTAACTTCTCCTTCCTCAAAACCAACGTGAACCATATAAGCCTAGGAGTGCATGCATTAAGTATGTTAAGAAAAATGTATAAAATATGCTAAGCGATGCAATGATATGCCTTGAATGGTCATTTGGCATGCTGGCTGAGGCTGTTGGGAGTCCAATGACATTTGGATGGCCACAGGTTTCCCAGCCCTGCCATATAGAACTAACCGCCACGTATCCTTAAGCTTTTCTTCAGAAACCACCGTTTGTAAACATCACTTGATTTTAAACAAAACTGCTACCTACTACAAAAAGCAAACGTGAACAATTTGATAACAGAAACTAGCAGGAAAATAAATTAAGTAGCGACAGAGACAAGTATTAACAACAAATATCTCTTAAAAGCTTCATCATTCAGAGTGCCTTCAGGTGTCTCTGGAGCAGCCATTGAGTAAAGCTGGCATTGCCACCAAAGAAGTCCTCTTCCAGACAGACTCCTGCTGAGCTCCAGTCAACAAGGGCACTCAGAGAGGATCACAGCTACTGAACTGAGGGCATGAGGGAGGATATACAGTGGACGCTCAGGTTGCGAACGTGATCCGTGCGGGAGGCGCGTTCTCAACCCGCAGCACTGCGTCTGCACACACGTGGGTTGCGATTCGGCGCTTCTGTGCATGCGCGACCACCGCAACCCGGAAGTAACCCATTCTGGTACTTCTGGGTTTTGGCGCGTCTGTAACCTGAAAAAACGCAACCTGAAGTGTCTGTAACCTGAGGTATGACTGTACAGGGGAAGACAAGAACCTAGGGTCGAAGCAGTTTTAAGGCTTTGCTAGCTAGGAATCAGCACACTGCCCCAAGAAAAATTCCATTGCTGAACAGACTGCATACAAATATGGAGAACAAACGGAGCTATTAATTTAGTTCTGTGCAACAGAGATCTGGGGGAGGCTGCTGCAGGGAAAAGGAAGGGGAAAGTGGTGAAGTGATTTTCACCAATTCCCCCTTCTTTCTGCAACCCACCGACACCCCAACAGAGCATCTTCTCAGGGGGCAAAGGAGGAATTAACAAAAGTAATTCCCAATCCTCAAGTGGGAGGATAACACAAACAGAAAACCATCTGGACCGAACCCTCTGTGTCTAGTTCAACTAAAACTTAATTACATTTCAGCTGAATTTAGTCTATGGCTAAGATACCTTTCAATGTAATCACTATTTATTGTTAACTTGATAATTTATATTTAACTTTCATATTTATAAACACTGTTGTCACGTCTGTTTGTTTTAGCTTTGCGCTGCATTTTAGTGCAGCAAATTTATTTCATACTGTCTTCTAAAAATTGCAAGCCATCTTGAGGTTCCTGTTGGGAGGTGGGATAAATATATTTTAAAATGAACAGAATTCTAAGAGCGGTTTCCATTTTACTTTTAGGGGGGAAATGCCATACTGCTGATCTGGTTTTCATGACCCTTCCTCGCTGAAATCTCTTTTAGCAAATTAGCAACATATGAAGCAGCCCTAAGACTCTCAATATTGTCACACATCAAAGAACTGGTATACTTAATAAACTGGTTCATTAGGCAGGAGGCAGAACTAAATGCAATGAATTTTTAATGCCACATATCAAAGGACTCTTCCATTCAATGAAAACATTAATTAGCATCAGCATACAACTCTCACAGCAGTTGCCCTGGCATTAAAGTTTGTCAGCATACCTTGAAACACGCAGGGCTTTGCTAGAGATCACAGAACTATGAAACCTTTATTGTAAGGTTAAGCAATTCACCAAAATCAGAAGACTCTTTGAACTACTGAAATCAATATTGCAGTATGAACACTGAATAGGGTTTCACTGCCTGAATTCATGTCAAGGAGCCATGGTTAATCTTGCTTCCCTAGTGCACTTGCTCTTATCATACATATGTACCATATGTCTAAATCAGTGTTTCCCAACCTTTTTTGGGCAAAGGCACACTTGTTTGATGAAAAAAATCTCGAGGCACACCACCATTACAGCCCCGTGACGTCAGCGCGCAGCGTCACGCCGGGAGGGACGCACGAAAGTGTAACTTTCAATTTTTTCCCCTCCCCCTTGCCGGGGAACCTCCAAGCTTTGGGGGTGGGGGGGGGGGGAGGAGGCAGCAAAGCGAGGGACTGAGGGACTCCTCCAACGACAAGGGTTGGGGAAGAAGAGAAAGGGCTATTCCGCTCCAGTCACGGGAGGGGAATATGTACTGGCCCAACTGGTGTGCGGTCTTCGGAAAGCGGGGTGCGGGAAGGAAGCCTAGGCTCGGGGTCATAGAATCATAGAATCATAGAGTTGGAAGAGACCACAAGGGCCATCGAGTCCAACCCCCTGCCAAGCAGGAAACACCATCAGAGCACTCCTGACATATGGTTGTCAAGCCTCTGCTTAAAGACCTCCAAAGAAGGAGACTCCACCACACTCCTTGGCAGCAAATTCCACTGTCGAACAGCTCTTACTGTCAGGAAGTTCTTCCTAACGTTTAGGTGGAATCTTCTTTCTTGTAGTTTGGATCCATTGCTCCGTGTCCGCTTCTCTGGAGCAGCAGAAAACAACCTTTCTCCCTCCTCTATGTGACATCCTTTTATATATTTGAACATGGCTATCATATCACCCCTTAACCTCCTCTTCTCCAGGCTAAACATGCCCAGCTCCCTTAGCCGTTCCTCATAAGGCATCGTTTCCAGGCCTTTGATCATTTTGGTTGCCCTCCTCTGGACACGTTCCAGTTTGTCAGTGTCCTTCTTGAACTATGGTGCCCAGAACTGGACACAGTACTCCAGGTGAGGTCTGACCAGAGCAGAATACAGTGGCACTATTACTTCCCTTGATCTAGATGCTATACTCCTATTGATGCAGCCCAGAATTGCATTGGCTTTTTTAGCTGCCGCGTCACACTGTTGGCTCATGTCCACCGGGCGCAAGGTCCACCGACCTCGGCGGAGAAAGGCAACAACCGGAGCCGATGACCAGTGGCGTAGCGTGGGTTGTCAGCACCCGGGGCAAGGCAAGTAATTTGCGCCCCCTAACCCCTTACCATGGTCATTAATACTGACGGCTCTACTCTGGGGCAAACTTCGTGGTGACTACTGCCCTCCGTGGTGTTGTTTTTGCAATTAAAGGACCCCTGCCTCAAATAAAGCATCTTGGGGATTGGGGACTGGGATTTGCCAAGGGAGC
Organism: Podarcis muralis; assembly: GCF_964188315.1. Lineage (NCBI taxonomy): Eukaryota > Metazoa > Chordata > Lepidosauria > Squamata > Lacertidae > Podarcis > Podarcis muralis. Next base: position 26,457,252 of record NC_135664.1, on the reverse strand, counting down.
TGGGAATTGCAGTTCAGTGGCGGGTCAGGGGGAGAGGGTCCCTTCCGCGCCTGGGTGCCGCGGGCCCCTTTGCGCCAAGACGCGCGTCTTTGGGCGTCGCGGCGCAGCCTTCTCGGTCTCCCTCCCCAGCCCGGCTAGCCCCGACGCGGCTTCTTTCTGGTACGGGGAGGGGGCTTCTTTCTGGCGCTGGGGCCAGTGCGTTGGCCGGCCTCCGGCGCGGGTGGGCGGGCCCTGTCGGGGCGGGTGGGCAGTCTTGGCGCGCAGGCACTAGAGCGCAGGTGGCTCCGGCTGGGCGCTTCATTCGCCGCCGGTGGCACGTTTGGCGGGCTGCGCGCGTCCACACAGCGACCCGAGCCTGGGCGGCGTGGCGCTTGGTGCCGGAGCCTCCGCCCGCAGCGCCCCGTCGGGAGACCCGGCCGGAAGGAGCCTCGAGCCGGCTGTCGGACGCGGCTGAAGCAGCCAGGGCGGCATGGCAGGCGGCGGCGGCTCTTCGGCGACTCCGGAGGCAGCGAGCGCGCCCCCCCCAGAAGTTGTCAAGGGCGCCGGCGGGCGCAGCGGCAGCTCCTGTCAGGGCACGAGGCGGGCCCGGCGCCTCTCCCCCACCCACCCCGTCCGCCCACCCATATCCCGCTCAGGAGGGGCCGGTGGGCTGGCAAGCGCCTCACAGCAGCAGCACCAGAGAGGGAGAGAAGTCCGCCTCCCGCTGCCGCCGCCTCTTCATCCCCAGCAGCAACTTCCCTGCCCGGCTCCCCGCCGCCGCCGCCGCCTCCTTCTCTCCCTGCTTTGCAGTAGCAGCCGCCGCCGCGGCACACAAGGCAACATCTCGCGGAACACTAGTGTGCCGCGGAACACCGGTTGGGAAACACTGGTCTAAATCATGCCTGTGCCTGTGTCATATAAGATATATACATAAGGCTCACATTAAAGCAATATGTGAAATGAGCTGCAGTCTTGTTTGATAGTATTTGCTGTTAAATAATTAATCCCATTTTAACTCCCATTCTCCCCTAGATCAATTTTGTCTACAAAGAAATCTAATTATTATTATTTAAAGAAAAGCAACATTACAACCAACCTGATGAAGGTCATGGCCCAGCGCATACTCCTGGAAGTAACCTGGTGCAGCAGATGATGCTCTGATAGCTTGCCATAATTTATATTGGCAACTTCCAGGATAGTGAGACTTGACTCCGGGAAGGTGATTGTAATTTCTAAATACAAAGGCTTTCAACGGTGTCCCTCTGCTTACAATGGTGCTTATTGCAGCCACCTGACAAGAACAGGGAAACAAAACATTAAATGAAGCCGATAACTGTTTCCTACAACTTCAGTGGTTAGAAATGGGACACATACACCTTATTAGACAAACTTTCTTTTCACACTCAGTTATATAACAATGTTGACGGTCAGGTGTCTTAAATGGTCTTATCAGTCTAACACTTTGATTAGAGGAAGCCAAAATAGTTAAGGTTCAGTAGTTTAAAGTACACACAAGAGAAAACAAATATTTACGGATCAATGGGGAAAATGTAACACATGGCACTTGTTATGAACAGTTAACTGAGATTTGACAGCCCCAATCACCTGAATTTTGGAGAAGGAAAAGATATAGAAGAGAAATCAACCACACAGTCAGAAGATGGCAGGAATATGTAAATCCCCAACACTGTTTTTATTCATCACATCTGAATATCTTAGATTGGAAATTTATTACACAAGCATAAAGTGAGTGATAATTCATAAAGACTTAATCATATGCTTTGATAAGAAATAAATTGCTCAGACCAACTAACTCTGTTATCATACAGTATCTTGAAACACTGCAGTTTGTGAAGGTAAAATAATTTGCAAAAACTTTTAGAGATTACATAGCAACTTTATTTTTGGGGATATATGGTAATGTAAGGAAAGCAGATTAGTTAATGGCAGCTTCACTGATGCAAATCTATGAAAAAGGTTAACCTAGCTGAAAAAGGTTAGCCTAGCTCAGGGGCCCCCAACCTGTGGCCCACGGAGGCTGTTTAACTGGCCCATGAGCCACCCCCGAACTGAGCTGCCCGCTTGGCGAGTCCCCGTGCGCTGCACTAAACCGGCACAGTGCAGCGCGGGGACTCTCTTCCGCGGCTCCAGAAATCACTTCTGTGCATGACCAAACACCAGAAATCGCATCTGCGCATGTCCATGGCACTGGAAATCACTTCTGCGCACGCCCAGATGCTGAAAATCACTTATTCGCAGGTGCAATTTTTGGTGTCTGGGCACACGCAGAAGCGATTTTCGGAGCCATGGGCATGTGCAGATGCGACTTCCAGCATCGCGCTGCGCCGGCTTGGCCCACAGAGGATCTCCGCGGGAGTGATCCAGCTGATGTCCGGTAACCCTTGTCGACCCCGACCTAGCTAATAGAGATTCTAATTATTTTTTTTGGCCTTTCTGTTAAGTAAACAGCAACGAAAGAACCCCAAGGTTCTGAGTTTTCTTTCCCCCCTTTCTGTTCCCAATTGCTCTTCCCCATCTTGTATTTTAGATTGCAAAGCTGAGGGCAGGGGCAATTTTATTACTGTTCACATTAACCCACTCTAAGGGATAAAAACGCTTGAAATGAATAAAATATTTTAAATGTGGAATCACTAACACACTTTTTTGCTTTTATTTCATAGAACTGTAAATAAGGGGGGCAATGCAATGCAACACTAAAAGCTACCATAAGACTAGCAATCTTCCAAGCATTCTGTAGACAGAATCATTTTGAATATCTGCCTCTTAGAAGCAAGGTAAGATTTGGAAAATCATTCACTAGGTTTTGTGTTCACAGTTCTTATATCTTCTGAAGTTGCATTTATACAGTAGTGACGAGTTCTGTGCTCATAAAACAGAATGATGGAGCTGAATACAATAAGATAGTTAAGTTGCTAAATTACCTAAAGGCAAGCAGAATGAATAACTCCCACATTTAACATGCTTAGAAATATATTAAATTAATGTCTCCCCACCCCCAAGAAAGGTTTCTTTTAACCTCCTACACAAGTATGCAGGTTTCCACCCCAGAACAATTCTAAGAACTAAACATATAAGAGAGATTTATAGGTTAATGGAAGACTTTCTAAACAGTAACTCTGTTTCAGATATTACCGTTAACAGTGAGGGCAATACTATTTCCTATCATGGAAAAATTAGCATCAGAAATGTTTGAGACATTTATACCGTGATGCACACAGCTCAAATACCATCTTTTAAATTGTTACTCTTAACAAGTCAGTGGGTGTATATTTCTATTTGTATCCCAATTAAGAACTTGCCTTTGTTTGAGAAATCGTGACTCAAGCACTCAAACCCTGCATTTATGCTATTGTCGTACTGTTTTTCTCTGCCCAATTACAAAGTAAAATCATTCTATTTAAAAAATAGCTTAAAAAGCAGAAGAATTCTCACATGCAAAGCTGAAATGATCACTCATAAGGTATATTACTTGGCTATGACAAAAGCAATGTATAGATTTGTACATTTCTAGATGGTGCTAACACAAACCAATGCTCTTCAGTATTTAATGATGCAAAGCCAAATTCACCCTACCTGTACAGAGACCCTGGGCCCTGGAGGTGGAAAGAGTGAACTCTCTCTGCTAGAGTGTTCAATTCTAAAGCCACCATTGATTTGCAAAGCAACAGAAAGTAACAGGAGCCTAGGAAAAGCCAATATGAATCAGAGTCTTCAATATCAGACCACCCACTCCACTCTTCCTGGTTGAGTACAATCAGGTCTGGATCTTGATCTTCTGGGGAAGAAAACTATTGCTGGGATATTGCTGGAGAACAAGACTACTGCTGAGAAGCAGGGTTTGAGTACTTATTAAGAGCTTCCCCACACTTAAAAAAGTGAGGATCTGGAGAAGAAGCATCCCTGCTTTCAGCAAAAACCACAGCTGAAGAAGTAACCACTGCTGATAGTTGAGAGGCTGAAGTACTACAGATTGAGGGAGCCACAGCGCTCGTGAAAAACTGAGAACTTGAAACAGGTTATGCTTCTGACATCTGGGCATTTGAAGCGGGCTGAGAAGGGGTAATAAAATTCTTTGCCACAGCCTGCAGTCAGGAGTAAAAGGAAACTGCTGTTCCTGAACATTTAGGTTACCAGACATATTGCCACACTGTTGAAATGAGCCACTGCTGGACTGGGACATAATAGGCAAGCCAGCACCCACTTGGGGCTGAGATGGAGAAACAGGCAAACCAGCACCCACTTGGGTGTTGCAAAAGCCCTTCATGGGGGAAGACGAAAAACTGAGGAATTCCTCTGTAGAGGATGGCAGAGATGAAACACTATGTCCTTCTTCCCCCTCAGATGGTTCTTCCGACTCTGTGTGAGGCACACCTGGCCAGCTCTGAAGAAAGAGCAGCAGGTCTTCTATGCATGGCTGCATTAAGATCAGCATTGAAGATCAATTTTCCCCAATATATTCACCTTGGTCAGGACTGAAGGAGTAGAAGGGCCAAGTCTAGCCCTTAAAGCCAGGGGTAGAAAATCCTAATACTCACTTAATACTGAATCTTAAGTCTTCCTGATGACAGGCAAACACATTTTTACTCAGTCAGACCATTTAAAAGTGCTTTATCTTGTTGACCATTTGCTGAGAGTTCTGGAAGAGCTGCTCTCTGTCTCAAAGGTCTTTTCCACCAGGCCTGGGCTGGTGGGGCCCTGACTGACTCCAGCTACAAAAGCTGAGGCTGCTGAACAGACTCTTAGGCTAGGGTGTTGTTTGGGGGGGGGGGTTGCTCGGAAGAAGGGTTGTTGCTGTTAGTTTTTTATAACTTTTAACATTATTTATGACTACTTTTGTTATGTTGTGGGTTTAATTTCCCCATGTTTTGAACTGTGGAAAGGCGGAATACAAATAAAATTATGTCTGTATGTATGTATATTGTTGATATGCTTTGTTGTCCTGCTGTTTAAGCAGTATTTTGGAACATTTTTGTATTGTTTTTATTTTTGTTTACATATTTATTGTAAGTGTTCCCAGAAGTTATAAAACTGAAGGATTGGAACTAGATGTTTTCATTACAGTCCAGATCTTAAATGGGTACTAGGAATAAATCACATGACTCAGCTCAGGTACAGGACAATCATGCCTTGCCCATTTATAGCTGGTTTTGTACAAGCTCTTCCAGGCTCGTAAGACAGGGATTGGTTCATGACAAAAGATGAGGGGGAAATCCTTTTCCCAATAGCAAGTAAGGTAAAGGTAAAGGTATCCCTGCCCGCACGGGCCAGTCGTGACTGATTCTGGGGTTGCGTGCCCATCTCGCTTAAGAGGCTGGGGGCCAGCGCTGTCCGAAGACACTTCTGGGTCACGTGGCCAGCGTGACGAAGCTGCTCTGGCGAGCCTGCACCAGCGCAGCACAAGGAAACGCTGTTTACCTTCCCGCTATAAAGTGGTACCTATTTATCTACTTGCACTTAAGGGTGCTTTCGAACTGCTAGGTGGGCAGGAGCTGCAACCGAACGACGGGAGCTCACCCCGCCGCGGGGATTCGAACCGCCGACCATACGATCGGCAAGTACTTGGGGTTAAAGATCTGGTTTAGAATTTGTCAGATTCAGGAACACATTTTTACTTTTTAACTTCCAATAACCACTCACTGGATTAATGTGCCTACAGACTTAAATTCTGTACCCACTTGCCTGTTTAAATGCCCATTTCCTACATGCTGATGGTAACATTAGGAACTGAGCACTGAGAAGAGAGTTCTAAAACAAAGACGAACAATAATTAATAGAAATGTTGTGCAACACACGTTTAAACAATCTTACATTAAATAAGTACATTAAAATTAAAATAAAAAATTGATCAAGTACACTGACCTTAAGACATCTGGGATTTCTGGCTGTTTCAATCATAACATCTGATCCCATTCTCTCTCTAGGGAAAAAGGACAAAACATGACAAGTTATGATTTATTGTTTTTAATATGTTGTCTGCCATTTTTTAAAATATTTCTAAAGAAATACAGCTGCCCTGATCTTCAGTTGTCATTCCTTCTCACATACTATTCTCACATACTATATATTCATACTCTAAACGCTTAGGCAAGGGAGATCATTTATTTGGATTCTACTGGACTGCATCCAGACTAAATCAGCTGACCGTAGCATCTACTGAAATCAATTTGACAAATTAGTCATGTTTTACTTCCGACAGAAATCTATGGGACTCAATTTCAACTAAGCTAATAGGTTAGATCCAAACTCTGTACCTTTTTTGTTTTCTTTTAGACCAACGGCAAGAACCCTTTAACATTTACCACAGTTTTAGCATTTTTTACCGTACAGACAAAATTCCTCAGGTTGTGAGGAATTTTAGTGAAAATAATGAACCACAATGAAGAGAGCTATTGAGCAGTTGGGCATGTAAAAAGAAAACAGAGGGCCCCAACTCTATTTGTCAGAAACAAAATTATATTAAAAGGCTTTCAAATGGTTTGGCAGCCTGAACAAACAATTTTTTTTAAAGAATCACCAACCACGGACTTTAAAGATAGGTGTCACCATATCTAATTGCAGTTAATATTTTATACTCCTCTGTTGCAATAACATTTGTCACTGTGATATGAATTCTTAGAATTTACAGGATGGTAGAATGAGGACTGTGCCTATTTAATACTTTGATGTACATTGAAGTAAGCAAAATTAGTGATGATTTTAAACAAATCAATAGATAAATTTAACTTACATAAGAATCTTCTCCCAGATTTCACTGTCATAAAATGCATGGCTCCAGCCCATTTTAACTGTCCCAACAATGACATTTTGCTTAAACACATCAGTTCCTAGTTTACGATAAAGTTCTTCACACTCGTCCAGAGGGATATGGAATAACCCCAACATAAATGCCAATATAGCACCTAAAAGCAAACATGATTCATAAATTGTAAATGTGGTATTTTATAGGAATATTACCTAATGCCTCATTTATAGGAGCACAACATAAAGATATAAAAATCTTTATACTTTGAATATTCTAAAAGTTAAAAAAAAAATCAGGATTTTGGTCTCTGGAGTGTAAATATTATTTCAATGTCTATGCAACCTGATTATAAATATCTTTGAGACATATTTTTAGGACAAATTATTTGTAGAGTTTTGTTGTTGTTTAGTCGTTTAGTCGTGTCCGACTCTTCGTGACCCCATGGACCAGAGCACGCCAGGCACTCCTGTCTTCCACCGCCTCCCGCAGTTTGGTCAGGCTCATTGTAGAGTTTAGAAATTGAGAAATGCATGCTAATATAACTGAGATATTCACATTAAGCATTCATTTATAGTGCCATCTAGAGTGTAAGAATATAATGGCCGGGTTTGCACATCACATGAAGCCATAGATAATGCAATTGAACAGTGTGATGGGGAATGCTGCTCAGAAATCCATGCAGACCTATTTACCTGTACTCACTCCACAAATGTAGTCAAAAAGATGATGAACCGGCTTTCCAGTGAGCTCTTCTAGTTTACGAAGTGTCTGAAGTGCTACTAATCCCCTGTAACACAAAAAAACCCAAAAATGTTATGCAATTTATCATTTGTTAAGTAAAAGCCAAGTGACAGTATGTTTAAGTCACTAGCTATCAAGCTTTCAGTATCATCCATTGCTATATCCTGGGAAATGTGTCATATTTAAAGGCAAAGAACACGTTCAAAACTGATTGATCTCTCCCAGTTGATATGCTTTAATAAGTGTTTCCTATACAGGTCACAGGAAATATAGACTTTTTAGGAAAGAAAAATAAAAAGGTTACTAAGGTTGGTAAAGAATAGAGAAGCAATGCTGACTTTAAAGTCAGTAATTTCCCCTCTCTACCAGTAGCTCTGAAGTGGACTATTCCTAGTGGTTGCAATCTTCTGCAGTAGGATATAGTAATGGTAATCATAGAGCATATTCAAAAGCAGAGCAGTTTTGCACCATTCCACAGCAACCAATGCTCAAAACACGTAAGCTATGAAACTGCATCAGTCCTAAGGTAGCTGACCACAGGGAATACAAAAATATGTAAATTATTCACCAAAGATTAAACCTGAACTGCATGACATCTTGGCAACTTAAGATCTTATAGGTTGTGTGTTTGAGAAATAAAAGAAGCCAACAAATGAAGCATGCACACATTGTTGACTTACTGGTTATCTTAGCTATCAAGTCCTAACATACATACATGAATTATTATTCAGAAATTGTGCCCTGTCTACATAGAGCTTATGCTTCAGTAAGCCAGCACAGGATTAAAACCCAAGGTGCAAACCACTGAGTTAAAATCTTGCCTCTACCATGAGTCACTCTCAACCTCAGACCTTATTGGCAACTTAGGACCATAATACTTCTGTCCGATGAAAAGAACTTTGAGTTAAGAGTCAGTGCTAGTCCTACTCAGAAGAGACCAATTGACATTAATGGACACAACTATCTTAGGCTCATTAGGTAGCATTCAACTACCGTATTTTTCGCACCATAGGACGCACTTTTTCCCTCCTAAAAAGCAAGGGAAAATGTGTGCGCGTCCTATGAAGCGAATGCAGGCTTTCGCTGAAGCCTGGAGAGTGAGAGGGGTCGGTGCGCACCGACCCCTCTCGCTCTCCAGGCTTCAGGAAGCTATCCGCTAGCCGTGGGAGACCCAGCTCTCCCACGGCTAGCGGAGCGCTGCATTAATCCCGAAGCTTGGGGCGTGCGGAGCTCAGCGCGCCCCAAGCTTCTGGGTGCCGGCAAGGTCTCGCTAGCCCTGGGAGAGCCCCGCGGTGTCGCGCGGCTCTCCCAGGGCTAACGAAGCGCCGCGCTAATCCCGAAGCTTGGGGCGTGCGGAGCTCAGCGCGCCCCAAGCTTCTGGGTGCCGGCAAGGTCTCGCTAGCCCTGGGAGAGCCCCACGGCGTTGCGCGGCTCTCCCAGGGCTAGTGAAGCGCCGCGCTAATCCCGAAGCTTGGGGCGTGCGGAGCTCAGCGCGCCCCAAGCTTCTGGGCGCCAGCAAGGTCTCCGCTAGGCTAGGCTAGTGGAGATCTTGCCGGCTCCCAGAAGCTTGGGGCACGCTGAGCTCCGCACGCCCCAAGCTTCGGGATTAGCGCTCCGCTAGCCGTGTCTAGGCTGCGGATAGCAGCCTGCTTCCCGGAGCGTTGGGCGCCCTGAAAGCAGAGCTGCAGGCGCTTCGGGAACACATCCGCAGCGTGGGGAGCCTTGCAGGAATTCCCCACAGGGCTCCCCACGCTGCGGATAGCAGCCTGCCGCCCGGCGGGTGGGGCGCCCTGAAGCAGAGCGCCCCTCGCGCCAGGCATACATCCGCAGTGTGGGGAGCCTTGCAGCAGTTCCCCGCAAGGCTCCCCAAGCTGCGGATAGCAGCCTGCCGCCCGGCGGGTGGGGCGCCCTGAAGCAGAGCGCCCCGCGCGCCAGGCAGACATCAGCCAGCCCCACAAGCTCGGGGGACAGCAGGGAGGCGCAGCGCCACTATCCCGCTGTTCCTCGACCTGGTTCGGTTTCCCTGACCTGCTTTTGGGGGGGAAATAAAGGGGGAAAATTTTTCCTTTATTTCCCCCCCAAAAAACTAGGTGCGTCCTATGGTCCGGTGCGTCCAATCGTGCGAAAAATACGGTAAGTTATACTCAGAAGAGACCCACCAAAATGAATGGACCTAACTTAGCTGTGCTCATTAATCTCAATGGGTCTACTTTGAGGAAGAACTCAGCTGTACACAACCCTTTAAATCCAATCCAGTATATTTTATCATTTTAAAGCTGAAATATGATCATTTTGTTAATTAACACTTTTCTACCCGGTGAGAATTTAAGTGCAAAGGTTGGTGAAATTTATTTTGTGGAGCACAAATCTAATGGCAGCTTCACCGTTAAAACAGAAATTGCCAAGGCAAAAACTGAAATCATGGCATTTGGAGAGAATGTGTGCTAGAAGGAGCCCAGATACCAAGAAGACATCAAGCGAGAAAGTAGTTGCTAAGGAAAGCAGAAACAAGAATACATTACCACATACCTTCACAGCTCACTGATTCAAAACAAGACAGAATGGTAATGATTACGAGTAATTAATGCTTTCAGGCAGTTCTGTACTTTATGCACAATTAATTGGTTAGTGTCAAATTTATGTTAGTTGACAGTTGGTGAGATTAGTCCAAAATATCACCATAACTGGCAATGAGCACTGAATGAAAAGAAACGACAAAGAGCTTTACAGGGACTTTACCAAGGACAATTTATTTGTTCAACAAGCTCCTAGCCATCTCAACTCTAAACCAAAGATGGCTTGTAATTCTTATAAATGGTCCATTAAATATGACAAAATATCGAAGAAAAATGCTTGCCCTAAACCATTTCTATTGCCAGTGAAAGAAACTGGATATCCGCCACTATTTTTTCCACAGGCAATTATATAACCAATGAAGTTTTCTTTTCTTTTTAATTTAACATGCTCACATGCATCATTCTTTCCTGTTTTAGGGTTCTGGATTAAAAACATTCAAAAGGAAACACAGATATGGCCTTGTCCAGGGGTCGGCAAACTACGGTCCGCGGGCTGGATACGGCCTGAGGGGGTAATTAAACCACCCCCCGGCCCTTGCCACCCACTCGGTCAGTCCCCGCATGGAGCTAAACTGGAGCACCACACTGGTTTAGCTTCTTGCGGGGACTGACTTCTGAGACGCAGCCACGGCTTCCTATTGGCTGCAGGAAGGTCCTGCAGCCAATCGGAAGCCGCAGATGCCTCCTCCTCCCCCGCCATGGCTCCAAAAGCCAGCAGGGAAAGAGCAATGGAAGGGTGCGCATGCGCACGGGTGTGTGTGCTCCTGTGCGTGGGCGATCCAACCGCTGGCGAAGTTTGCCGACCCCTGGCCTTGTCCATTCTAGATACATTAGCTAAATTAAACAAGGGTGCCAACAGCCACTGTGTTTACTGCATAACTCTTTGATTTTCTCTTCAGACATGGGAAAAAACCTTGTTCTATCTAAGAAAAAATGACTATTACTCAGCAAGGTGGTCAACATATTATACAGCGCCTTTCCACTGGTCTGCTTAAAGCCAGCTGCATCAACTCCTCAATTCCATTTACATCAGTCACTCCATCCAGCTAAGAGAAGAGAGATGGGACTGCAAGACCTCTTCATCTACTCTTCTCCAACTTTTTCGATTCCTGCTGTAAACCTTAAAATCTCTAACAAAGGGATTAGTGTCTGAGCTTGCTTTTTTCTTTCTCCTTCCCAGTCTGTTCTCCTTTTGTGTCATGTCTTTTAGTTTGTGAACCTGACAACAGGGACCCGTCTTCTCACTGATAGTTGAGAAGGTGGTATTCAAGCATGTTTTGCCTAAAGAACGGGATAAAAATGCTAATAACAATAGTAATAGTTTGCTTGCTCGGTTTCATGCTGTTTGAGAAACTACCCCATCCTAAGACTAATGAACTCACCATGTATTTTCCAAGATAGACTACACAAATACCAATAAAGGTTTTTCCGCATTCCAGAGGTATTAGTATATGCTAATCTAAACTGTATAAGATTCTACTGTTCAGCAACAATAGAGGATGGAGCAGGTGGCCATGACCCAAGAGAAACAAATTCACAAATAAGTTTAAACAGAAGTGTTATTTAAAAACATTTACAGATTTGTCATGGTTACACTAAAATAAACCTGGCTGAAGATGCAAGTTGTTTGCGCTATCAACTGAGAATTTCAGTCTGTTAGTAAATGAAAGTAGGACACTCTTAAGTGACCCCTTTCAAACAAATATGTGGGTATCAAGTGCTGAAAATAATAATAGTATACACTTCTGTTAGGAATTAGACTTGAAAGATCACTTTATTTAAAAGAAACAAAATTCAGGCTAATGACAGGCCAAAAGCAGGCAAACCCCCTCCAGCACTTTAATATGATGATGAAGTCAGGGACCCATAACTATTCTCCAGTCTACGGTCTTGCCACACTTCCATCTTGCTAAAGGAGACTTTCCAGTTATCATGGTTATGGATAAATTCTTTCCAGTTATCATGGTTATGGATAAATTCTTTCCAGTTATCATGGTTATGGATAAATTCTGGAAAATATGTTACACTGATTCATTGTTTAACATTACATGTATGCCTGTGTTTATCCTCCATTTCAACTTTAGTTCCTTTCACTTTTGCAGGAAGTCTAACTTGCCACTATGACTGAATCCTCAAACTATATTCGCATGAAGATTGCAAACTAGCATAAAGCTATTCAGATTATATATCTGTGCAAACCATTATTTGCTCGTTCAGATGTAATGGCAAACTCGGGTTGCACAGAAAGGGGAAGACAACATGAGGCGTGAGCACGTAAACACAGGTCATGTTCATGAATTGGCACACAATGTTGCTGCATGTAAATCAACCCTCAAGAAACTGACTTCACTATGAGAATTTCCAGTGCTCTTCAAACAGAAGCAAACTATTATAGTCCAGTGGCATAAATGTAAATTTATGAATCCAGTGGCACAATGAAGCGTGCAAAATTGTCTGTTTAATCTCCAAGAGTACTACTTTATTTTCTCTCTCAGTTCAAATAGGCAGAGGTCGACCTCCGCTGCCTATACTAAAAGGGAGATACACAAATTTAAAATAATTCACTCCAGGTAAAGACATAGATGTAACACTTTGACAGCCCTACCTTGTTCCCCCGCCATCAATAGTGAGAACTCGAATGCCCCACCCTTTTACAGGGTCTGTATAGCCAATTACAGCCAATGCTTCCCTGACAGCAGCCTGAAGAGCTTCATCATTTGCCTGCCTTAGTCGCAACAAGCATGGAATGCTTTTTTCCTGGAAACAAAATAAAGATTTTAAATGCAGCACAAAAAGTGTTTATGTGGTGCTCCTCCAGACCACCAGATATAAAACTAAAATGAAATTTATGAAAGTAAATACTGTTCAATTTAAAAGAAAGCATTGGTGTTTTCTTCACATTTTTCTTACACATACTATACTTGGCCTGAAATCCTAAGCACACTTCTCAGGAAATAAATCCCAATAAAATTTGTAGGACTCACAGGATCATGTTATTAGAACCTTCCAGTTATTGAAAAATGTAGTTAGTGTTATTTTTCAAGTTGCAGGGCAATAATGAAAGTCAAAATACTCAAAATGTGTAACTAGATATCCTCAACTCCAGATTTTACTATAAAATCAGAAATGACTGTGACTATCTCCAGAAAACTTCTGAATCTTTTGTGTATTACAACCTTGTGATCTTTGAATATTATATAACATTACCGTCCCTGCACCAGAGAAATTTATTGGTGTAACTTTAGTGCAGCAATGGCTAACCTGTGGAGCTTCAATGCCAATTGCTCCTGACAAGTGGCTATGCTGGCTGGGCCTGATGAGAGCTGGTGACCAACAACATCTTGGCAGGATATAAGAAGCCACTGATTCTTACAGCCTGATATCAAGTGGAATATGCACTTAGATGTTATATATTGTTGTAAAATACATAGCTCACAATTATTATTTCCAAAATGAGGATGTGATTTCATTCTCAATTCATGGTGAGATTATAGAATTGATTTGTACCTTAACAGCAACTCCTCTACTTTCTGGAAATTCCAAGAGATGGTATGTCAGTTCTTCAACCCTGTTGATACAGACTCTTCTGTTAGATGATCTCCGTAATGCTTGCACTAAAGCCCGGGTTCTGTTATCTATACTCACCCTTGCAATAATCTAAGAAGAGAATGTTTTATTAATTTTTAAAATCCATCAAATATCTAAGCCAGATGTCTTCAACCAATTCAAACTCAGGACCCACCTTCAACCCAAATGTGCATTTGAGGGACCCATTTCTTAACCTTTAATCATATATTTGTATGCTGGCAGCGCTGCTGCTGTGACCCAGGAGTGGGTCCCAACCCACCAGCTGAAGATCACTGGTCTAAGGGATCTAGCAACACAAGCTTTTGTGGGCCAGAACCCACTTTATCAATCACATTAAAAAAAATGACAGGCAGGCAGTTTGTTCCCTCCTTTTCTCTATGAGCACAAGTTAAATACTCATCCACTTAAGGCTGAAATCCTATGCACACTTATCAGGGAGTCCTTTGAAAATACAACTTCTAAACAGACATGCATAGGTTTTCACTACTCATAACCATTCCTTGCACCTGATTACATGAATCCTAGCATGTACTACAAGTGTCATGCAGTGCAATCCTATACATGTATACTCAGAGGTCCCATTGACTTTAATGGGCTTACCCCAAATATATGCATACAGGACTGCAGCTTTTAAGGTACCAGAAGGGTTTTGGTAGCTTTGTTCTAAGAAAATGCCTCTGGAATTAATAAAAATGCAATTTTTTTTTGCTAAATAATATTTTCATCATTTTAATTTTTTTAGTGTGAAACTGAAAATAACCACTTACCTTGTTACCTCTACTGAGTTAATAATTATAAGAACATGGAAAAGCTTGCTGAATCAGACCAATGGCCCATCTAGTCCAGTATCCTGTTCTCAGAGTGGACAGCCCATGTGAAACCTGCAAGAAGGACCTGAGCACAAGAGCACTTCCCCCTGTGTAGTTTCCAGCAATTATTTCCATGTCCGACAAACAGGGAGAGCTTTATAAGCATTTCAGATTTTTTTTTATCTCAAGTCCAGAAATATGTAGTAAGGGTGCTGGGCTAATAAAGTGGCACCTTGGTTCTCGAACTCAATCCATTCCTGAAGTCCGTTCGACTCCCGAAACGTTTGAAAACCAAGGCGCAGCTTCTGATTGGCACAGGTGCCCCAGAAACAATAGCCAGCAGCCGCATTGGACATTTGGCTTCCGAAAAAAGTTCGAAAACCAGAACACTTACTTCCAGGTTTTCGGCGTTCGGGACCCGATTTGTTCATCAGCTAAGCTGTTCGAGACCCAGGTTCCACTGTATTGTTGTGCACCAGTAACTTACTGAAGAGAGTCGTAGGGAAGACAGTAGAAAAAACAAGAGAGTGGGACACACACAGCACTTTAAAGCAGTGTTTCCCAACCGGTGTTCCGCGGCACACTAGTGTGCCGTGAGACCTTGCCTGGTGTGCCGTGGGAGGGAGGCGGGAGAGGCGGGGCGGCGGCGGCATCTCCTGCTGGATGCAAATCCAAACATGGCGGGCGCCTCCCTCGCTCCTTTGTAGGCGGACCATCGAGAGAGAAAGAAAAGGAGGCGAAAGAGCGAGAGAAGGCGCCTGCGCGGAAAGAGGAGCGAGCAGTGCGCCTGCGCGCCGCGGCGCCCGAGATCGCTTCTCCCCACCGCCCCTTGCTTCAAAAGAGGTCCAGGGACAGCGGGAAGTGCTTCCCGCTGCCCCTGGACCTCTTTTGAAGCAAGGGGCTGCGGGGAGATCGCTTCTCCCGGTGCTCCGAAGCGGGGCGGGGGGCGGGAACACCTGCCCCAGCCGCCCCGCTTCGGAACGCTGCTCCGAAGCGGGGCGGGGGGGGGCGGGAACCTCTCCCCCCGCCGCCGGGCATCGGAATGATGCCCCGATGCCGGGCGGTGGGGCGGGAACCTCTCCCCCCGCCGCCGGGCATCGGAACGATGCCCCGATGCCGGGCGGTGGGGCGGGAACCTCTCCCGCCGCCCGGCATCGGAACGAGGTCCTGGACCTCTTCTGAAGGCAGGCGGGGGCAAAAGTCTTTGCTCCCCCCGCCTGCCTTCCCGGGACAGCGGAGACTTCTCCGCTGCCCCGGGCGATCTTAAAATGCTGGCGGGCGGGAGCGAAGCGTTCGCTGCCGACCCCCAGCATTTTAAAATCTCCTCGGGGCAGCGGAGACTTCGCTCCCGCCCGCCAGCATTTTAAAATCGCCCCGGGACAGCAGGGGCTTTTAAAATGCTGGCGGTCGGCAGCAAAGCCCTCCTGTCCCCGGAGCTTGCGGGGCGGGAGGTGGGAAGAAGGGCTTTTCTTCCCACCGCCAGCCTTCAGAACAGCCTTCTGAAGGCTGGCAGTGGGAAGAAAAGCCCTTGTCCCCCCCCCCCCCAGCCTTCAGAAGAGGTCGGGGGACAGACTGTCCCCGGACCTGGTCTGAAGGCGGTTTCCCTAGGAACGCATTAATTGATTTTCAATACATTCCTATGGGAAACCGTGCATCGCAAGACGAAAAACTCGCAAGACGAAGAGACTTGCGGAACGAATTAATTTCGTCTTGCGAGGCACCACTGTACTTTTTATATAGTCAATATAGGCACAGAGTTAAATTTTTTAACATTTTCTAATGGTGGTGTGCCTCGAGATTTTTTTCATGAAACAAGTGTGCCTTTGCCCAAAAAAGGTTGGGAAACACTGCTTTAAAGTGCTCAATACAGAGTTGTGTTCAACTAAGCTCACTCTGGCAGCCCTTACCACAGCCCTATATGGCCACCAGCAGTATTCTGAACATTGATTTGTCTGTGGTGACTAAAGTCCTCCCGGTGAACAGGTAGGGCTATTTTTAAGTTAAACGCTAATGGATTATCTCCTGACCTAAACATTAGGAAGAACTTCCTGACAGTAAGAGCTGTTTGACAGTGGAATTTGCTGCCAAGGAGTGTGGTGGAGTCTCCTTCTTTGGTGGTCTTTAAGCAGAGGCTTGACAACCATATGTCAGGAGTGCTCTGATGGTGTTTCCTGCTTGGCAGGGGGTTGGACTCGATGGCCCTTGTGGTCTATTCCAACTCTATGATTCTATGACCTCAAGGCTGTTAATGTTCTGTACCTGTTTTTTGTTACTTTTGCATAGGCAGTCATTTTTATAGACTAATTTACAGGGTTGCTGCAAACTAGCACTCTTTAAATAGAAAGCCAATTCATCCAACTACTTAGTTCTTTTATGGTAAGATTGTACAAAATAAATAAAAAATCTCTACATATACTTTAACCATGTAAGTACTTTCACAAAGCTGCTTCTTAAGTTGTATAACCTTTTAAAAATATTCTATGCTCTGCTCTGTTAAAATCAATGACACAGGGGTTTGGGGTTGTTGGTCCGCCGTCCGCCCCCCAATTTTCTTCTATTGTCTATAACTATATTTTATCTGTTACATAACAAAATAGCTTATGAAGTGATGATTAAGGAGGTTTACCTTTTCCCTTTGAAGGGACAGCCTCCTCTCTTTCTCTTCCGCACGTTTAGCCTCCTCGTCATCTTTCAACTTATCCTCACTTTCTTGTACTTTGCTCTTTTCTGGCAAAGCAGTTTTCGGATCAGATCGTAACTTTGGGACCAGTCCTCCAATGTAACTATCCACAAAGGCCTGTACACTGTTACTTGGGTAAGAAAGAAAACTTGCAATACCCTTTTTGCTGGAAGCTGGAGCGGTGGCAGTAGCATTTGCAGAGTCTGGAGACTGTGCTGCAGGTATTAAGGCAGATACTGCATTCATTCTGTTTTCATTACTTAATATGTCATCTTCTGGTGTATCAAGTGTCTTCCCCTCCTGAGTCTGTGATTTAGGAGGGGAACCATTCCCCTTTTTCTCTTGAGCCATACCACCAGTGCTAAAGTACCAATTGATGTGATTTGCTAGAAAGTTGTATGTTTCTCCAAAGTTTGTAGCAAAATAGCTAACATGAAAAAGGCTATTTTTGAAATCTGCAAGATCTTTCAATGAACCACGATTAGTACTACTGGGTCCCAAGTCTTCACTTACAGGCACAAGCTTCTTACCATCTATGCTATCATTGCAGTCTTTCTGACTTCTGTTGTTTGCAGCTTGTCTGACATTTTCTGGGTTCGTATGAAAACTATTTTCTTGGCCATTATTTTCAGCCGATCTGTTCAGTATACCAGAATGTGGCTTAAGCCGAGCTATCCGTGAAATCAGTTCACTGTGAGTTCCAGACACAGCTTTTGAGACAGATTCTAAAGTGTTCTTAAATCGTGACATGCGACTGCTTGTTTTTGTCAATTCCTTAGAAGTACTAAGTTTAGAAGCTCTGTAATGCAAGGAGTCATGATAACAGAAGTGCTTGTTATACCATAGTGCTTTGTCTCCTCCCCATTTATAATATGGTTTGCTTGTGTGAAAAACTCTAAAAGGAATAGCTTGAGTTATACTCCAAAAAAGCTTAGGTCTGTACAAGTAATACAGTTGTCTGGTGTTTTGTTTACAAAGGCTTTTTGAACTAGCTACTAAGTACAGATAGGCATCTAAAGACAACCGAATTGACATTACGTATAAATACTGAAGTCATCCATAAATTTGTTTTGTCCAGAAATCTTTTTTTAAAAGGAAACATCACTCTTCAGGATGTTACCTGAAATGAAAAATAAAGAGTGTTAGTCTATTGAGCAAAGTATGCTCGACAAAGAGAAATCAGTGTTTCCAGTAGTGAGTATACTTGATCTTAGCCTAAGAGGCAGCTCATCGAATTTAGAATTGTATCGTTCTGGGAAGCCATTTCTTTAAGGAGTTAAACAAAAGTAATCTGAAATTAGCTATAGGGATTACCAATACTCAAATACAGTGTAATGCATTGAAGCAAGGTATCAGAACATCCCCAAGAATAGCTACATATTAAGCAATAGAATAAAACAGACACCCCCAAACTTGGCCCTCCAGATGTTTTAGGACTACAACTCCCATCATCCCTAGCTAACAGGACCAGTGGTCAGGGATGATGGGAGTTGTAGTCCCAAAACATCTGGAGGGCTGAGTTTGGGGGTGCCTGGAATAAAATAGAGAACATGCTGACTCCCTCAAAGTATAGACTATGGGATAAAAGGCACCATTGTATTCATTCCTATAAGAACAAGGCAAGAGTGTAATTAGACACAGATTTAGATAACCATACTAGAAATAAGATTCCTTCCCATGGTGGGTTTGTATTAATGAAAGTGCTTCTGTTAGTGTAAAGCAAAGCACCTCATCTTCACCCCTACCAAATGACCAAATGCAGGTCTCTATGCCATACCACAAAATCTTCCAACCTCCAGGAGAATCTTTTAGGGGTACAGTATATGAAGTATCAATGAGAATTAGACATACTGCCCTGTGAAAATGGAAGCACTACCACAGTTGAAAAACAACCACCACCCACTGCCAGTTGCATCACTTAATCCAACAATTCTACTCTAAGGCAACTCTTTCACCACATTAAGTTTTCACTGAACTTTGGCACCAACCATTACGTCTTCATTGCACTTTGGCATGAATAATCTATTGCATTTCTCACTGCAATCAACAATGCCTCTGGGGAAAATGTTTCAGGGAAACTTCCTAGAATAGCTCTCCACTGAAGTACTGCATCAAATCAGCCTGTGTGTGCCCAAATGCCGCTTGGTGCATTTCATATTTTGGGCTGCCCTTGCATTCTAAGGAAAGAAAAGCTGTATACAATCATTTTATTTTAAGCAATGAACAAGTTGAGCAACAGAGAATAGCTAGCTGACAACAGGGCACATGACACTTGCATGATCTGTTCCTAGTATCTTTCTTGTACAGCCAAGATCACACATTACAAGGCACTATTTATAACTGACAAGATGAGCACTTGCATACAGGAATACACTTAAAACCAGGAGGAAAACATTCAGAGCATAATAGCTTTGGGTTTCAGTGAGACATGCTTAGAGGATAAGCTGGATATAAGCTCACAAATACAATTAAGCAAATTGCCAAGCATTACGTGTGTTTTCAGGACACAAGACTGACCACACCAAAGCCGTACGCTAGTCACATACACAATATAGATGTATTCCTTAATACATCTTTAGCCCGGTGGAAGGCAGAAAAGCTAGTGAAATAACCAACCACATACACACCCATTTTTTAAAGATTGAGAACAGCTCAAAACCTTTAACAGTCAGAAAATATTCCAAAAGCAAACATTCTTGCGGAAAAAAAGTCTTAATTATATGCGCACAAACAAACAGGAACATTAAAAGCTATTTTGTTACTCAGTCTACTGACCATGATACGTTTAATATCAAAGTCGAGGGTTTGAGCCCCAAACTTTGCATTTCAGGGTTTGGACTAGATGACCCTTGTGGTCCCTTCCAACTCTATAATTCTATGCATCTATAAGGGTTTTCAAACGATGGGGAGAGAGGGAGATATAGAGGGAAGGCATCACATATACTATTGTGTTCCTTCCTTTATATTAAGAGCCAAAGCTAAGAGAGAGAGAAAGAATGAAAGTCCCCAGGGCCCCATAATATCAGGTGGGCAACCTTTAGGGAAACAGTGAATGTTTGAAGTCTCAAGCCTTAAGCAGAACCTCACATCCCTCAGACACCAGGTGTATGAGGAGAGGCTGTGTATTATCCCTCACTGGTTTGTTGTTTTTATTTTGTTTCTATATTTTAAGGTTTTATATTTTGATTTTGTTCTGTGAACCACCCTGAGACCTCTGGGCATAGGGTGGTATATAAATTCAATAATAAATAAATAACAATAATAGCAGCAGCTGACTCACACGCCCCTGGGACAAACTATCATGGGACCCCTGGCTCAAACTCATAACTTGCTCCCTGGTAATAGTAATAACAATAACAATATTTTTTTATCCTTTATACCCCCCCCCCACTTAGGGAGGCTTTCAACACATACAAAAGCATAACCTATAAAAACATAATAATAATAATAATTTATTATTTGTCCCCGTCCATCTGGCTGGGTTTTCCCCAGCCACTCCGGGTGGCTTCCACAAATACTAAAAATACACTAATATGTCATACATTAAAAACTTCTCTTAAGATGTCTTCTGAATGTCAGGTAGTTGTTTATCTCTTTGACAGATAAATGGTACTACTGAAGGCCTTTTAAGCCAGGGACAACCCGAAGCTACGCAACGTACACGAAAGGCACACATAAACACACACACTCTCTCTCTCTCACACACACACAAAAATACCCCGTAACCAAGGAAAACAAAACACCGCGAACCTTAGAGGGGCAACAGGGCGACTCACAGACCCAGGTAAACAGGCGCGTTCCTGACACGGGTCAGGAAAGGCGCGCACGACGACGACAACACCGGGCAAGGCAGCAGCACGAGGGGACGGAAGGCCAAGGGAGCTGCTGGCTGCCACTCACCCCAAGCAGGGCTCCCCGAAGGTCGACGGTCTACCCTCTAGGTCGCCCGGCAGGACGCCCAACGCGAAACCCGGAACAACAGTCTCACCGGCCATTTTCTTCCCAGCAGGTGAGCATGCGCGGTCGGCTGCACACGCGCGCTGGAGACGCGCCGGCGTCGAGATTTATTTATTTATTTATAAAGTTCTCTCTCGCTCTCGCTCTCGCTCTCACCCCTCAGGGGTCGTGTGCCAACCCCATCTTTACCTAGTACGCATGCGTGCGAGCTGGAACGTTTAGCCGCGCGCCGTTTAACGACAACAAACAAGCTCGCTAGCCGCCGGTCTCCTAAAAATGGCAAAAGAGAGAACAGATATTTAAAGGGGCACGTCTCGTTCTCCAGGGCAGGGAGTTTCCGGGTTGATAATGGAGATGCCGTATTTAACGCACACGCACAAAGAAAGAAAAAGGAGAATAAATATTATTGTTGTTGTTTTATTTATACCCTGCCCACTTTAGGCGGCTTTCCAACACATATAAAGCCATAAAATAAAATCTTAAAGATTGTAACGTATCTGGGGTTAGACCTCGGGTGTGTCCACCTAGAAACAAACAAAAAAGGTCGCAGCAAACAGATGAGTTGTTGCTCTTAAGCGGAGATTCCCCCCCCCCTTTAAGTAAACACTTAAAAACAAACAAACAGCCTTTCCTATTATAATTTATAAGTGTACTGGCATGGCTGCGTGGCTAAAATATTGCAACGGTTTATAACATATCCGCAATTTAGTCAGCACTGCAATTTGGGGAGCAACCCTGCAAGGATGAGACAGAAGTGGTGTTGAATAATATAATCTCTAAGGGCAGTGGTGTCCAAACTTTTTTTAGAGGGACAAATTTGATTAAATGAACATGAGGGGGCTGGCCAAAGTTGTTGAGCTTTTTTAACGATTGCTTCCCACAGGAATTGTGGTCCAACTTCAAAGAAACAAACTCCATTATTATTGACATCTCCTTACCCTGGGCTACTTCATCTCCGGAGACTGTTGCCCCAGATGATGGAGACTACAACATGCAGCAGCAGTAGCAGCAACAGATAGCATGAGAGCTGAGGTATGAATTGATGAAGTGAACACGCGTGAGGCCTGACCATTTTGCCTGACATTCTTAGAATCATTAAAATTAAATGCACATTTTATGCAAAGTTTATTGCAAATGGCATACTTCTCATTTCGTCACATGGATCACTCTGCCTTTCATATCTGAAGGCCAGATGAAAAATAAATCCAGAAAGCTGAAGTCAGGAACATTGTAAAGTACATTACACAGTAATAAAGGTTGTTTGTCAACTTTTAAGTTCACAACATATGAACAGGAACATAAGACCAGGTATATTTGTGTCCAAATATATTTATACCTGATTTAGACCAACTGACATTAACTGAGATTTTACAATGTATTCATCTCAACTGAAAAAACAACAACATGCCTGCACTAATGCAAAGGGTGAAACTGAGATGATCTGGACTGCAGCTGAGGGATCCCCACTCCCTCCTGTTTGCACGCAAGTAGGAGTTGGGATCGAGGCTGCTCCAATGGGAACGGATGCACCATGCTGTCTGAGCCACACTGCCGCGGCTCTCGGCCTTCCGCCTTCCATGCCTGACCCACCGCACACCGCTTCCCCACCACTACCAAAGAACCAACAACTCAGGGGCTGTCCAGGCTCATGGAGAAAGGAGATAGAAGCCTCAGAGGAAGGGGAAACGTGGTGAGCCAAGGATGATGATGGGTATTTCAAATTCTGCAATTCACAATTTCTCCTCTAAAGGACATAAGATATTATTCTTAAATACCATGGTGATTTTAAAAAATGCATAAAATTAACACTACGGCCTGGGCAGGCGGGGTCTTCCTGTTATATACCTGCTGTGATTGAAAAGGCATCTGACCCTCACCTGAATCTCATAGCTCTCCTGACGAGCGCTTTGGTCTGCCCACCAGATACCAGTGTTTTTGTTACAATCCCCTTGATTAAGTAATCAATTTTAATCTAGAATTTAAAATCTCAAAACTTTCTTATTTGTTAATTCGAGCAAGTAAACTACTGCGCTCACTTCATTACAAACAGTATTTCTACCTGCAACACACTTGAGCAAACCTGCTCCTCTTTCACATACCGTATTTTTCGCTCTATAACACGCAGATTTTTTCTCCTAAAAAGGAAGGGGAAATGTCTGTGCGTGTTATGCAGCGAATGTGTGGTCCCTGGAGCCGAAAAATGAGGCAAAAATCAAACCGCGCTTCAGGGAGAAGGGAGCTCCGTGAGAGAGGAAGTGGTGGCTTTCCTGCATTCTGCCTCAGGGTCTTACTGCCCACCCTGCTCTGTTTCGTTACTGTGTTTGCTCAAACGGAACAAAGAGCAGGGAAAGCCCCTCCCCTCCAGGCAAGTAGAGGGGAGAGCAGAGCGTCCCTCGTTCTATCCTCTCCCTGCTCCGGAGGGAACAATGTTTGTGAAGGGAAGAGAGATTACAGGTTCGGCTTAAAATTCTGATTTGACTTCCTGCTTTTTGTTTTTGGAGACACACAGCATTCAAATATGCTTTCTTCCATTTAAAAGGATGAAATCCTTAAACAGTGTTTTGCCTGTAAATTCATGCGATCTGGAAGATTACAGTGTCTGTACCTCTTAAGGGATGGCAAAGCTTAGGCTTCGCTGCTAAATAGTTCTTAATGCAGTTAAAATGCTTTCTTCTGTCATGCTGGTGGGAGGGAGAGGGAGAGAGAGAGAGCGCAGGCTGGCTGGCTTGTGTGGGTGGGTGGGGGGAAACTTTTGCCTTCCTTTCCTCACGTTATAGCCCTCTCCTGCATTCTTAGCCTTCTGTGTTTTTCCTTCCCTCCCCACTTAAAATGTGGTTACAAAGCATGGATCCACATGGATCCTCAGGATCTTTGCATTGGGTCACCCCAAATTCACCATCAGAGCACACAGCATGTCCATGGCTACAGCCTGCCCCCCCAAAATCACACACCCATTGTTGCCTGGGGCTGCAATGGTGCAAAAACGTGGTTACAAAGCATGGATCCACATGGATCCTCAGGATCTTTGCATTGGGTCAGCCAAAATTCACCATCAGAGCACATAGCATGTCCATGGCTACAGCCTGCCCCCCCCCAAAAAATCACGCACCCACTGTTGCCTGGGGCTGCAATGGTGCAAAAACGTGGTTACAAAGCATGGATCCACAGGGATTCTCAGGATTTTTGCATTGGGTCACCCCAAATTCACCATCAGATCACATGTCTGTGGCCACAGCATGAAGCACAAAAATGATACGTCCACTGTTTCATTCAGAATATTTTTTCCCTTGTTTTCCTCCTCTAAAAACGATGTGCGTGTTATGGTCAGGTGCGTGTTATAGAGCGAAAAATACGGTATATTTTGTTGCCATTTGCAACTGTAGCTGCCTCTGATTAGTTATCATTTAACTCTTGGGGAAAATAATTAGCATCACACGGCAACGTCCCAAAAGTGTACTGTAGTATTTATTTATTTATTTAGCCATGCCCCCCCCCCCCCACGACCAGATTGGTTGACCCAAGGAGTGATGCAGTCGGGGACTCCCTAATGGTGCGGGGGGCTAACCACGCCCCCCCCCCCCGCGTGTGCGCGCAGAAGAGAGAGCTCCTGGTGAAGAGAGAGCTCCACAAGAGATTGCTTTTTCAAAATTGCCTGGGGGGCCGTTTGAAACCAGCCCGGGGGCTGCAAGTGGCCTGCAGGCCAGACTTTGGACATGCCTGGTATAGGGGGAAAAGGTTCAGAGCACTGAACAACTTATTGCCCCAGTCCATTTCTAGCAGAATTAATTATGTATAATAGTTGATATTGTAGAATAAATTATGCAAAATGATTTGGGCATTTGCATGATTTCTTATTTTTGCTTTTCGATTGACATGTTTGTTTTTTTTTAAAACCACTGGATACGTAGCCTAAACATTCCTTTCATGGACAGAATATGGAGAAAATATTCCTGTATGCATAAAGTGTGCAAGGGGCACCGTAATAAGGCTTATTCCTAGAATTCAAGATGGGCTTAGCCAATACTATGCATTTTTATTTGTCTTAACACCACCATCTTTATTCTACTACCTCCCACTGAAATATTGTGGGGAAATGTTCGTTCTTTATGGTAAAGAAGATTTAACAAAAACAACCGGAAGATGCCTGCAGTCAGGAGGGTTTGAAGCACCAACCCAAGCAATTCAAATGGTTTAAAGCACTGTATTGCCCTGGCACAAATAATCCACTTAAAAAATAGAATTTTTGTGATGTTAGGAAATTGGCAGAGGGCTCCTCCAGGCAACATATCTATTCAGCATCCATCCTGATTTGCTTGAATTTGCACATGGTGCTTAGTATATCTTGGTTCTTTATTCAGTAAGTCATTCTGATTTGTTTATTGGGCAGTTACATGACAACGAGCAACTTGAATTTGCCAGTGCATGAGTAAATCCTATCTGAAAATGGAGATGGTTTGGAAGAGCAGAGAGACGTGTAAACAACCTGCATGCAAATTAGGATGAATGCAGGATAAATATTCGTTGTTGTATAACTGTCCCATAAGTAAATCGGAATCAATGCTCAATAACGGCTGTTTACAGGATGCTTCCAGACTTTTGCTGTTCTCAGGTGGGATTAATTCACATAACCACAAATTCTGATGGCACAATTATAGTTGCTTGGACTTTTTGTGTTAAGAAAAGCAACAGGAAAACATACTGGAAAGTGTCGGGTGACACTTGGTTTGATGCAACATCATCTAGCCTCCCCACAAACAAATCAGAAGCAATGCTCATTAAATAGTCCGCATCATCACCTGCAAACAAACCAGGATGAATGCTGAATTATCAGGTTTCTGGAGGAGCCTGAAAACAATACTTTACTGTACTACTCTTCTACATTCAAACACTAGGTGGCAGCCCGAAATGGAAAAGGAACTTGTTTTCCGTGTAATTACGTACACTGATAAATATCTCAAACTTACAAATGAAGCATACTAGCCAGCAATAAACTTTCCTGTCCTTTTGTTTATATGAATCTATTCTCTCTCATTCTCCATGACTTTGCCATTGTTATAAGCACGCTATCCATTGCAAATGTCTGTTTAGTTTGGCAGCTAAGCAGAGACACTGTAGGGTGTAGTTTATGACATACACATAAACTTGAAAAGAGGCAACTCTGCTTTCACCCTCCTCCGCACTTCCCGGTCTCTGGAGATGGGAAAGGATAATGTGAATGGAAAGAGACAGACACAGGGAGGATTCTTAGAATGGGTCTATCTATGCATAACTAGCAGAGAAGAAGAGGGTTTGGGGAATGGAAGGAACAATGTTTTGAACAGGTAGAAAGGAAAAGAGGAAATTACTTGAGGCGGCAGCATAAGACAGGAAAGTTTAGAGGAGGGTGGAAGAAGATGCAAGAACACCTTGCATTTATTTGGGTCGCAAACACTGAACAGCGCAGTTAATCTGCCATAAATCCAGTTTGAGACAGGTGGTTGTTTGAGTGGGTGGGAGGGACATGGTAATGGCTGATAAGGGAGTTTATGCCTAGTGGGAAGGCGAACAGGGGAACTGCCCTGTGCTTTCGGGTCCCCGTGTCTGGCACCAATGGCCACAGCCAAGAGCCCTGCTGATTTCCACCCATCAAATGAGGCTCTCAGTCTCCTCCTTAGAGCAGGGCAAGGATGGAGACGGCCACCAATTGCCCTGAGAGAATGGTTCCGGTGGGCTTTTAAAAGGGTGACTTTGATAAGTTAGTTTAATGTTCCTTGTAAGCTGCCTTGGTATGGATTATATATTGGAAGGTGGGATGTACATTAGGTCACATTCACACCATACATTTAAAAGGCAGCTCTGGCTGAGACCCTACCTGCCTGCACACTGTCTTGCCAGAGTGCTACATGCACTGGTTATCTCCCGCTTGGACTACGACAATGCGCTCTACGTGGGGCTACCTTTGAAAGTGACTCGGAAACTACAACTGATCCAGAATGCAGCAGCTAGACTGGTGACTGAGAGCAGCTGCCAAGACCATATAACACCGGTCCTTAAAGATAGTCAGTAGCCAATGTAGGGCCTGAAATGGGGTTATGGGGTATGTGTAAGCAGAACCAGCCAACCGCACCATACACCAGAGAGAAACCTAACCCAGGCCCCTCAGCTATGCCAACTTGGAGCCGGCACAGCAAAATAAGTAAATAAATAAAAACTTAAACAAAAACAGCTCCCCTACCTTCTTTCCTGGCTGGCGTAATCTGGCAGAGCTTCAGATGCAGTAGTTGATCTGCCACTCTGCCCTGCCTTGGCAAGGATTTGGACCGCTCTGCCAGTTCGTCTAATTTGGCAAGACGTGCAGGCAGATGCAGCTTAGAATACCTTGTAGAGCCAGTTACAAGGCGATAAAGGAGATTTTGTTTCCCAACAGAAGAAGAAGTCACAAATACAGAGACTGATCTAGGTGAGCCAACACACTTTTTACATTTAGGTCAAGCCCTGGATTGCCTTTAAACATGCACAAACAAAAGCAGGCGGACCAGTTTTCAACACAGCAGGTGTTAATCAGCTTACTAATGTCCGGATGTGCATATTCCTTTACCCCTCCCCCCCCCTTTTACATACATTTAAACTGCAATGTAATTGACATGAACTGTATTATTATTTTTTGGCATTTTCTTCAACTCTGACTTACCTGCTTACATTTCTTTCTTCGCTTCCACCCGTTTCTTTACATATACACCTGCCAACTTAGGAGAACCCTCCATGTACGTGATGAAGTAAACTCTGGTCTGTGGAAGTGTATGCCATTGTTATGCACATCCTACCTCTGTGGGTTAAGCATTCTGGTGGTCCAATCAGCACTTACCCAGGTTTGATGTCCTTTGGTAGGAGGTCAACTGAAGTCTTAAAGGTAAAGGTACCCCTGCCCGTACGGGCCAGTCTTGACAGACTCTAGGGTTGTGCGCCCATCTCACTCAAGAGGCCGGGGGCCAGCGCTGTCCGGAGACACTTCCGGGTCACGGGGCCAGCGTGACATCGCTGCTCTGGCGAGCCAGAGCCGCACACGGAAACGCCATTTACCTTCCCGCCAGTAAGCGGTCCCTATTTATCTACTTGCACCCGGGAGTGCTTTCGAACTGCTAGGTTGGCAGGCGCTGGGACCGAACAACGGGAGCGCACCCCGCCGCGGGGATTCGAACCGCCGACCTTTCGATCGGCAAGCCCTAGGCGCTGAGGCTTTTACCCACAGCGCCACCCGCATCCTCAACTGAAGTCTTAGTTTTGCTTTATTGACACAGGTTGCTCATAGGTGGAGGCGTAGCTTAATCAGGGCTTTCCCCCCCAGGCAGAATTCACTGGAACTCAGTTCCAGCATCTCTCAGGTGGGTGCCATTGCTATTATAAGAGAACAAGGGAGGTGTTCATTGTGAGTTCTGGCACCTCTTTATCTAGAAAAATAGCACTGAGCTTAACCATTCTAACAGGCAAAGTTCACAGCTCCCACATCATATATTTAGGGGTATCGCCACCTCCCCCCCAATGCTTTTAGATCACAGTCCAAAATCACAGCTCTCTGTTTATTTTTTCTTCTGCTCCTGTCTGAAGCCCCCTTTTCAGGAGAGGAATCTAGGTAAGTCAACTTCTCTAACCATCACTGAATGAAACACATTGTTGGAACACCAAGGCAGGCAAGCACATTTTTATTTATTTATATGGTTTTCCACCCTGCTCTTTCCTTCCACAATTACCAATAATGTAGAATACACAGCATTAAAAACAAAATTTAAAACAACAGTGGCAGAGATCACAGATAAAAATGAGCTGCGTGGGTAATACTCAGCAGTCAAAAGTAAGTGTGACATTCACACAGCTTTTTCCATTTTCCAAAGCAGTTTGAAGAAGCTTCTTGGGTTTTTCTTTCAGCAAACAGATTGATAGAGGGGAAAGTTCAGTTACTGTCATCCGGCTGGATGTGAGGTGGGAGTCTCTGGGGCAAAATTCATGTGCAGGCAGTGCTTCCCCACAAGTAAGTGATGCTTTTGTAGTCGGTGAAATCCATCCCTATAAATAAGAATCCAAGGTTAACCTATGACCCCCGATATACAATGACACTGCGGGTTCCATTGAAAGCAGGTTAAAAGATTACTATTACAGATAGGATCTCCCAGGGGATAAAAAGAGTCATGTACTGATCTCCTGTTGTGCCACTAGTCTTACTCCTTTGTTAGATTAAGATTCAAGTTCCCCTGCTTGATTTATAGTTTGTGAACTGCAGGGAGATAGAAGGTGTGTCTGATTAAGTTATCTGAGCACAGTTACATCTGATTTTTTAATCTAATGGTAACAATAGTAATTGGATGTATTCCTTTTCTTTGGAAAAGTATTATTAGACATTCCCTGTTTTGAGTACTGAGAAATCCCAGGGACAACACCAGCACTACAGGGTTTTGCTTATACCGGAGAATTAGAATACAGTAGTACCTTGGGTTACAAACACCTTGGGTTACAAAACACCTCAGGTTACAGACTCCGCTAACCCGGAAGTAGTACCTCAGGTTAAGAAATTTACCTCAGGATGCGAGCAGAAATTGTGCACTGACGGCATGGTGGCAACGGGAGGCCCCCATTAGCTAAAGTGGTACCTCAGATTAAGAACAGTTTCAGGTTAAGAATGGACCCCCAGAATGAATTAAGTTTGTAACCAGAGGTACCACCGTACTTTTGTATAATCTGTTTTAATTATCCAAGTAGGAAGTAAGCACAGGGCTAAGGAACCTGTATTCCTCTATAGCAAGGTTTCCCAAACTTGGGTCTCCAACTGTTTTTGGACTACAACTCCCATTATCCTTAGCTAGCAGCACCAGTGGTGGGAATTGTAGCTCTAAAACAGTTGGAGATCCAAGTTTGGGAAACACTGCTCTAAAGGTTGCTAGACTCCAGTTCCCATCAGCCTCAGCCAATATCGCCAATGGTCGGGGTGATGGGAATTGTAGTCCAGCAACATTTTGGAGGCCCATAGGCTCCCTAGCCCTGACATACAACATGCATTCTTACAGTAAGCATGTGTTCAGCCCCTCCCAAGCTAAACCTGTTACAGCTAACTGTGGTAGGAAACTCAAATGGTTTTGTTTTTGTCTCTTCCAATCTCCACAGTGCTGTTTCAATTTCACACACACTGCCCACTGCACGCACACCTTTTTCTCCCAGGTGCTCAAGATGGCATACATGGTTCTTCCCCTCCTGATTTAATCCTCACAACAACCCTGTGAAGTAATTTAGGCTGGGAAGCAGTTGCTGACAAAGGCACCCAGTGAACTTCCTTGCTGAGTGGTCATTTGAACCATGGTCTCCCAGGTCCTTGTCCAACATTTGGTACACCACACTGGCTGTTACAAGGGCATCATATTTTAGAGGAAGTAGATGTGAGAATCAGAAAATATCCACTGAAATAATGGATGTGAAGCATACTGGGCTGGATACAGACTTACAGTGCAATCCTGGCCATGTCTACTTGGAAGTAAGTCCTATTGAATTCAATGGGGTGTGCTCCTAGTCTTAGTTAAGTGGGGTTAGAATAGCAGCCTTAGTCATGCTTAGAGTACACTTAGTGAAATCAACAACTGAACGTTAGTCATCATTACTAACAAGTCACACTGATTTCAATGGATCAACTCTAAGCATGGCTAAGGTTGGATCCAACCAATGGCCAAAAAAATGTGCAATATAATATGAAACCATTACAAGTTTATCAATGAAGGTGCAGCTGATAAGTAAAAAAATCTAGAGGGTTGTGAAATTTTACAGAATCTCTGATACTCTCTCTTCATATTCCTGCACGCTGAAACAATAAATATTCCTTTGGTAATCTTGTTTATACGGCTAC
This sequence comes from Podarcis muralis, assembly GCF_964188315.1. Lineage (NCBI taxonomy): Eukaryota > Metazoa > Chordata > Lepidosauria > Squamata > Lacertidae > Podarcis > Podarcis muralis. The sequence goes on along the minus strand of NC_135664.1, from coordinate 26,426,297 downwards.
ATACATCTGCTAGCAATCATTCTGTTCCTAGAAGGACTATGTTTATGTTACCATAATTACACTGAAAAATCCCAGATATCGCAGAGCCTATTTTTATCCTAACGATGAAGTAGTCAACAGCTCTGCCTATTGAAACATCCTGGCTACTTAGCCAAACTATGAAGAAATAATAATAATAATAATAATAATAATAATAATAATAATAATAATAAATTTTATTATTTTATTACCGTAAGTTCCTCTGTGGGACATACCAGGAGAGGCGGTCCAGTAGGTACGAGGGTCCTAAGCCGTATAGGGCTTTGAAGGTTAAAACCAGCACCTTAAACCTGATCCTGTACTCTGCTGGGAGCCAGTGCAGCTGGTATAGCACCGGGTGAATGTGATCTCGCAGCGAGGATCCCATAAGGAGTCTCACCGTGGCATTTTGCACCCGCTGGAGTTTCTGGGTCAGTCTCAAGGGCAGCCCCACGTAGAGCGAGTTACAATAATCCAGTCTGGAGGTGACCGTCATGTGGTTCACAGTGGCTAGGTCAGAGCGAGAGAGGTAAGGAGCCAACTGCTTAGCTTGGCAGAGATGAAAAAATGCCGCCTTTGTTATAGCTGCAATCTGGAGAGGGAGGTGTTGAAGATTACACCCAAACTCTTAATGGACGGTGCTGGCACTAATTGCGCCCCCTCAAGAGATGGGTGTTGCCCCCCCCAATCCCATATCGTCCCGACCCAGCCAAAGGACCTCTGTCTTCGAAGGATTTAACTTCAACCGGCTCCCACGTAACCATCCAACCATCCATCCAGTTTTTGTGATACATTTTGTGGTTGATAATCACTGCACACAAGGGAGAAACTATTCTAAGCTATTCATTGTGGGTGCCTCCACATGGCGGCTTCTTCTGTACTTGGTGCTGCACATTTTTTATTATTTTTGCAGCATCCACATAGTAAAGATAAAGGTACCCCTGCCCGTACGGGCCAGTCTTGCCAGACTCTAGGGTTGTGCGCCCATCTCACTCTATAGGCCGGGGGCCAGCGCTGTCCGCAGACACTTCCGGGTCACGTGGCCAGCGTGACATCGCTGCATCTGGCGAGCCAGAGCCTCACACGGAAACGCCGTTTACCTTCCCGCTAGTAAGCGGTTCCTATTTATCTACTTGCACCTGGGGGTGCTTTCAAACTGCTAGGTTGGCAGACGCTGGGACTGAGCAATGGGAGCGCACCCCGCCGCGGAGATTCGAACCGCCGACCTTTCAATCGGCAAGCCCTAGGCACTGAGGCTTTAACCCACAGCGCCACCCGCGTCCCAGCATCCACATAGCATTAACCTAATTAAAATGCCAACCTTACTCCCCTACCCCAATTAATTCCAGATTTACCATTTATATGTTTTGTTTTGCTACTTACTGGCTTTTCCACAGAAATTGTAAATTTGGATTAAATGGGGAAATAATATGGGTAAGCTTTCAGATTAGGACAATGTCATGTGGAAACTGTTCCAAACTTGCATGCATGCACAGCACAGACTCCAGAGGGAACAGCCACCTAGAAGTGCCCCAAATTATAGAAATAGTTCCCTTGAGCTTAACTGAGAAAAATTGCCTGGTTAAGTTTCCTAAAAAATATTATCTATATTAATGCTGCAGTATGTATTTACCTAGGAATAAGTCTGAATTCAATGCAGTAGGCATACTTTTTTTTAACTCATCAATTTTTGGACAACTGGACAAAATATTTTTAACTGGTTGATAACCCCATTTTTTATTACAATACAAATGAACAACCACCACTATTCTAATGTACCGGTAATTGTAAACTTCTAAGGACCTTGGTTTTGTTATTTTTCCTCTAGCAAACATAGTTCCTCTCCCCCTTTAGGGGATATCGAATGTCCATCCAAACTAAGCAAGAGGCCTTCTAGAGTTCTTCCAGGCTCCCAGAGTCTGTACAGACTCTGCTTCACTTAGTTCTCTTAAAAAACAGTGTCTTGGGAACAGAGCCAAAAACTCAGGCAGAAGTTCTCAAGCAAAACGCCACAATGGGGCAAAAGCTTGGTCAACAGTGGCAAAAGCCCATATGTTCTGTGGGGCAAGTTATGTGAGGTCTTTGGTCTAATAGACCCGTGTATTTTGGCTCATTTAAACAAACGGGATAACTTCATTGAACACTGCATATTTGGAAGGGTCTGCAGTTGTAGTCCCAGCACACATATCTCAATGAGAGAAGGAAAAAATGAAAATCAGCTTTAAAAAATTGATATATCGTTATGGAAGTTTGCATGTGCATTCTTGATGCAACTCTGTGAGTCAAATGTTAAGTCTGGCTTGAACCTTATATCCAGTTTTTTGGTGGGTGGGGAACCTGAAAACTCACAGTGGTACCTCAGGTTACATACACTTCAGGTTACAGACTCCGCTAACCCAGAAATAGTGCTTCAGGTTAAGAACTTTGCTTCAGGATGAGAATAGAAATCATGCTCCGGTGGCGCGGCAGCAGCAGGAGGCCCCATTAGTTAAAGTGGTGCTTCAGGTTAAGAACAGTTTCAGGTTAAGAATGGACCTCCGGAACAAATTAAGTACTTAACACGAGGTACCACTGTAATGTGATATATCTCATGAGCACGAAGCGAGCTTAATGATTTAATATTTTATATGTCTGGCATGATTCTCCATCTGCAGTCATAATTCCCGCTTCACTCCCCCCCCCCCCATTTCCAAAGGGAGAAGGAAACACACAATAGCTGTGTACACACTAGACCTTTAAAGCACATTCAAAGCACATTCTTTCCCTCAAAGAACTGTAGTTTACCCCCTTACAGAGTTACAGTCCTTAGCAGCTCTTCACAAACTGCAGTGCCCAGAATTCTTTGAGGGAAAGAATATGCTTCAAATGTGCTTTAAAGCTGTAGCGTATACACAGCCGCAGATGGCAATGTGATATCTGGACCTTGAAAACATGATAGTAGTGCACAACTGTTTCTGCATTTCAGTTTTGGACATTGTAAATGAATGAAAAGGTCAACCCAAAGAGGCCAGGAAGGCAAATTGCATTGAAAGGTATAATCTGTTCCAAAGAACTATGCACTTTCCTTGTTGTGTTTTATCTTATTCAAACACAGAAAGAAATGGAATGGTGCAGGTTCACAGTCCACCCGTTTCCTGAGTGTTGGTGTTAAGTTGTGGGTGAACATATCAGACGACACAGCGGTTCGCCAAACAGCTCTTGTTTATTCACAGGTCAGAACAGAACAGAACTGAAGGGTTCAGCCAGCCTGCTTATATAGCTCCACTAGAACGCAACAGTCACCATTTTCTGTAACTATCCAATCACTGAACGTCACTTTCGACCCCTTATTTGCATATGTGGACCTGAACTATCTACAGTATCCCCCTGCTGGCCCAGGGTGAGAACTTCAGTACATAACAGTCGGCATTTTTGTGATGAGAGATGAAGAAGCAGGTGCACACTTGTTCCTTTCCCCCCACAGATTTTGGAATAATCTCAGCAAAGAAGTTATCAAACTGGCAGGAATGGCTTGAGCTCTTAGCCAAGGACGCAGATGCCGTCTTGGTCAGTGGGGACTGGCAAACAGCCTGCTGCAGAAACCCTGGAGAGCAAGATCTTGGTTACTCAAGTTGCGGTCCTTGAGGATGCAAAATCCTTAGATGTGGCTCACATGTGCCCACATTCATAAGGCACCGTAACATGAGAACTGGTGCATGTGGTTTGGCACGTGGTTATGCATGAAATCTAAAATAGATTTAGGATCTTGGCAGTCTGCATTTAAGGGGGATCAGAAGAAGTTTGGCTTAGGACAGATCCATGCCATACAATTATAATACACACTCCGTGCACACTTAAAGCACGTGACTACCTTCAAAGAATCCTGGGAACTATAGTTTCCTTCTCACAGCACTATAATTCCCAGCATCCTTAATAAACTGCATTTCCCAGCATTCATTGGGGGTAAGTCATGCACATTAGACTTGTGTTGGATGTGCTTTCAGGTTGCGCGTCGAGGTCCCCATGACACCCCCCCCAAAGAAAAACACAATTGACACTTAATTTTTGTTTAAGGTTTTGGGCATAATTTTGGCCACAACTTTATTCAAATTACAGCAATGTGAGTGGTTGCTTAGGCATTGGTAGCACTAACTGACCCTGCACGGGGACAGCTCTGACATTCGCATCCCCCGCGAAGTCAGCAAGGGTAAGTCACCTGGGGAGAGAGACGGGACTGGGAACCATGCCTCACCTCTACCCAGAATGCTCCCAGGGGCTTGCGTGGCCCTAGCCCCTTGCCAGGGGGTTTCGGACAAAAGCATGGGGAGCCCCTGGGTTCCTTTAACGGAAAACCCTTGAAGCAGCAGCAGCATTTTGGAGGGGCAGGCACAGCCGAATCCATACCCCTCCAACAACCAATTCCAAGACCAATGCCTAACCGCAAACCTTACAAGTTGTGACGATTTGCTACGCAGTAGGCAAAAACCAAGTGGCACACCCTAATTAGCCAAATGGACAAAATTCCTACCAGGCCCCTGCCCCAAAGCAGACGACCCCATGACAGGCATAGCAAGGTGAAGCAAACAGCCTAAAATTAGGGAAGGGAGGGCGGGTGATCCGAAGTAAGCAGCGAAAAGAGGAAGTTCTTCGCTGCGAGCATTGTATTTAACAAATAGGGCTGTCAATCAGCAAATGGCAACATCTAGATTTCCCCAGTAACAGCCCGCCCCTGCTTAAAGGATGGCCAAACCATTTGCCTAGTAACAGTGAGGTGTCTTGTCAGCCCCGCCCGCAACCTGTGCTCTCCATGAGGGAGAACACACTTTAGCAATGGAATAAATGCATAGCTGAATTATAAGTGGCTTTCTGATTTTGTTTCGTGAAGATCTGCAAGCATCACCTGTGAAACTATATGTTCCGGAAAAGCATTTGGAAATATATTGGACTGTGACCAGCTACTACTTCCTGTAAATGTGAAGGAACCTGAACACTAATGTATGGCATGCCATTTGCCGCCACTTTTGCCATTGTAAGAGCCAGGCTTTCGCTGTTTCGGGAACATCAGTTTACATTTCTAGTCCAAACAACATTAATATATAGCACACTATAAAAGAGAAGCGGAAAACATGAGGCTATGTTTATGTTAAAGGGAAGGATTTGATGAACTTGCAGCAATTTCACACATCCGGTGACTAGGAATATTTTCTCTTGAAAACCTCATCTAAATACAAACCAAGTGTTCTCTGTGGAAGAATTTTTGACCTCAAGAGAAGCCGAAGTACATAAGAGTTTGCAATATAACAAATGCAAGGACGTCCCCCCCCCTTTTTTTCCAGAATCAAAGCTGGAGAAATATTTCTCAGTCGCTCAGTTATTGCTATGCAGCTTTAAGCAGGCAGGGGAATGCTCATTTTGAGGATACTGTGGATTCGTTTTGCTTTATGGACACTGATTATCAAGACTTAACAACACCTGCAAGCTAAGTAAGTACTATAGCCCTTTTTAATGAATACAGAGAGAATAGTTGACCTGTTAGTTTGCCGATACACAACATGCCCTAAACTGGTGGAAATAAGAAACAAGGGACAATGTTTGCTTGGGACCATTTGATATTTATGATAGTAGGGCGGGGAGAAAAGGGGGGAAATGAGGGAATATTTGTCGGAATGTAGACCAAAATATTGCACACCTCTGTTTGATAATACTGTAGAGAGACTACAGCGACAGGTGTAGGATTTTAGCTCTGCTGTGGAGCTGCTTTGTACAATACTCGGCAAGGCAGCCTTGTGTTTGCTTCCGAGTATACCCTCATTGGGAAATTATTCTGGAAGAACTGGTATGAGGAACCGCTACAAAATTGTGTATTTGCTATCACATTTTTGTTGCATTCATGCATTGCGTATTTTCATTGCAAACTAATATGGGCACATCTTAAAAATGTAAATGTATGAAGCAGCCATGCCCTTCCCAAAATCAACAGTAGTTTTTTCCTACAATAAAACAGTGTAGTCCATACCAAGAAAAGAAGAAGACTGGAGAGCTGTAAATCTGCTTGGCAGTTTCACAAGCTGTAGTCATTCAAAGGGCAAAGAATATCTTATCTGCACTTTTTAAATCTGCATCCTCCATTGTATTTTTGCTCAATGTGAAAAATACAAGAACAGGTGTGTAGTTCTAGGTTATATTGACATGGATATATTTTGTATGAACAAAGGAATTCCAATTGTGATAATTTAATTTTGTACAAGGAAAGAACAAAGGAGCACTAGGATTATTTTTGGAGACATCTTTTATAGTGAATGCACCTTTTTTGTGGTGGGAGAACAAAGTTAATGGGGAAATATGGTCCCCTTGTTGAATATATTGTTTTTAGCCTATTTCTTTGTTCTGGGGTTTTTCATTCCTTTTTGAGGAAAAAGTGCACAGCCTTTCCATGTACATATGTAGAAAGCTTTGTCATTATATGATAATGAGAATCATGGTACATTAAAGAACACAGTTGTCACGTAGATACTAGGCAAATATCCCATAAACAAATGTATAAGCATAAATTTGGCTGCTTTTATTTTGGGATGTCAATGCAAATAGGTAGTTCACTTTCTATAAGCCAACAAGTTTCAGTGTATGTGTGTGTTTCTGATTTTCCTCCTGGCTAAGACAACTGCAGTTTCTCAAGTTACATAAAGATCTACTTGTTAAGAGTAAAGCTGCTGGGTTGTTTTTTTTTTTTTTAGTTTTTAGATGTTTTTATTGGACGACGAGAGAGAAAGTTTGAAATTCAAGTCCACTGGTGCGTGAACCCATATGTTCCAAGACACACTGAAACATAAACAACTGGCGGTATATTTAATAGCTTGCCTTCCACGGCTGCCAACCTAAGTGACCCTCTCTGAAAGTAGCTCTTCTGCATTATGAAGAATTTCTCATTTTCCAAAGATGACTATGAGCCTGGCGTTCCTTTCCTTCCCGGTTTTCTCAACTCCACAAATGCACCAGCTCTTCCCGAAAGGCAATCGAGAAATGAACAATTAGCTCTGGTAGAAATCGCTGTGCTGGGGATAATATTTGCGACAGCGTCTGTGGGCAACATCATCCTCATCCTGGTGTTATGGAGGAGAAGAATGAAGCTGTCTAGGATGTATGTGTTCCTGCTTCACCTGAGCATTGCAGACCTGATGGTTGCGTTCTTCCAAGTCCTTCCGCAGCTGTTTTGGAAAATTACAGATGTTTTCATGGGCCCAGACATTCTGTGCAGAACCATCATTTATCTCCAGCTGTTGAGCATGTTTGCCTCCACTTATATGATCGTGGTTATGGCATTGGATAGATACCAAGCTGTGTGCCACCCCATGGCCTCTTTTCCAAAGAAGGCGGCCCTTTGGAACCCTCCGATCTGCACAAGCTGGTTCATTTCTCTGGTCTTCAGCGTTCCCCAGGTATTTATCTTTCGGAAGAGAGAGGTATCCCCAGGCATCTTTGACTGCCAAGCTGACTTCATTGAACCCTGGGGCACAAAGGTGTATGTGACTTGGATTTCCATCGCTATTTTCTTCCTCCCCGCAGCTGTCCTCATCGTATGTCATGTGAGGATCTGCAGAGCAATTCAAATGCATATGCATTTGAAAAGCTCCAATGAATTGGAAGTGACGAATCAGAAGCAAATACAGCCATGCCAGGGAAACAATGCAAGTTGTACATCGAAGGCTATGATCAAGACTATAAAGATGACAGTGGTGATAGTTGTGGCTTATATTTTCTGTTGGTCACCTTTTTTCATCGCACAGCTGTGGACTGCCTGGCACCCCAGTGATGCTAGGACTGAAGGTAAGGCCAATGATCTTGCCCGATACATAGCCAATAATCACATTGCTATATATTTAATATCTGGATGGATTTATATTCATTCTAAATGTGAGCATAATATTAAACGGCTTAATAAGAAAAGAAAAAATCAAATGACATTTCTTTGCGAATTTAAAGAACAAACACAGGAAATCAATTGTTTTTAAGTGAGTAGAATTTTGCTTCAAAACTTATTGAAAGGCTTGCGCCCCAAAGGCCGCTGAATGTTATGTCCATTATGATTTATGAACAACTGGAGCAGATCAGCTGGAGTATTTGCTCAAGTCAAAACTGAACGAGACATTTCCTGTTACTCTTACGAATAGTCTATAGTGCACGAGAAACACTACATTGAATTGAACAATAATCTGATTCTAGAGAAATATAGACTGGATTTTGAAACTGTGACAAAATGTTTCTAAAGACATTTGGAAAATCTTCACCCACTCCCAAACAAATCTATAGTAAGTTAATTGGTTGAAGATCAATGGGATCAAAAAATTCTTATGTATATCTTTTATTAACGTTTTATTGAGAGTGAGCTTACTCTTCAGGGCATAAACATCTGTTCAGGGTATAAAAATCAGTTTTTCATTAAGAGAGAGAGAGAGAGATCATTTCCCCTGCAACATATTCCTTTGTCTTCTCTGAATGACTTATAAATTCTTTTCCTTTCAGGTCCAGTAATAGCCATTCTTATGCTCCTAGGGAATCTTAACAGCTGTGTTAATCCATGGATTTATATGTACTTTTGTGGTCAAATACCACGTTGTTCAAAAAAAATACAGGACAACGCTGCAACTCATGAAGAATCTACCATTACAGGCAGTGTTAACTTGGGGGAGAAAGAATCTGAAGACAATATCACATCTGTGTAATTATAAACTCTTGCTTTTTTGTCTTATGTTTGTTTCATTGAACCATTTTTCTAATATGGGTATGTGCACATGTGGTAAGAAACATTGTTTTCTTTATATATGTATTTCCTTAATTTTGAAACAAATATATTCAAGGTTCAAAAATTCCCAGCACAATATAAAAGGCATGTTATATGTGAATATTTTTGCATGCCAAGTGCTGAACACCATACACACCAATGTACATCTCAAACTACACGCATTCATAGGCTCCTCTCAATTCTGTATCCTCCTCCAGCAAGTTTAGTGTACATACTATAATGTCTCTAAGGTACCTTTGCCACGGTAAATGCATATCTCAACTCTCCTAAGGTTGTTTTCACAAATTATACCAAGCACACTTTTTTTTTAGTAATATGACAATACAACAGGCTTTAGAGAAGTGTGGGGGAACCTCTGTCTCTAGATAGGTTTTTGTACTCCAATTCCCATCAGTGCTAGCCATCATGTCCATGTGGCCTCTTGAGGGTCTGTATTTGAGAGAGAGAAAGTGAGTTCCCATTAGTGATTGTCCTATGTGCAGATGTCATGTACTGCAGATTCCCTTCATTATGCACCAGGTCATGTGCTTACATATGAGGTAATGTGAGCTGCACACTCCACACTAATTAAAATACATGCCAAGTCATAGACTGGGCATGATCTTGGCAAAGCTGAGGAACAGTGACTTACCTTACAGAATTCTTATGTGAAGTAAGATTGACTATGAAACACTCTGCCTATTAAAATTGCTTTATGAGCTATTGTTTATTTTGCTCCTCCTAGTCCTGTGGGCAGGAAGGGATAGATATGTCAGTGAGCAGAACAGAAATGAGTTATTAAAGTCACTGGTGGCTCCAGTGAAATGCTGCAAGGTTGAGTATAAAATCCCATTGTTACATGGTCATATTACATGGAACTTTTGATCTAGAATGTCCAGCTAGAGTCTTGCCAGCCAGACTTTACTTTTCAGGATTTTCTCGTACTCCTGCTTCCTATCTTTTTATTCAACCTTTAGTTTTTCACCTTCTGTTCCTCTCAAGTCTCTCTGAACCTCCTCTACTGACATGCTGTGACCAATGATTCAGCTTCTGGCACTGCCCTTTCAAAAACTTGGCAAGGGCACTCAGTTTCTTGGTATTGACGTTTGGCTCTACAAACGTACGTTTTGTAAAATTGTGAGAGGACTGTGGCCTATTTTCTGGCTGTCGGCTCACACTGTGACTCACATCCCGGGCAGTTTCTTACAGCCACAGTCCCGGGAGGACATTATCACAATATCTCTTTGTGGGTCCTCTAGCACTTGATTGTGTTCTATAAACCTCATGCTGTTGGCAAAGCAAATTATGCACTTAATCTGAATTAATTGAGAGAGGAGTCGTCAGTTATTTAGAGGGACGCAGGTGGTGCTGTGGGTTAAACCACAGAGCCTAGGGCTTGCCGATCAGAAGGTCGGCGGTTCGAATCCCCACGACGGGGTGAGCTCCCGTTGCTCGGTCCCTGCTCCTGCCAAACTAGCAGTTTGAAAGCACATCAAAGTGCAAGTAGATAAATATGTACCGCTCCGGCGGGAAGGTAAACAGTGTTTCTATGTGCTGCTCTGGTTCGCCAGAAGCGGCTTAGCCATGCTGGCCACATGACCCGGAAGCTGTACGCCGGCTCCCTCGGCCAATAAAGCGAGATGAGCGCCGCAACCCCAGAGGCGGCCATGACTGGACCTAATGGTCAGGGGTCCCTTTACCTTTACCTTTTAGTCAATTATTTATGATGATCTTTCTGTAACTTTGATATGAAACAAAGAGTGGGGACTGCTGCAAACTTGTAAGAACGTGGCAAACTATTATGCTAAGTAGCCCAACTGTCTACACTGATTGGCAGTGGTTATTTGGGGTTTTAGGCAGGGCAGTCTCCTGGTCATACTTGGAGATGCTGGAGACTGAGCCTAGGATCATCTGGGTGCAAAAGCAGATGGTCTACCACTGAGCTATAGTTCCTTCATGATCAAATTACTGCCTCATGCTGGAAGCTTTTGCTGATATGAATGCCTTCCTCTTATAAATATATGGTCTGGGGTTAAATTCACATCAGCTTGGGTAGGCCTTTGAACTATGGATGGCACATAATGCCATAATGATAATGACAATAGATTTATTGGAGTTCAGGAGGGAGTGGCAGCTCTCTCATTATGGGATATGTGGTATAGTTGTATCCCATTCTGCAGCTCACAGCACAGGAAGACTGACAATCGGCAAAATGAAATAGAAATTTTAAAGCTTTCTTTTTGCCCTTATTAAACACACCTTTTTTTAAAAAAAGGAAGGATGCTTAAACAAATAATTAGCACATTGCTCATCACATTGAGCCTTGGCACTATGCAGTGAAAACTGATAATTATAAATTCAAATTTTGTTAATTTTTACCAAATTAAAGGGAGGTGTGTGTGTGTGTACATGCACTATATCACATGTTAAATCAGTTTATTTTTGTTTCTGAAAATGACTGTGCAAAGTTGCAGATGGGCTTTGAAGCAGTCTACCAGCTGATGAGAATGTTCACCATTCAAATGAGCTTTGTTTTCTAAACTCTTAGCACCGTACTTAATTCAGAATCATTTTTGTTATGCATAGCTAATGATGTCTTGTGGCTTCCTATGTAGTTCTAATTATCATGTATAGAGCTTTGATGGAAAAACCATATGTTTAGCAACATGAATACTATATTTTAAATAACAACATTTAAGGCGATAGATATATATCAGTCTGTATGTATTTGTCTACAGGATAGCAGCATAAGTTTGGAATTTGGTTTATGGCAGAAAATAAAACACCCTGGGAATTTAACTGTCCCCAATCTTCCCTTTTGATACTAATGAATATTACAGGTGTTCTTTAAATAAAAGAGTGTTACAGCACCATAACACTTTAAAAAGACAAAAACAAAAACACAAAATTATGGTCACCACCATTTTGGCAATGTGTTGCCACTTCCCTACTGAAGCACTTTCAATCCAAAATAAAAGTTCAGTATTCTGGGTACTCACATTTCATGGACACTAATGGGCAACTACACTCACATTAGTAAACATGGGTAGTGCTAAATAAATTACAGATTTTTAATTTTAAGGATCACCTGGAATTCCTCCTCCCAAAGGTCTCTTAGGTGAACTAGACCTTCCCTTTCCCCTGACACAGCAGCTACCGTACATCACATTCACTAGTATCAACGTAGTGGGATTAACATTCAGGGAAAAGTGTAATATCCCTGAAAGTGTTGAAAGTCACTTGCAATTCTGCATCTTACAGCAGAAGAACAGTATTTTATAAGAGCTTGGAGCCACCCATCTGGAAGTGGCTGTCACAAACATGTGTCCCGCAGACCCATAAAGTCTCCAAATCCCTCTTTATTTTGAAAACTCCTAAAAACTAGAAAGGTTCAGTCTAACCAGATGACAACCACTGCGTATTGTTCCATGTGTCTTGTAAAACTTCCAATTCTCCTTATTTATTTGTACAAGGGGGAAAAAATATGACTCCAGCTGTGGCTTAACGTTTGCAAAGCATTCTTCTTGTTGTCTCCTACCTTCTATTCTGCAAACCAAAACAACCTTATTTATGAGAGACCTTTTGCCAAGTAAGTCAAAGAAACTTTGCATAGGCTGGCTTGGATCCAAAGACCCCACTGTGCAAATCTAAGGCCCTTCCTCTTGTGCAAGGTAGCTGCCAATTTCCCCCTCATCTGCACCCCCCTCCAACTTCTCCAGAGCATATCCCAAAGCGGAGCCAGTTTTCAGGGGTTGCAGATGGGGAAGGGAATTAGTGATCCCCTCTGCGTGTGGACAAATGTATTTCGCTTACGCAATGTGATCTTTGGAACCAAACAATTTACAACACTCCTCTTTGTTCCAGAATGCTTATTTTTTGAATTAGCTAAACAGGTTTAAAAACACCTATTATTTCTAAATCAGAATGGTGGTGTGAGTACTTCTGTTCTTCTGTCTCGATAGCTGCAGAGGCACCACAAATAGAATAAAGCCCAACTGAAGACTGTCATTATTGATGGAAATGTTTTCCAAGAATGGGAATCTTAAAGTCTCCTCTTCCTCCTGTTCAAACCCTCTTCTCTACTTCACAAGGTAGAAGAATGAACCATCCAGCTAAATCACAATATTGCAGGGATGGTCCCTGGTGCCTTTCAGATGTTATTGAACATGCAGTTGATGGAAGTTGTAGTAGTTCAGAAACATCTGGAAGACATTGTGTTGAATATTGTTTAGCCACAACTGCCGACAGCTGAATTTTTATTCTGCCTTTCCTCCAAAGGGGCCAGAGCAGTGTGGTGTACGTAGGTTAGGATGAGAAGGAAATGTGTTTTCCTCAGGCATCCACTGAGCTTCATAGCTAACCAGGGATTTGAACATAGGAAGTTGCCTTATACTGAGGCAGACCAACAGGTCCATGGAGTACAGTGTTGTCTGCACCAGTCTTCTTCAACCTTGGGCCACCAAAAGTTGTTGGGACTACAACTCCCATCACCCAGAGCCAGATTTTCCATGACCAGAAATGATGGGAGTTGTACTTCAACAACGGAGGACCCAAAATTGAAGCACACTCATCTACATCTATGTCTCTTAAAAAGCAGAAACATCACCTTGCCAACAAAGGTCCGTATAGTTAAAGCTATGGTTTTCCCAGTAGTGATGTATGGAAGTGAGAGCTGGACCATAAAGAAGGCTGATCGCCGAAGAATTGATGCTTTTGAATTATGGTGCTGGAGGAGGCTCTTGAGAGTCCCATGGACTGCAAGAAGATCAAATGCATCCATTCTGAAGGAAATCAGCCCTGAGTGCTCACTGGAAGGACAGATCGTGAAGCTGAGGCTCCAATACTTTGGCTACCTCATGAGAAGAGAAGACTCCCTGGAAAAGACCCTGATGTTGGAAAAGATGGAGGGCACAAGAGAAGGGGACGACAGAGGACGAGATGGCTGGACAGTGTTCTTGAAGCTACCAGCATGAGTTTGACCAAACTGCGGGAGGCAGTAGAAGACAGGAGTGCCTGGCCTGCTCTGGTCCATGGGGTCACGAAGAGTTGGACACGACTAAACGACTAAACAGCAGCAACAACAACAACAACATCTACACAGACTGGCATTGGCTTTCCAGGGTTTCAAACAGCAGTCATTCCCAGTCCTACTTGCCAGTGATTGAACCAGGAACCTTTGACACGTAAAACATGTGCTCTGTCACTGATCTATGGCCCTCCCCCAAGGTGAGTTTATCATTCCTCTAAAGTAATAATAATAATGATCTAAGTTGCAATCCAAACTCCCTTTCTTGGTTTGTTTGTTTTGTGGGTTGGAAGTGTCCTCCACCCAGCCCTGATGGTTTTCACTGGCCTCCACCCACAGAGTGATCATTCCACTCACACAAAACTCCCGATTTGTTTTGTCCAATGAGTGGGAAGGTGGAAGTGCATATACTTGTATCTCCACCAGTGCACAAGTGGCAGCCTGCAGAAAGCTCCACTGAGAAGATTGCACCTTCCTTCAACCAGAATTACTTTAAAAATGTTGACTTAATTCACCAAATTCAAGAAAACTCACTCTGCAACCCTGTGCATGACAATTAGGAAATCAATTCTGTTGGGTTTCCTGTTGGGGGGGGGTATTGTTTTGTTTTTTCTGTTTTAACTATTTATTTGTGCTTTTTCTTGTAGGTGAAAGATGAAGCTGGATTGAACCCCAAATTCATAAAAATGTGGTGTGAACCTTCATCTTTCCCTCTTACAGATCTTTTTTTCTGGCTTCACCAACTTTGCTCACTTTAATCTGACTTATGTATGTTTCATTGCTGATCTTATTGAACAAAATAAAATGCAGTGACCTAGATCTAGTATAACTCATTTTAATGTCATAAAATGGATTGCCTTTATCGATCTGCACAGTATTTTATTTGCAAAGCTAGCAATAGCGCAGAAGTGTTTTACGATAGCACCACATGTTAACACACCATTGTCTTCAGCCATGATATTTCCATGGCTTCGATCTCAATATTTTCTAACCCACAGATTATTCTTTTCTGAAATAGAAAGATTTCTGTTGATTAGAAAGATAAGAGTTTTCTCTGCAGTCAGAATTCCTAAAATGATAAACTAACAATGTTGCGAACTTCTGCCAGTGTGTGTGTGTGTTTTTTCTGGAATTTGGTCATCTTACCATTGTGTATCAACTTCCTAATGGCTACAGCCCTACACTTAGTTCTCGAACGTTTTCGCTTACGAA
Source organism: Podarcis muralis (assembly GCF_964188315.1). Classification (NCBI taxonomy): domain Eukaryota; kingdom Metazoa; phylum Chordata; class Lepidosauria; order Squamata; family Lacertidae; genus Podarcis; species Podarcis muralis. The sequence continues at coordinate 26,411,283 of NC_135664.1, read as the reverse complement.
CACCGCAAACCCGGAAGTGGCTGTTCTGGTTTGCTAACCATTTTTGGAAGTCGAACGGACTTCCAGAATGGATTCCATTCAACTTCCAAGGTACGACTGTATAACTAATGTAAGGATGCATCCGAACAACAAAATCCAGAAAGGTTAGATGCCTGCAAATAAATGAACAAATCAGCCTGCTGGGAGCCGGCAGAAGAGCAGGGAGAATTCCATCCCGCAGTTAGCAACCCAAACCACAGAGCCAAGGACTTGCCGATCAGAAGGTTGGCAGTTCGAATCCCCGTGATGGGGTGAGCTCCTGTTGCTCGGTCCCTGCTCCTGCCAACCTAGCAGTTTGAAAGCACGTCAAAGTGCAAGTAGATAAATAGGTACCACTCCAGTGGGAAGGTAAACTGCGTTTCCGTGTGCTGATCTAGTTTGCCAGAAGCGGCTTAGCCATGCTGGCCACATGACCCGGAAGCTGTATGCTGGCTCCCTCGGCCAATAAAGCGAGATGAGTGCCGCAACCCCAGAGTCGGCCACGACTGGACCTCATGGTCAGAGGTCCCTTTACCTTTACCCTTATATTTCTTCACTGCGTGTTGGGAGGGACAGAGTGCTTCATCTCTCATCTAGTAACCCGTTCACTCACCTGCATGCAATCTATTTTTGCCTAGGGCTACCAGCCTAGGGCTAAAATACAAGGCTGAACCAAGTACAGAAGAATGGTGCCAGACAAGAATACACTTTCACTGAAGAATTGTATTTCTTTGAAATATTTTATTTTAAAGATTTATAGACTGTCCTCCATTTATTTGTAGTAAGGTTTATCCCCAAATGGGGATATCCATAGCGGCTATGAAGCAAACACAATTCAGAATCTTACAAAGAAAAAGTGGGGCAAGAAATAACAAATCCAGCAGGCAGCCAGATTGAATTAAAACTCTAAGAAATAACCCCAAATAACCATTTCTGGGGAAAAAATTGCTTGACAGCACGGAAACCAGCAGGAGCCTATATTAAGAGCTGAGGGGTGTTCCCTAGAGAATGTACGGTAACTAGAAGAGTTGCGAGAAACATAATTTGATGTGAATGAGTCACGTCTGAGAAAAAGGCTGTTAGTGGACCCACCAATAATTCAACAGCACATTAAGAAGGGGTAGATGGATTCAACGAGAGGTGTAAGAACAAAAAACAAACAAACCTAGAAATGCTTTGAGATGCTCACTTAGAAGACTTCATACTTTCTCCTTTGCTACCTTCCAAAGCACCTGTGGCCCACACTGGAAGATCAGCAGATGTAATCCAGTTCGAAGGATGGGTGTCAAAATCAGTTTAGTGTTCTATGTCCCAAATATGTGTTTTTGATAAAGCCCCCCAATGTGCTATCTTTGCTGCTGCTTATTTCTGAATGATAATTAAAAACCCAACCCCTTTCTAGCACCTACTAAGAAGAAAAGGCTTATGGGTAAATAACCTGCCGTCCACTCAATTGCAAGCACAGCATGTCCATATCCTACACTGTGCTATCAGATATTTCATTGGAATGACCTGGATGTGTGATAGCTCCAACGTCATCATAGTGACGCCCAAGCCTTCTGAGAAAGCAATCATCATCTGGGAACATGTTTATCTTTTTATCCATTGATTCCAAGTTTTGAGTTGGCTGGTCATGTGATTCATAGTCATCCTGATGCTCAGTTCAGGTTTGAAGATCAATGCAGCGTTTGTTTCCGAGGCAGCATCTATTCAGGAATGATTAAAAAGGCAAGCTGCTCCTTCTAAAGACAGTACCTAGTAAAAACCAGTTACCCCTTGGGACACAGTTATGCCTGCCAGGGTCTGCATCAAGGGTTGGTATGATTCGGCATGGGCAAAGGCCTCTGACAAGAGCCTCCTGAACCTCTTTTCCACCACTGCAACCTGATTGTTGACCTACCTTCCATTCTGGCAAATCCCCAAAGAAAGTGGTGAGGAGGAGGAAGAGCTACTACTGCCTGTTGCTGAATTAAAACTTATTACCAAACTTAAGAGGGATGCGGGTGGCGCTGTGGGTAAAACCTTGGCGCCTAGGGCTTGCCGATCGAAAGGTCGGCGGTTCGAATCCCCGCAGCGGGGTGCGCTCCCGCTGCTCGGTCCCAGCGCCTGCCAACCTAGCAGTTCGAAAGCACCCCCGGGTGCAAGTAGATAAATAGGGACCGCTTACTGGCGGGAAGGTAAACGGCGTTTCTGTGTACTGCGCTGGCTCGCCAGATGCAGCTTTGTCACGCCTGCCACGTGACCCGGAAGTGTCTCCGGACAGCGCTGGCCCTCGGCCTCTTAAGTGAGATGGGCGCACAACCCTAGAGTCTGTCAAGACTGGCCCGTACGGGCAGGGGTACCTTTACCTTTACCAAACTTAAAACCATGGAGAGACCTGATCTGAAAAGAGACATTGGATTCTCATCTCATTATACACAATAAAGCTATTTTTGGCTATCTCATCCCTTGCTTTTTCCTGTAAGACCAATTGCAGTCGTTAACAGTTGTCAACAGGTTTACCATACCCATTGAGTCAATCACCCATCTCCTACTACCCTCCTGAGAAAAACCCCACCCCACCCTCTCATTATATATAAGGGTCTGGTGACTTCTGTTTCAGTGTATCTGAAGAAGTGTGCATGCACACAAAAGTTCATACCAAGAACAAACTTAGTTGGTTTTTAAGATGCTACTGGACATTAAAAATAAAATAAAAATTCTACTGCCTGCCAGTAATGCATAGTACAGTGGTACCTCAGGTAAAGTACTTAATTCGTTCTGGAGGTCCATACTTAACCTGAAACTGTTCTTAACCTGAAGCACCACTTTAGCTAATGGGGTCTCTTGCTGCTGCCGCGCCGCCGGAGCACGATTTCTGTTCTCATCCTGAAGCAAAGTTCTTAACCCAAGGTACTATTTCTGGGTTAGCGGAGTCTGTAACCTGAAGCGTTTGTAACCTGAAGCGTATGTAACCCGAGGTACCACTGTATACAGGTGGCATGTTTGATTGCCTCAGGTCTTAGAGAGGTCCAACAATGGCAGCTGGCATGGTCAGGCAGCTGCTGGGCCCTATATACCAGAAAAGAGCCCGCAGCAGACAACTGACACCAGCCATTACCATCTTTAGGCCATGTGTACAACATCCTCAGATGTGGATAAATCTAGGAGGCTGCAAATTTATGTTGTTACTCTGTTGCCCTGGTGATCTCCAGGAAGTCAATGTGGAGCAGAGGGCATTGCACAATAGCCAATGGTCTTTTATTAAGAGTTGTCCCTGCAGGCTCGCTAGCTTTTCAGAAATATGGATCTGATGGCATTGCTGACTCCATTGTCGCTGTTGCCACAAATAGTCCCGTAAATAGCATTAAATAGCTGTGAGGGATTCTTAGGTATCTTGATCCCCAGACATTGATCCACTTCTTCAGGACAAGCTGCCTTTAGGCATGGTGGCTGGTCACATCCTGCTAGGCTTTTGGTCCCTGATCCTTCTAAGCCACCCAGAAATGCAAAATTGTGCCAAAAGTGGTTCCTTCTTGATAGCTTGCCATTAGAAAGTTCCAGATTCATTGTTAATTCTATTGGAATATGCAATTGGAATATGTATAAATGAGCAAAATCCAGTTTCATATGAAGCTAGGAAAAAATGAGTTCATTGGTCTGAAACAAATAATTGTCTTAGTACTCATACATATACAGTATATTGTTCTGAATGGTTTTGAGCAGCATGTGTGCCAATATGCTTCAGGATATTGAATTAGTAAATGATCAACAACATCATAATAAGCCAAAAATGTAATATTACCTTTCAGTTCCTCATGTGACTAGGGGAAATGTTGTTTATTGCATCTGTGGTTGACAAATTTGGCACTGGTATCTGCACAAAGCTTCACTTAAGGAAGCACACAGTGTGTTGAAAATAATCAAGCAAGCAAACGATCTCTCCCCAGGGTTTCCGTGGGTGGATGGAAGTATGCGCTTGAGATTCATTGAGCATATCTGATTGCAGAAGCACTTCAACTCAGCTGTAATCTGCTGTAAACCACTTAGGCAGCCGGGTGCTCAGTTTGCCATATGAAAAGAACCAACCATTTTTAAATATTCCCTCCTGACAGGTGGCCTGCTGGTGGTAGATCAGTCAAAGCAACAGCTTACTCTAAGCCAGGGGTCAGCAAACTTTTTCAGAAGGGGGCCAGTCCACTGTCCTTCAGACCTTGTGGGGGGCCGGACTATATATATTTTTTTTGGGGGGGGGGGAATGAACGAATTCCTATGCCCCACAAATAACCCAGAGATGCATTTTAAATAAAAGCACACATTCTACTCATGTAAAAAACGCTGGTTCCAGACCATCCGTGGGCTGGATTTAGAAGGCAATAGGGCCGGATTCAGCCCCTGGGCCTTAGTTTGCCTACCCATGCTCTAAGCCTTTACAGTTTCACATAATGGTTATGTGAATCAGCCCAGATTCTGCAGCCAGAATAGGAAAGGTGTTTTTTTAAATCATCATCATCATCTAATATGCTATACTCCAATGTGGACCTTGAAACAAGTGACTGGATAGATAATTTCTTCCTTCCGGTTTGCCCAGAAGGGATTTAAACAGCCTACCTGTTGTGTCCCAGGCGATTTATTTTCCAGGGCACCCTACCCTGCCTGCTTTCTTTTTATCAACCAGGTTAAGTTACAGTGTAAGGGGACACGGGTGGCGCTGTGGGTTAAAGCCTCAGCACCTAGGACTTGCTGATCGAAAGGTCGGAGGTTCGAATCCCCGCGGCGGGGTGCGCTCCCGTTGCTCGGTCCCAGCGCCTGCCAACCTAGCAGTTCGAAAGCACCTTCAGGTGCAAGTAGATAAATAGGGACAGCTTACCAGCGGGAAGGTAAACAGCGTTCCGTGTGCTGCGCTGGCTCGCCAGATGCAGCTTTGTCACGCTGGCCACGTGACCCAGAAGTGTCTGCGGACAGCGCTGGCTCCCGGCCTATAGAGTGAGATGAGCGCACAACCCTAGAGTCTGGCAAGACTGGCCCGTACGGGCAGGGGTACCTTTACCTTTACCTTAAGTTACAGTGTGGATCAGGGTTTTCCAAACTTTTCATGTTGGTGATACACTTTTAAGACATGCATCGTTTCACGACACAGTAATTCAGTTTCACTTGAAAACCAGAGGTTTACCAGACCCTTTCTAGCCCTGGCAAGAGCTGGGGAACCATTCACACGACACACCTACACACTGCAGTTGACACACTAAAGTGTTGCAACACACTGTTTGGAAGCTCTGTAGACACAGAGCTAGCCACCACGTTCATAGGGCCAAGAAGAAATTTTACTGAAGACCACCAATGCTGGATCTACAAATTTTGTCACAGAGGGCAAAAGTCTGCACTGCAGCTCTGCTCACCCTGATTGTGAACTGCAAATTGTAAGCCTTCGGTCCCAAAGTAAATAGAGGGAGGTAGACAGAGGCTGTGAAAGATTCCCACAGAAAGTTTTTCACAATGCTTTTTGCTTGGATGCACCCTGCTAGGTTTAAAACCACAGTGATGATCAGGGTGGTCTTCTCTCACCCTTTTAATTAAGTTAAGCAAGTCTCCATCTAATGTTCAGATGGGAGACTTCTGGGGAGGCCTAGCCGAAGCTTCCTTTTGAAGAAAGCCTGCATAAAGATTAGCCAATAAATAATGACCACATTGTCAATTAGCTGAAGAAGCCTACACAGGCTGGCAATATCATTCAAGGGTTCTCTCCCAGCTGTAAAGGAAGATGTGGACGACTTAACCTGGGAACTTCTGCACACAGAGGAGATACTCTGCTGCTGAGCTATGCCCCTTCCCACTTTTGAAGCTTGTGTTGACATTGGGAGAAAATCCCATCACTAACGCCAAAGATATTTTGGACCTGAGCAAGACAGCATTCTCCCCTCCTGCAGTTTCCAGCAACTAGTATTAAGACGTATAAAGAGATCAACTAGATTACTTCATAAAATGTATATTTAAACTAATGAAGTGATGAGTGTTCAATGCCATTTATTTCAAAGGCCTTTATTGAACTTGAATCTGACCTGGATTAGGGCCAGTGTTCTTTGGCCATTTTCAGTAACCGATGTTGCCTTGCCTTTGGTATCTTGAAATGTTGGTCTTTTAAAAACGAACCTGATTGCTTGCTGTCAGTCATCTCATCTTGTCTGGTGTTTTCCCAAATGACCTCGAGGCACTAGTGGAACAAATTGTCTGGGTAGTACATAACCATGAAATGTTTTACTACTTTATGTATTAGTTTGTTATCTTGCCCTCCTCTCTTGTTTAGCTTTCCTGGCTGTGGATCGTTCATCATCTTCTACTACTGCAGGCTGTAATAAAATATTTCATTGGAAGTTTCCACCTCATTGGCTTTGAAACATTTGATTGCAGCATATTGACTCCCCTCTGACACCGAGAGACCCACGGCATTGTTTTCATTTTATTAGTCATTCATTCGTTCCATATCCACAATCCCATAATTGCTTCCACATTGTTCCTTTCTTTGGAATTGCCATCTTTTGTTCACTGATAACACTGATGTCAAATTGTTGCAGTACAGTAGCAATTTCTTTGTAATTCTCCTGTGTGTTTTCAGATCTGAGTTGTGGTGAATCCCCCCTCAAATAAAACATTGTTGCAGTACCAGTCTGTTTTGTGTGCACAGCCAAAGCACTGTTCAAGTTTTCTGGGGCTCCTGTGTAATTAAGTAAAAGTTTCCCGTTTGCAACTCATGTTCATTTTATTACTTCCAGTTGATCAAGGTTGAGAAAACTGTAGCTTCTTAACTCTCCTTTGAATAATGTCTCTTAGCTGTCTCTGTGTTAGTTTCCCTTGTGAGGAAACTTTAAGTACTGATTTCCACTTGTCTGTGTTTATATTTTGTAGCAAAGTAGGAAAAAATGCCTCTTTTGCTTTTAAAAATGAACAAAGAATGCAAAGAAACCAGCCAATACCTAACTATCTTAATAGAAATGGAAACAGACATTGGAACAGTTAATATATATATATTTAAATGTGTTTAGATGGTTTTGTGTCTGAACATATGGGAAAATAATATCTAGGATACAGCAATGTCTGAGTGTCTAATCAGACACAGGGGGCTGATTAATGACATAACAAAAAGCGATACCTTCTATGAAATTTGGACCTCTTTCTTTTAATATGTAAATGATCCCAATCAAGACCTTCTTATGCCAGCACTCAATCTTCTCAGTGGAGAGGTTAAGTTAAGTAATATGCTTGAACACTGAATGTCTAAAGTCAATGGAGAGAACAAACACCATTAGATGTACTTCTGGATAAGTGTTTAATAGTTCTTGTATTTGTAGTTGTTTAAGAACCAATTACAAAATGTAAATAAAATAGAGGGTTTTTTTAAAGAAATTGTTTGTAATGTTTGAAATATGTTTTCATTTCATTTTAAATTGTATTGTGTTACCATTTTGATATTTGCTACCCTGAGCTCCTTTGGAAGAAAGGGCCTGATAGAAATTTAGCAAATAACTCAATAATAAGGGAGACCCTTCAACATACAAATAAAGCTGATATACATCACTGTTTCTTCACTGTACTTAAGGAGAAACAATAATATGCTCAAGTCCTGTATTTAGCAAACGTTTTTTATTATCAGACCTTTGTTTGTGCCTTCCTTGTAGGACAATATTATAGAAATAACTTGGTCACAGGGAGGGGGGTGGATAATATAGTGCTGTTTTACTGTGTGAAGCCTTCTGGCTAATTCTCGAAAAGCGATGTCTCAGCAGTGCTAAAGTGCTCCAATGTGGAAGCAACCCAAATCTCTCTAGAGCTGTGTTATAGGTCAAAAGTCCATTGCTTAGGCCACACACACTTGGATCCTTTAAAACACATTCAGTGGTATAAATAAGGTTACAATGAGCACAAATGTGGTAATAGATCATATGCCAGCACTTCCTTAGTGCTTATAAATATGAGGCATTGCCCCCATTCACACTTCCTTTCATTTCACCCACTGCTAAACTTACAGGAATCTTCCTGTAAAAAGGGCTTTTAGTGATTGCTCATCGACAAATGCCACCATCTCAAAAATTGTTGCCACTTGAAGTGGCCTATCTGTTATTTCAAATTACAGAACAGCTCCAGCAATAAATCACAAGGCAAGGAGTAGACAAATGCACAGGGGGATGGTTGCTGAAGAATACAATCTACCAACAAAAATTGTTGCAGGAGAATGGAAAGCCTGTCATTTGGGGCTATCACGGTGATTACATGTGTAGCAACAGCATCTGCCTCATGGCTGCATTTGTTTTGTTTATCCTCCTTAGGCTGGAAGTAAGTTCCACTTGAACTCAATGGGGCTTACGTCTGAGCAGAAATACATAGGATTGTGCAGTTACTCAGCTTGAGGATGCAGACGAGATAGATGAACTACTTGGCTTGGTAATGGAAGAAAAGAATAGCTCTAGATGGAAAGGTATCATTTTTCCTGCATGTCCCATGTTTCTGTGAGACTAAAAAAGGTAAAGGTAAAGGACCCCTGACAGTTAAGTCCAGTCGTGAACGACTCTGGTGTTGCGGCATTCATCTCACTTTACTTGTCAACGGAGCCAACATTTGTCTGCAGACAGTTTTTCCAGTCCATGTGGCCAGCATGACTAAGCTGTTTCTGGCGAAACCATAGCAGCGCACAGAAACGCTGTTTACCTTCCCACCAGAGTGGTACCTATTTATCTACTTGCACCGGAGTGCTTTTGAACTGCTAGGTTGGCAGGAGCTGGGACCAAACAACAGGAGCTCACCCCATCGCGGGGATTCGAACCGCCGACCTTCTGATCGGCAATCCCAAGGCTCAGTGGTTTACACCACAGCACCACCCACATAGAGACTAGTTTAGCCTAATACAAGTTCAACCAACCACAATAATCCTCCAATAAATGTTGATTTCCACTGCAAGATAGACTGAGTCCCAATTTACATTCTGTTTGCTACACCATATATCATTCCTATGTCATAAGGCCATGTTCTCTTTTCTAAATATCTCTGAACCGTGATTGAACCACAATTGAAAAAAGAGCCATAGGAATGATTGAAAAGAGCCCATAATTGACGTGCCCAGAAAAATATGGCTATGGTTTGTTGAAAGTGCATTAAGATTGGGTTGAAAGGGACAGGAGCACCAAAGTGAATTTCTGTAGACTATCCCCACATACTTAAATCTCCTGGAAAAGTCAACTTGCTTTCATGCGGCTAGGTAAGAAATGGCTGCATGAATTAACCCTGTCAGATGCTGCCTTAGTTTTACCTGCCAAGGGCTTTGGTTGCACTAGGAATCCAGAAAAAAAAAAAGACAGAGTTAAGGTTAAATTCTCATAATCAGTAAGAAGAGCTGATTGACAGAAATGCCTCTGTAAGTTCCAGCAAGTAGAAAAGGTATATGGGACAGGAAAGAGTATGTGACTTTTAGATTCTGAGGATTATTTTTTTTAAATGCTTGACATTTTCAGTGGAAGGGCTGTTCCCCAGTGGCGCCAGTGGATCAGTCTCCACTGACTACATAGTGCAGCCACTACAAAGATTCTCCAACTCCATTGCTTATATTGTCAATCATAGGAGTCAACTCCTAGGGGGCGAGGTCCTTTCAGCCCCTCCTAAAATATTTGAACCCCCCACAGAGTTTATGGGCATTGCAATTCAAATGGTGTACCTGCCCCCCCATATTTTATTCATGTTGGCACCCCTGTTGTCATTCTTGAAAGGTGTTCCACCATTTTGAGTCACTATGGCATCAATGCAACCATCTGGAACTTCACTGCATTCAGTATTATCTATCTTTCATTTTGCACAACATGGTCTACTTTACTGTTATTTTTAACAGCTGGTTTTATGTTCTGTTCTGTGATTTTAGTCTTTAGTATTTGAGTGGTTTTCTTGTTGTTTTTATTTGTTTTGGCATAATGTAAGCCCTCCTGAGCACTTTGTGAAACTATGTTGGCCAAATAAAACTCCCCCAAATAAATTAGAATGATTGCACAACAGATAATAGAATTGGCCATAAAATCTTAGAATTCAAGTGCAGCCTGACCCTATTCATGTTTATTCATAAATAAATCCCATTTGTGCCAGGTAAGTATGAGTGTAATGGGAATATCTCCACTCTTCTTTCTTGTTTTACACAGTAAGCGACATAGCAAAGACATCTGGATACAGTGAATGTTACCAGTTCCCTTGTTCCCTTCAAGGCTTGATACTACACAGATTTTAAAAGAAACCTATTTCTATTCTAGGGACCTCTACCTGACCACATTTGATTTTGCATCTGATTCATAAAGCCACTTCTTAATGTTCTGTGACCATGTGCCTTTGTTTATTTGTTGTACAAAAGAAACGAAAATACAGGTTGCCTTGTATCTCTAAATAAACTACTGAAAAAAGAGTTCTGGTTTAACTGGACTGCAGGCTTCTTGTGATATATCAGATACTGTATTTCTAACCTGAGTTATGGGCCAGCACCTTCACATTTTCTTTCAAGGAAGAAAATAATATTAATGGAAATCATCTTTCACGTCCCACTGCACTTCAGTACCTGAAATGTAACAAGTGAAAATTGCATTTCTTTCAATGGCTACAGCTCTGCTATTACAGAGGCAAACGTGACCTGACTCTGAAAACCTCCTGAAGAAAGGGAATGAAAGTACTGGACCAATATCTGTGAGGAATTTTGCACTAGTAGTTATCAGTGCAGTTGTCCTCCTGGTTGAATATTCGTTTTTTGTTGTTCATCTCTTTATGATCTAAATTATCAAATCCTCTTGATTGCAGTAAGAATTTGAATGACCACTCAGACACAATCCGCTGTAAGAAGGTTATTCTTCCCTCAGACATCTGCAGCACAATATCCTGGTTTATTCATCTTGGTAGGCTCCTATGCCCCACCCTCCCTTGCCTTTGGGAACACATAGAGCCACTGGTGGTCATCTGATGTGCTGGAGGTAATGCAGAGAAGCCATTGGTATGAACTGGCCTCTTATTGGCATGGCACACAAGCCCTCTTCATTATCAAAGAGACTCTCTAATATTAAGGGACACCAGTAGGGACACCTATGCACCTCCATGGATGTTTCCACGCATTCTGAAACCATTCTTCTATGTAGCTGAATGGGAGAACACCTCTTTCCCCATATGCAGCATTTCCCCAATAGGCCATGGCTTCAGAAAGGTAGCACAGTCCTTCCAGTTTAGCATCACGCTAGACCAGAAATTTCCAAACTGTGTGCCATGACACCTTAGTGTGTGTCATGCATGTAGGTGTGTCATGTGAACGCTCCCTATGCTCTTCCCAGGGCTAGAAAGGGGTTAGTTTAACCTCTAGTTTGCTAGTAAAACTGAATTACTGTGTCCCGAAATGATGCAAAACTGAATTACTTTGTCACAAAATGATGGATGTCTAAAAAGTGTGTCACCAACACAAAAGGTTTGGAAAGCTCTGTGCTAGACTAGGTTTAGGTGATTGTGGATTTCAGTTAGGTACCAGAAATATGGAGCTATGGGCCATTCTGTCTTCTTCCATCACCTTATGGGGAAAGCAGCATCCACTGAATGCCAGCCTTCTTCAGAACTTGCTCCATCTCTTTCATATTATAGCAACACTACACCAGTGCATTTGTGCTGGTCCCGGGGGGAAGGTTACTGTTACCGTAGTCAAAGTTCAGTCCTGAGTCACTAGCCTGGAAATAGTTCTCAAGGTGCGAGGCGAGGTCCGAAGCAGGGAGCCGGGTGGGGACAGGAACACTCGAAGAGCAGAAGCAGGAAGCCGGGCGGGGAACAGGAACACTGGAAGGTCAGAAGCAGGAAGCCGGGCGGGGAACAGGAACACTGGAGGAACAGGACTGGATGCTGGCCGAAACAGCTCTTCAATGACGACGTTGCTCCCGCAACCTGGGACCGGGCTGACTGGCCTTTATCTTCTCTGAGGCCAGGGGCGGTCCCGGCCCCCAGGAGCCCCGCCTCTCCTGGCCTTAAGGCGAGCACTCCTCCTGGGAGAAACCAGTTCCCTTCGCCTCTCTGCCCTAAGCCTCTGCAGTTCAGGAGAGGCTGAAGGGTTACTGGGCCCAGGGGGAGACTCACCTGTAGGCACTGAGTCCTCAACCACCTCTGGGGCCAGAATGGATTCCCCTGGTGCCTGCTCCTGAGGATCCGGCACAGGTGCAGGCTCCTCAGAATCAAGGCTCTGCCCCAGTTCTGCCGGCCCTGGAGGCGGGGACTCCTGTGCCGGCTGGGATTCCTCCGGTTCACTCTCAGAATCGGAATCCCAGGCCATCACAGCATTCCTTGTTTCACATGGTTGTAATGGAATGGAAAGATAATCTAACCACTTCATCTTACAAGTCTGAGATCTGTCATGCATTGGGTCACCAACTCTGGATTTCAAAAGGATCCAAGTATTAAAGTTGGGTAAGAACCTCATAGGTTAAAGTAGAATCTTATGGATTCTGGTGTGGCAGAGAAAAGAAGGAATGTGGCTGGTCAGGGGAGGAACGAAGCAGATTATATATTGCATCACTGCCTGTACCTTGATTGGTAATCAAACATTCTCCAATAAAAATATTAACCTTGCAGGTCATGGGTGGAGACTGGTATAATTTCAAGTTTTTCTGATCCATTATTAGTTTATCTGCCAGAACACAACTTGATTGGTTGGACCAGTTAGACTGGTTGGCAGCTTTGACATTACATAGAGTACTATTAAAAGGTAAAGGTACCCCTGCCCGTACGGGCCAGTCTTGACAGACTCTGGGGTTGTGCGCCCATCTCACTCAAGAGGCCGGGGGCCAGCGCTGTCCGCAGACACTTCCGGGTCACGTGGCCAGCGTGACAAAGCTGCATCTGGCGAGCCAGCGCAGCACACGGAACGCCGTTTACCTTCCCGCTGGTAAGCGGTCCCTATTTATCTACTTGCACCTGGGGGTGCTTTCGAACTGCTAGGTTGGCAGGCGCTGGGACCGAGCAGCGGGAGCGCACCCCGCCGCGGGGATTCGAACCGCCGACCTTTCGATCGGCAAGCCCTAGGCACTGAGGCTTTTACCCACAGCGCCACCCGCGTCCCTAGAGTACTATTACTAACTCACAAATAACCTGGGAGAATCACATTGTGCTCATGGCTGCTTTCAGATCTAAATCTCAGTCTGCTCAATCTTTTCCTCCAGCAAGAATTTTTGACATTCTGATTTAAAGCTATAAACAAAACTAGCTGGTGATAGTCAGAGGAGTGACAACAAAATACTCAATCAACATTTTCCAATGAAGACTCTCACATGGGTGTCTTGCTGTCACTGCGAAACAATAGGCAGGGGACAGGCAACGCTCGTTTTGGCAAGCCTCCTAAAATTCTGCTTCCGCTCCTTGGATTTATCAAGAATATACAGACCTTGTTTGCAAATGGAAATTAGCCGCAACTAATTCACTAGCAATGAGCAAACCGGCAATTTATCCCAAAGCTTACAACTGTTGTTGCCTGGCTACAAATCCACTCAAATGCCTTTATGTATGAAATGATGAGGGAGGGAGTGTTGGAAGTAATTTGTTTTGATGACAAGTTGTCACAGGGCCAGGTCATGCAACAAACCACATTAACCTTCTAAAGCACTTGCTGTCTTTACAGCTCTACCAGTATTAGGTATAACGCTGCAAAATACCCTGCTGGATGAATTACATGGGAGGAGATGCAGTGTAGCATCTTTAAATGCAGCCATTCATTTATCTTCAAAGGGTTAGACATTTTGCAGCACAAATCATGAAAAAGTCAGCTGGATACATCATGCAAGCACCTCATTTTCTATGTTTGCAAAAGCAAAATAAAGCAAAAAGGGAGCACATAGAAAGCTGTCTTACATAAGAGTCAGACCACTGGTTCATTGAGTTCAGAGGAAGTGGGCGGCGCTGTGGTCTAAACCCCTGAGCCTCTTGAGCTTGCCAATCAGAAAGTCGGCGGTTCGAATCCCCGTGACATGGTGAGCTCCTGTTGTTCTGTTCCAGCTTCTGCCAATCTAGCAGTTCAAAAGTACACCAGTGCAAGTAGATAAATAGGTACCGCTGCAGCGGGAAGGTAAACAACGTTTTCGTGCACTCTGGCTTCCGTCATGGTGTTCTGTTGCACCAGAAGTGGTTTCCACATGACCCAGAAAGCTGTCTGTGGACAAACACTGGCTTCCTCGGCCTGAAGCGAGATGAGCGCTGCACCCCATAGTTACTTTTGAGTGGACTTAACTGTCCAGGGGTCTTTTACCTTTACCTTACCTTTACCACTGAGTTCAGTATTGTCTACAATACCTAGCAGTGACTTTCCATGGTTTCAGGAAGGCAACATTCCCAGCCCTACCTGGAGATGCTGGGGACTGAGACTGTGACATTCAGCTTGCAAAGCAGATGCTCTACCATTCTCTGAGCTGTGGCTCTTTTCCAAACAAAAGTGTGATTTTGGGAAGGGCGTATTAAATTCATCATCTGCATAAGCGGATCTCCCAAACAAGCACAAAGCATTAACCGGGAACACAGAAACTCCTCTTTTTCAGCATCTGACTTTCTGTGTTACTCGATAGTCCTGTAGGATGGATTGGGACTCCTCTTCTTATTATCTTCATCAATCATTGTAGGAAAGCAGCTCTGTATAGTATGTCTTGAGGAAATCAGCCCTGAGTGCTCACTGGAAGGACAGATCCTGAAGCTGAGGCTCCAATACTTTGGCCACCTCATGGGAAGAGAAGACTCCCTGGAAAAGACTCTGATGTTGGGAAAGATGGAGGGCACAAGGAGAAGGGGACGACAGAGGACGAGATGCTTGGACAGTGTTCTCGAAGCTACGTACATGGGCTTGACCAAACTGCGGGAGGCAGTGGAAGACAGGAGTGCCTGGCATGCTCTGGTTCATGGGGTCACAAAGAGTAGGACACGACTAAACGACTAAACAACAACATTGTATGTCTTATACTGAATCATGGGGCAATTTCCCCTCCACCCCTTCCTCGTCCATGTATCAATTGCCTTTCATACGTCTCAAAGCAATATATGCAGTGTAATAAGATAGTTTAAAGCAGCACATAATTTAAGATGGCAGAGATCTAGTCGTCCAGTTGGGAAACTGGGTTGAGGTTTATCGATGTCAATGGCAGCCATATCTCAGAGGTGAGTAAGTGGGGCACCATCACTAAGAAGGTCCTCCCACAAAGTGCTTCAGAATTCTCTAGCATCACTAGGAGCCTCTCCCCCATAGAATTTGGGTGGGAATATATGGAATCAGGTACTTCTTCAAATATCCATGTCCCAAGTGGCATATGGGTTTATAAGTTAACATAAGCACCTTATATTTGGCTCAGCAGCAAATGCAAACTTTTCCAAACTGGTGCTATGCTAAGCTGTTCCACACAACAGCCTAGTTCTGGCATCCTTCATGATGCAGATTCTAAACCAATCCCCCATGGAGCACATGACAATAACCCAACCTTTAGGTCACCAGCACATGGGCCACTGTGGCTAGGTTCCCCCTGGTAGCGGGAAGCAATAAATTTGGGGGTGGAATTTTGTTTGTTATACTGAAAGCAGTGGTGGATTTAGGGCGGTGCAGGAGACTCCCCTGCACAGGGTGCCGAGCCAAGAGGGTCAAAATCAAGAAGATCCAACACAGAAAGGATCCATTTGGGGGCGCCAAATTTTGGCCTCGCTCAGGGTGCCGTATCACCAAAGACTACCAAAGTCCACACCTGCTGATAGATGTTCTGAAGGTAAAACGAATTAATAAAATAAACAAAAGTCTTCAGTCTTCAACCAGTCTCCACAAGGCTGGTAGGAATCAAAACATTATTTTATACATTTATATATGTGGTGAAAGTTTTTCAGAAAGTACCTTGGATCCCGAATGCCTTCCAAGTCAAACATTTTGGCTCTTGAACACCGCAAACCCGGAATTGAGTTGTTCCGGTTTGTGAACGTTCTTTGGGACCCAAATGTCCGATGCGGCTTCCGATTGGCTGCAGGAGCTTCCTGCAGCCAATTGGAAGCCGTGCCTTGGTTTCCGAACGTTTTGGGGGGCCGAACAGACTTCTGGAACGTATTCCGTTTGACTTTCGAGGTACCATTGTAATAGCAAATATCAGCAATATCACAGAGGCAAGATCACAGAAGCTTAACCTCATTCTCAGCATATTATATTGAAATATGCCTCTTGGATTGCAATAATTCTTATTTCCACGTATTGTGATTAAAGCTGAGATTTAAACACCTTAGATTCTGTTAACCCATTTCTACAACATTCAAATGACCAAATAAAGGCTGTCTTAGACACCAAGACATAGCTTGCTTTCCCTATTTAGAAAAAAACAACAACAAACCACACACACACACACCCTCCTCTTTCTCACAGCCACCTGAATCATTACATTCCCGCCCCCCATGGGAAGCCAGAATGATAATGCGCCACACATCTCTTCACTGAAATGTGCTGCTAGATACGGCAAAAAAATCAATAACCATACACATACTTGTGTCATATTTCTTACTACGTCTTGCTTCACCTTTACCTAGCTAGCACAAGTGGCAAACTCTAGACTTATGCAATATCCTACCAGAAACAGAATGGCTACAAGGTAATCAAGGGTGTAACTGACCTTAGCTTGCAAAAAAGAAGAAGAAAGAGGGCCTTAGATTTGCATGCTGAAGTAGAGCAGTCACACACCGTTTCCATAGCTGTACAAAAAAAAGCTCTGTTTGCTCCAGTTTCTGTAATGTTTACCCCTGTGCTCCATCCAAAGCTATTTCAATTTCCTAGCCAAAGCTGAGCTACTGAACAGTACTTTTGATCTCCAAAGGAGAATTAACATTATCCCAGCTAACCTGACTGGTTTGTTCAAAAATATCCGGACTGGTCCTTAAGCTGCTAGAAAGCTGAGCAAACTAAAAGAGTGCCCTCGCTAAGTTTTAACAAAGGCTTGTGCAAAGGGATAACATTGACTTCAAAGTTAAGCAAGTTCACTCAAAAAACCCTGATTTCCCATTGATCATGATGACAGCTGGGGGGAAAGGGAACCATATAAGAAGATTAGCTTGGAAAAAATGGTAAAGATTTCAGAAGTGAGCAATTCCTTTTTCACGTTTGAAAATCTTAAGGGTAAAATAATAGCATCTCTTGAGGTCCCTGTCCCCCCATAAAGTAGCATTAAGGTTGATTTATT
The DNA here is from genome assembly GCF_964188315.1 of Podarcis muralis. Taxonomy (NCBI): domain Eukaryota; kingdom Metazoa; phylum Chordata; class Lepidosauria; order Squamata; family Lacertidae; genus Podarcis; species Podarcis muralis. The sequence goes on along the minus strand of NC_135664.1, from coordinate 26,394,070 downwards.
CTCAGATATGAAAGTGAAGAACACATGGCCTGATAAACAATATATATAACACTTATTTGAACATTCTTATTTGCAGACCTTGAAAGTAATCACATTAGTCTTGCTCCTTGGCAGACTTGCCCTCCTGTAGGGCTAGAAATTGGCCAACACCAATGTTTTAAACGTGGATCTGAGCTTGCCGTTTTATGACAGGCCTCTCTTATCTTGATTGAGGGCTGCTTTCTGCTTCATCAACCTGGCTTTTTGTGACAAATGTAATTACCTAAAGTGTTTCTTCTTTCTCTCTCTCTCTCCCCCCCCCCCCCCCCGCCATCAGCCGAAGCCCCATGCTACTGCAATAATTGTGCTACAGAGAAGATTGGCTTTTAGCCTTCGTGACTCAAGTATTACATTTTCCTCCCCAAACAATAGGCCTATTATGCCTTTCAGATTTCAGTATGGCAATAGGCACATTACAATACAACCTGGGGACTGAAATGATAGTTATAAAGAATGTCAAGAGAGTAAAAGACTATGAGAGTTAGAGTAGGCGGTCCATTATGAGACCCCTTTAATTCACATTCAAGTCATGAGGCCTCTGTTAGGCTCTTGTCCTATTTTCCTCACAGATTCTAAAAAGTTAGGGACATGGGACTGCAATGTCTGACATAAGGTACATACTAGGAATAGATGTACAACTGCATCTATTCTGAGGCTACCTTTACCTGGCTGTCCTAACCATGGGTGAGGGAGCCTTCCAAACATTGCTGGATTCCCAGTTCTCATCAGCCCCGGTCAGCAATGGTCAGGCATAATAGGAGTTGCATCCTTGTCAATGTTGTTAGACTGCAGGTTCTCCACCCCTGATCTATACATTTGTATCTTGGAAGTCAAACAGAATCTGTTCCACAAGTCCGTTCAACTTCCAAAACATTTGTAAACCAAGGCGCGGCTTCCGATTGGCTGCAGGAAGCTCCTGCAGCCAATCGGAAGCCGCAGAAGCTGCGTCGGACGTTCGGGTTCCAAAGAACATTCGCAAACTGGAACAATCACTTCCAGGGTTGAGAGCCAAAATGTTTCAGTACCAAGATGTTTGGGATCCAAGGTACGACTGTATTAGAGTTCTGATGTCAGCATGAACAATTGAGGGGGGGAAGTTCATTAAAAATATTTCTTACCCAGCTCTTAAACCATTACCATGGTAGTTTACACTTTGTGATGCTTAACAAATGACACACATTGCAACAAAATGTTTCTGTGTCTAGTGTTCCTGTTCCGGGTTCTAACCAGCGAGCCACGCCCTATCCTAGGGCTGTCTTCACACAACAGTTTATTCTGTCTTACTCAGATTACCCCAATTTTTAATTTCTGTATTATATTAGAGCTTTCCAGGGGCATAACGTGGGGGCTGGGATTGTCAGGGGTGATCCTACCGGATGCATTTTTTTGGGGGGGGGGGAGCACTGCTTACGCTGCCCTCCCTGAGCAAATTTAGAACTCATTTTCAAATTATTTGCAAACAGATTCCCTCACCCCTAGAAAACATGGAAATGAGCACTAAACTTGTACCGTATTTCTGGAGGGGGATTTTGTGTCTTCTGCAAGTTCAAATATAATGCAGGCAATAGACCAGGGGCCATATTTGACTTGGACTAGGCTAGGGAGAGACATAGAGACTTGACTTGCTCTCTGTGCTGAATCCAAAGTTATGGATTTATTGGTGCAGCTAGAAGCCTAATGGGGACGCGGGTGGCGCTGTGGGTTAAACCACAGAGCCTAGGACTTGCCGACCAGAAGGTCGGCAGTTCGAATCCCCGCGATGGGGTGAGTTCCCGTTGCTCGGTCCCTACTCCTGCCAACCTAGCAGTTCAAAAGCACATCAAAGTGCAAGTAGATAAATAGGTACCACTCCAGCGGGAGGGTAAATGGCGTTTTCGTGCGCTGCTCTGGTTCGCCAGAAGTGGCTTAGTCATGCTGGCCACATGACCCGGAAGCTGTACACCGGCTCCCTCGGCCAATAAAGCGAGATGAGTGCTGCAACCCCAGAGTCAGCCATGACTGGACCTAATGGTCAGGGGTCCCTTTACCTTTACCTAGAAGCCTAATGGGGGAGCGAGATGTTTCAGTGTTAATATTTTGAGTCCTTCCAGCTTATGCTCAATTGTATAGGTGTGCCAATAAAACCCACATATTGCAAGAACATCACAGGTTCCAGTGACCTAAGGAAACCAAACCCAAGTTACACAACGGCACCTCTGAGACACACATTCATAGGCAGAGTAGGTAAAACATGCTAGAAAAGAAAACTCTTTGAATTCTTTTGTCACTTCCCCCTATTTCCTCTCCATTCCCATTCAACAAAGCAAGGAAAAAGAGTGTACTTCTCAAACCTCTCCTATTAGAGAAAATTAACGTTTACTGACAAACACACCATTAATTAACTGCAGGTTCCCTAGGGAAAAGATCTGGCTTTTCATGCTCTTAAATCCAAATCCGCTGATATGATTTCAATTCCATGCATACATCAGTCTTGATGAAAAATGACCAGAAGCAATTAGTTTGCTCTGGCAGCCCTCTGAACAGCTTTTGCTTTTCACACAGCTCTAAAGAGACTCTCGACAGGGCTACTCACCAAAACAAAACAGAATGATGCTGCTTCAGAGCAGATTTAAGGACAGTTCCCAAACTGTGATGAGTTTCCAGGACTTGAACATACATACAAAAATGAACACACATGCTGTGCATGGGCACAACAACCTTGTTCTACATGCCAAGCTGTAGAAAAACTTCCCAGGGTAATGATGCTAAATTCATTATATACTGCAGCACTATGAAATTAAGTGTTCTGAAGCAGGTAACCGTGAACTTTGGTAATGTCACAAGATAGGGCTGAATTCCGAAGCACTGCTCCGCTCACGAAATGTTACCACTCGCAGGAGGGGGAAGGCAGTTCTTAATGATTCCCCCTTATTAAAGAATGTAAGTGGATCCTGCTGGATGGATGAGGCCCATCTGGTCCAGCATCCTGTTCTCACAGTGGCCAACCTGATGCCTGTAGGAGCCTGCAAGCTGGATACCAGCACAACAGCATTCTGCCTCCTGCAATTCGCAGCACCTGGAATTGCCTCTGGTGGTGAAGGTAAATCATAGCCATGGTGGTGGTTGGTAGCCCCTTCTCACACCAGCTCAATGCTTCACCCAGGGATTTGGGGGACTCTCTGGAACACTGTGAGAGATGGTTCAGGAGGCTGTGTTGGAGAAGCAGGGAGAGGAAATCAGCAAAAAGCTCATGCCATTGGGTTGACTCCTTTCAGCCAGTGTGGTGTAGTGGTTAAGAGCGGTAGACTCGTAACTTGGTGAACCGGGTTCGCTTCCCCGCTCCTCCACATGCAGCTGCTGGGTGACCTTGGGCTAGTCACACTTCTCTGAAGTCCCTCAGCCTCACTCACCTCACAGAGTGTTTGTTGTGAGGGAGGAAGGGAAAGGAGAATGTTAGCCACTTTGAGACTCCTTCGGGTAGTGATAAAGCAGGATATCAAATCCAAACTCCTCTTCTCATCTTCTTCTTTTGTTCATGGGAGGGCTGTTATGTGGTGGTTGCTGGTGCCCACTGGGGCTTGTAGAATGGAACACAGAGAGATGAGGGCTTGCCCACATTCCCACTTGTCCTGTAGCTTTCCTCCAGAGAAAACCTGCTATATTGGAGCAAATGTCAGGTGAGTTTTCTGTGGATTGATGTTTGCTCTGATTCAGCAGTAAGGAGAGAGCTTTCCAGGGAAAAGTGGTGGGGCAAATGGAAAAGTGCTTAGACCAGTGGTGTAACGGGGGTTGCCAGTGTCCGGGGCCGCATGGAGGGGCAGGGAGGGAGGGAAATGGATGGAGTACACATGATCATTCAACTGCCTAATGGTGCCCACATCACCCAGGAGATCGAAGCCATAGAGATAAGAAAAGAAGAGGACAAGTGAAAGTGGGGATGAACCCCAACAGTAGATGAGGCCGGAATCAGTATCAGGCACAGCTAACTAAGGTTTTCCCCTGCCTGTTACAAAATTGTACATCATATACACACAAAATATTACATGACAGACAAAAAAATGGATCACCAGGGTGGGTAGTAAAATACTTAATATATTATTTTAAGGTACATAATAATGAGGTGATTACAGTAAACCAGTTCAATGGATTCTTCAATAAATCAACTCTGAAAACAGAATAGTCGGAGTGAGCTAAAAGAGTATTGCCTGTTTTTCTACTTCATATTGTAATACATGTTGTAGGTATTTCTTATCCATATAAGAAATCATAAAATCATATCATACCATGTAAAAATTATATCCTCCCATCCCATCTTCCCATGTCACCTTCAATTTTTGCAACACTTTTTCTGTTTGCTAGACTATATTGTCACAGTGATCAAAATTCTTTAATTGCATGGGTTTCCAAACTCTGTCTCTTACCATTCTAGGTGCTGTTAATAAATGCGTTCTTAATTCCTTGCTTCTTAATTGGTCCATATCTGAAGTATATAAATTAACTAAGGCAAAATAACTTGTGTGGGCTACTGCATATAGATCAGGGGTGGCTAATTTTTTGCCCCCCAGATGTTGCTGAAGTACAGCATGACCCCCGATTAATAGCCATGTTTGCTGGGGCTCATATCCTAATACTGATATTCTAATTCTAGTTATTATTATGAATAAATTCATTACCTGTGTTTCACCAGCAGGTCCTAGGGCGGGTTACAACAATTTAAAACTCAGTATTAAAAACAGTGAAAACAAATTGCAATCACAGGAATTGGGTGACCCTGAAAACACACATTTCAAGTGTGAATGGCCAGGATAAAGAGACAGAAGAGTAAACAAATAAATTAATCACATGAGTATGCTTGGAAGAACAAGTAAATGGATAATTCAGCCAACTTGAATTATTACTGTACAGTCTGCTATCAGCACCTAGTGGCAATGGGAGGCAACAGGAATATTAAAAATGTAGCATCTGCTAGGAAAGTCTCAATAAATAAAAGAGGATCAGAAGCATTTTGCCAAATACTTCAATTTTCCTTTGGTATCCAATGTGAAGGTTTTGAGTACTGCTTGCAGTTTATGTTGTTGTATCATATTACTGTCTTTAATCAGTCAATGGTTTGGAATAAAAATTGGACCTGTACTCCAAAAATAAATGTCAGGAAAATGTTCAAAAACTCCTGTATTCATTCTAGGATAGGGTGGTCAGTAGGTTGGAAGCTATGGCCTACAAGGTCACTTTTAACTTGTTCTAATATTTTGCATTTTAGGTCAGCAAAATAGAATCATAGAATAGAATCATAGAATCATAGAGTTGGAATAGACCACAAGGGCCATCGAGTCCAACCCCCTGCCAAGCAGGAAACACCCCCTGCCAAGCAGGAAAAGATTAGGAAAAGGCTCTGTTCTTGAGATTATTCATCAGGCAGTTTGAATTGAAAGAAAATAAGATTCCATAGCTGTCAAGCGTCCCTTATTTGGCGGGACAGTCCCTTATCCCAGTGCCATGTCCCGCTGCTGTCCCTTATTGATGATGTTCCTTAAATAAGCTACTGAAGGTAATGGGGCCCTTTCTATGTCCAGCTGTCCTTTGTCAACAACAAATTGCTGCTTTTTTATGTTGAATATATGCTATATGGTAATTTATGGACCTAATAGCTATCTAAAACCATTTGCACGCAACAAAATATGTATTTTATCAAAGTAATTGTTGATCCCTTATTTCTTATTTCGGCTGCTGATCCCTTATTTTCGAGGCTGCTGGTCCCTTATTTTCAAATCTGTAAGTTGACAGCTATGTAAGATTCACAAACTAAGGGTGCATTCATCCATACGTGGAGAATATTGTGCTAGTTTTCCTGATTATAACGCTAGCACTTCCATCCCCTTTACTAACATTCCTTTTGCACAGCTATACTTGCTGTTGTCATGGGCCAGGAGTCAGCTTTGCCTGTTGAACAGCAGCCTGCAGGGGAAGTGACTCCACCTGCAGCTGATCAGGCTCCAAGGACACAGAGGAGAAGGTGCTGATGAGAACCAGCTGGCTTCAGCCTTCTTAAGCAGAGCTTGCAGCAGCAGTCAGGTAACAGCAGCAGGTAACAATTCTTGTAGTTCCTGGTCCTACTTTGCTGTTCTCTGCTTGTATTGACTCCTGACCTCATGGTCATTGGATTCCTGGACCTCTGGATCATCTGAAAGAAGGAAGTGATTGTCTGGGTTTAAGGTCACCAAGGAACTTTTGACACCTCCGTTTCCCAAAGGTCCCTCCCAACTTCATTTCCTGGAGCTGACGAAGGAAGTTTAGGTTGGTTTTATTTGTTTACTTACTTTTCGGAGGAATAATCAATTTAAGCCTCTCTTCCCTTGCTATTGTGCTGTTTGTATCTGCTTCTTTTATCTTAAGATGCTTGAGTAGGAGGTTTAAGATAAGCAGCAGCTGTTGTAAATGTAAAATAAATGAAGCCAACTTTTTTTTTTAAGTCAAGTTACTATTTGTGGAGTTTCCTGCATCTTATTGCAGCTTTAGTAATAAGTGGTTGGAGGATTCCTACCTGTTCAAGTAGAATAAGAAATATTACAGGGCAAGGATGTGAAGGCCTGCAGGGCATGTATATTTCCCATTGTTTAAAATGCTCTTGAACTTTAAGGCTCTAATCTTGATTCCTTTTATCTTTAAAATGCAAACACTTACTGCAGTACTGAAAATACAACTGTGATACAGTTTCTGAATTAGAGTGCTGTATGAATTACTTCTCTGGAGTAATTTCTCAACTTGATTAAGCTGTTTAGTGCTTGAGCCTCTGGGAGCAAAACTGTACATTTCTCTAACTGATGAGTAAACAAGAAATGAAACTGAAATATAAACCAGCCGCTGGAACTCACATAGTACCAAATGATAAGGTTATTTTTAAGGGAAGGCATAGCCCTCAGCAATAGGCGCTCATCAAGGAGTAATTTTAATTGGGGTAGATGTAATATTGCGTTGCATAGTAATCCCACCCCCACACTAAGAAACTTAATCCTGAGATGGTTAGTTGGGATGAAATTAAGTCTCCTACCCCATCCTAATTAACCCCTCATTTGCATAGACCCTTTCATTTTGGCTGCAAAGCTTCTTTCCAGTCATTTAATAATTGCAGCCTTCCCTGTTCCTCGGCTGTGCAGAACTTTTCTCTTTTCAGCCTAGCTGACATTTGCTTCTTTCGTGGGTGCTTACAAAAAGATTCTACTATACCATCCAACAAATCGGTGTCTGAACAACTTAGATCTGAGGTGGCTTTGTGTAGAGTGGTGGTTATCTTTAGCCTCTGACCATGAAAACAGACATTGCCACAGTCTTACAACTCCTGGTGGGGGATGATAGCAAGGTTGGGCCTACTTGGCAGCTAAAGGGTACTGATGACCGCATATTTCATTGTTAGGTTTGCTGTGTAATTTATCTAGCATTCACATAGATCAGGAGTAGCCAATGTGGTTTCCTCCAAATATTGTTGGACTACAACTCCCATCATCCCTGACCATTGCCTTCCCCTGTGTCTCACATTAAATTGCCTTGTACTAAGACAATTTGCTTGCAAAGCATATGCTATGGACCCTGTAAATAAACAATCCAGATTCCAAATTAGAAGCATTCATTCAAACTTTTCTGCTAAGTTCTTAAATCTTCTCTTCCTAACATTTTATTTGACCAAAATATGTGCTGCAAACAAGATTTATTTAAATACAGTGGTACGTCAGGTTACAGACTCCGCTAACCTGGAAGTAGTACCTCAGGTTAAGAACAGTTTCAGGTTAAGAACGGACCTCCAGAATAAATTAAGTTCTTAACCTGAGGTACCACTGTACAAGGAATAAAACCTACACTCAATAAACTTTTATATACATTTTTGAGTGACCTTTGAAACGGGCCTTTTGGGGGGGGGGGGAACAGAAAGCATTGTTCAATTTCTGTATCTTTTTGCATCTTTAAACTTATTGAGCAAGAGAGAAATTTTGAGATGAGCTGCAATGCTTTGAATTGAATCAATAGCTTTGTTAAATAGATTTCAGCTTCCAGAGAGTCTTCAGTTAATTTAAATGGGTTAGTGGCTGAAATGCTCCGGCAGCGTGTTCAATTAATGTACAAGTCATTAATGTGCTTGTATCTCCTTCCAACAAATCTTCTTTACAAATGCTACACACCTGCAGGGTATTGTTTTCCCCGCTATTGTAAATACATTAATTTAGAAAACTAAATGTGAGCGCTCAATAGCCTTTTCTGGAAAAGCAATAGATTAGTATTATTTGTTTGTACAGTTGCAATTAGTTAAAGCATTTTCGACAGAACACCAGTGGTGAAAGTAGTAATAATAAAAACCACTAACTGGTATTTAATACTGTTATGTACTGAAGTTCTCACCCTGGGCCAGTAGGGGGATACTGTAGATAGTTTCCACTCAGGTCCACATATGCAAATAGGGGATTGAAAATGACGTTCAGTGATTGGATAGTTACAGAAAATGGTTACAGTTGCGTTGTAGTGGAGCTCTATATAAGCAGGTTGGCGGAACTCTTCAGTTCAGTTCTGTTCTGGCCTGTGAATAAACAAGAGCTGCTTGAAGAATCGCTGAGTCGTCTGATATGTTCACCCACAACATAACATATACTTTTATAGACTTTTATAATTTTATCATAATATGGATATAAGCTGCCATTATCACTGCCGCATGATCCTCAGTGCCCTTTCCAACTCTAAAAATCTATGATTCTATGAGCTCTGTGTCAGGTGTATGTGCAGGGGCCAGGCCCAGTGACCAATAGGACTTTGCAGGACTGGGGCCTTCCTAAGTTTGTTCTGAAGAGGCAAGGTAAGAAGAGGCAACACGCCTTGCTGCGTTTGGCTTCTTGCTTCCTGATCCTTGAACCTCGGCTTCTTGGCTCCCTACTTTTTGATCCTCAGACCCTTGACTTCTGGACTCCTTGCTTCTTGATCCTCCGACCCCTGACTTCGTGACTCCTTGCTTCCTGGCGCTCTGTCTCTTGGCTCCTGACTCCTGCCTTCTGGAGCCCCGTTCCTGCTCCTACCCCGCCATCTTGCCCCTGGTCCTGACGCCCCCTGCCAGGACTTTGATCGCCCGTGAACCAGACTGTAACACTGTGGTCCTACCTTTCCCCTCTAGCCTCTCACTCTCAAGCCCTCACCAACAGTCATAGACTGACATGGGGTTGAGCTCCTCCTCTGGGTCTGTCCGGTCCATTGCTCAGCAACATGTAGGACTCTCCTACAGCTGGTTCTAAGTATAGGAGAGCCAGCAAAACTGAGACTGCCCTGCTGTGTGATGGCAGGTGTACCGTCTGATTCCTCCCTGTCTGCGTCTGTGCTCACAGTGAGTGCTCAGCCTCCAGCCCTGTTCTGGGAGAGACTTCTTCCTCTAACTTCCTTTTGATCGCTCCGCCTTCCTGCTTCCAGCACCACCTAGCTTGACCCTTCAGCACTGTCCCACCACCAGGACCCAGGGTCTAAGTTCTCGTCTTCCTTGGGGGGCTTCCAGGCAGGAGGCTCCTCACACTCCTCCTCATCCAGCCAGACCCTGATACCTTCCAGGTTTGCCGCACTGCAGTCCTACTATCACTGACCATTGGCCTCGCTAGTTCAGAAAGTTGGGAGTCCAGCATCTAGGAGCAACAAGTTACTCACCCCTGAGCTAAATCACTAATGCTCCCTGATTCTCCATGGAAATCCATGGAAATTTTTACCTATTCTCAACATGGAGATGGGCTCATTTCCACAGGGTTGGTTTGTTTGTTTTTTAAAAAGATTATTTGAAATCTCAGACATAGTCCATTGCTGATGACTTCATAGAATTGTAGAGAAGGAACAGACCATACAGGTGAAACTCGAAAAATTAGAATATCGTGGAAAAGTTCATTCATTTCAGTAATTCAACTTAAAAGGTGAAACTAATATATGAGATAGAATATTCACAATATTCTAATTTTCTGAGATTGTTAATTTGGGGTTTTCATCAGCTGTACGCCATGATCATCACAATTATAACAAATAAAGGCTTGACATACTCACTTTGCATGTCATGAGTCTATCTCATATATTAGTTTCACCTTTTAAGTTGAATTACTGAAATAAATGAAGTTTTCCATGATATTCTAATTTTTCGAGTTTCACCTGTATTTCCATATTCTGCTGACACAGCTCTCTACTGTACATAGCCTTCTCAGCACCCAGCTTCCCCCTTCCTCCCAAAACTTGTCCTCATTGCCCAGGTTGTTGATGAAGGGTGTTCCTTACACCTTCAACAGATCCTGAAGGCTTGCATCAAAAAAGGTCTCAGCACTGGATCTTTATGATAAGAGAATCCGAAACCCCGACAGACTAAATCCCAAAGATCTTTGTGATGTAAACTTATTGTTGTCAAGGCTTTGGGGTCTAGCAAAAGCACAAAAAGAAATTATTCCCTTCACATATGACTATTCTTCAAAGGCAAGTTTCAGGGAAGTGGAGGAGACAGAGAGGAATGACAGGAGCTTATTTGAAAAAATTAAAAAAATTGTCCTGTAGCACCTAAGAGACCAATTAAGTTTGTTCTGGGTATAAGCTTTCGCGTGCATGCACACTTCTTCAGCTATCTTTTTTTCGACTGCACTAGTCCAACACGGCTACCTACCTGAATCCATGAGCTTATTTATGAGCCTAGCCAAAAAGGAAAAGGATTTCATCTCAGCTCATAAACAGCAATTTAAATCTAAATCAGCAAATATTCATTAGGAAGCAGGATACTATAACACCACTTCAGATACGCAAACAGGGAAATCATTTATTTGAAAGCATCTGCTTGCATGGGCAGCTGTAGCACATCACTCATAGTTTGTCTCTGAAAGTGGAGAGTTTGATTGTCCTTCCTTATGGTGAGGATTTGAGGATTGGAATGATATTAAGATATCATTAATTACTCATTCCCATAGTCTAGTCAGACAATGAATTTTAGTAATGTATTTTTTTACAATAGACATATTCAGCAAAAGATGCACTGATTTAGCTGCAGAGTTTTATCTGCGAAAGTATTTCACATTTAGATAAGGCGGGGAGAAATACAGAAAGAGAATTTTATATGTTGACCACTGGATGGAGACATTTCTCTAAAGTTCTGGGGGAAGCTTGTTAATGAGAAATAGGTGCTTGTTTTTATTATAGTTCAGTATGTATTCTAAAACTCCTTCATGGAATAGTAGCCAAAGCTGGGGTAAGCAATTGCACATCTAGATTGTGTCATATATTTTACGCTTAAAAGAGCGAGTTACAAAAGCCGCCTCTGCTACATTAAGACCACACTTTCTTAAAATTACATAAATGAATGAAAACATCAGGTTAAGGATGCCATTCTCAAAGCATTGTTCTCATTAGACATTTAATGTAATAAATGACCTTAAGCTACCTATACTTTTTTGTCCTTCTTACAAAATATTTACCATTAGCAAGATGTCTGTTTATGGGAGCGTGTGCTGAAACATGACTGCAAACTAGGACATCTGCGCTTAGCTAACTCATCAGTTAGATTAATCTATTAAAATACTTTAATGGATGAGTAAAGTGCAGGAGATTGCAAATTCTTGCATGAAGAATAATTCAAATAATTTTCACTAATGATAGGTGGCTTCCACCTCCTCACTTAGACATGAGGAAATGCCCTTTGTAAAATTATGCCTGCAGTAGTACATGCATTGAATCACCTAACAGAAGAATGTTATATTTCTGCTGGATCAGACCAAAGGCTCATCTAGTCTGGCATTCTGTTCTCACTGTGGCAAGCAGATGCCTATGGGAAAACCACAAGCAGGATTTGAGTGTAACAGCACTTTCCCCAAATATCTGCCTCCAACACTGAAGGTAGAACTTAGCTAGTAGCCATGGTTAACCTTATCCTCCATGAATTTGCCCAATCTTCTTTTAAAGCCATTTAAGTTGGTGGCCATCACTTCATCTGGTGGGAGCGAATTCCATTGTTCAACTATGCACTATGTGAAGGAGTCCTTTCTTTCATCGAAAGGAGACAAGTATACATTTTTCCTTCAAAGGTAAAGGACCTCTGGACGGTTAAGTCCAGTCAAAGGCTACTATGGGGTTGCGGTGCTCATCTCGCTTTCAGGCCGAGGGAGCCAGCGTTTGTCCACAGACAGCTTTCCAGGTCATGTGGCCAGCATGACTAAACCACTTCTGGCACAACGGGACACCTTGAAGGAAACCAGAGTGCACAGAAATGCCGGTTACCTTTCCGCCACTACTTGCACTGTGTGCTTTCGAACTGCTAGGTTGGCAGGAGCTGGGGCAGAGCAACGGGAGCTCATTCCATCATGGGGATTCGAACCACCAGCCTTCCAGTTGGCAAGCCCCAAGAGGCTCAGTGGTTTAGACCACATCGCCACCCAAGTCCCAACTCAACTTAACTTTCAAAGGTGTTCCTATCCAGATGAAAATCTATACAGGCTTAACTAACTCAAATTCATGCAATTAAGTAAGATTTAACTCAGGCATCATCAAACTCAGCCCTCCAGATGTTTTGAGACTACAATTCCCATCATCCCTGACCACTGGTCCTGATAGCTAGGGATTGTGGGAGTTGTAGGCAGAAACATCTGGAGGGCTGAGTTTGAGGAAGCCTGATTTAACTAATACACTAGATTTAGCAACTTCCTTCCTTCCTTCCCAACCCTTCTCTTCTTCCCTGATTCCCTTATCACCCCTTCTCTTACCCACTAGCTCCTATTCTTTTCAGAGCTGTAAACTCATCCTGTGACGGCTTCATTTCCCCCTTCCTCCTCCTCTTCCTACATCCTTGGCTTCCACCTTATTGGCTACTTCTGCCGTGAAGACACTCAAAGCCCTCTCTTCAAACCCACGCATAACGTTTTTGGAATTATAAATCTGTGTGCAGTACCTCACTTGCCCCTCTGGTGCAATCCAGTGCATGTCTACTTGGAAATAAATCTCACTGAAACTTACAGCATCGTAGAATTGTATCATTGGAAGGGACCCTGACGCTAATCTAGTCCAGTTTGTAGAAAGGGTTTGGATTAAGAGTGTTACTCCTCTGTAAAAGCACTCAGGAGTTTAAAGGCAGTAAAACAAAGGGGGGAAGCAAAAACACCACTCTCTCCATGTCATTAACTCACCCAGAATCCTGGGAAATGAGGGTCCACATAGCTGAGCCATGCCTCACTCAGGCTAAAGGACACATTATGTCAGCAGTGCATTTAAATAGCATGTTTAGGACATGGCATACATCTGAAGAAACAAAGTGGCTAAGGGGGGAACCCGTTCTAGATTAGATTCATTGCCCATAGTTTAACCCTTCCATTGAACTATTCTCCTGTTCCAGATTTCCCTGTCCTATGCTGAAAACAACACTTCATGCAAATAGCAGGGAAGGGATTGTGAATAAGGCCAGCTGGTAGACAACTTGGGTGGATCATTACCCCCCTGAGGTTGCTGTGTTTTTAAAGAACCAAGGCTTAGGGCTCGTTCACAGTTCTGCTTGTCCCGTGCCTAGAAAGCATGGAAAAGAAAAGACAGCTGAGGTTTGTTCTGATTCAGTGGGTTTCTCCAGGGGAAAGCAGTGGCACATGCAGAAGCATGGATGAGCCCAAAGTGAACCCAATCTCTGCGTGCATGCACCCACACTATGCTACAAAACTTGTATTGGAGCAGGCAGTGGAGCTGTGATGAGCTAATGGAAATAATGTGCAAATTTATGGCATGTTTCCTAACAAAATGCTTTTGAAGGGATTTTCTGTAAGGTTAAAGGAAGGGTGCATTGTCTGTAGAACTATAGTGCTCCAACCAATAGGTGCCATGCTGACCTTCCATAAGCCTCCTTAAAGAATGGACTCTGCTATATTGCCATGGTCCAGCAGTGACAGTCCTTCCTCTAGAACAGAGGGCTAAAACAGCTAGACAATTGATGCTGGACTTGCACATTTAAAACATGTACACAGTGTATTGTTCCCTTGTACTTAGAATGGCAAGATGCAAACGAGAACAGGCATCTTGCATTTTTTAATTGTTGGAGGAACAGGATAATTCTAATAGGGTGCAGCTTGTAACGCCAATTGCACTAGCTGAAATTGCCTTTTCAATACAACAGTTAAAGATACAAGGGCACTGCACTCTTTTGCATTTGGCTCCCATACTTTGTTAACCCAGCTAAAATAGCTACCATATCATTGTTAGTCTCACAGTGACTAATGTGGCTCACAATTTCAGTTTCACCCAAAGACATGCAGTGGAGACATAACAGATGTCTTCCTTCAACTTGTCTTCAACTACCCAGTTGTTGTTACTAAAAGGTATTAAAACTTAAGTCAACATAATTGTAAGCCTGATCCTGTACATATACATGGAGGCATTCAGAGGATTGCAACCTTCGTCTGTTACCAATCTTGGAATTTTCTGGGATGTCTCTTATATGCCGACGTGGTTAAAAAAAGAAATAGGACATTCCTTTCCCAACTTTCTTTGCTAAAGTTTGGCCAAACTACAGCGTTCTTTTTAATCCTGCGCTTCAAGCTCAGAGCTAGCACTTAGTAGGTCAGCTGCAAGGTTCATATTTCAATTGTCTGCATTTAACTATTCCATTTTCTTGGAGGGCTCTAGAGCGAGGAGGGAAAAAAATCTATCCTGCTAAGTCAAATGCTCAGGAAGGGCCAATTAAAAAAGTGCCTGTTAACAAGGATTGAGGACCTAGCAATAGGTCATATTGATCACGAGAAGGTTGGAGAAGTTGTAGCTGGGACTATGCCGATATGGCAGTCAAGTAGTTGTGGTTGAATGCTGGTAGAAATGTTAGGGAGAGGAAAAGAAAAATGGTCCAAGCGATACAACAGGTTAAGAGCTAGGACAGTAGAAAAGGAATAAAAGCAGTGGAGGGCAGAGAATTTGTGGCAGGCTGACTTCAGTGACTAGATTGCCACCCTGAAATATTGCCTGCCCCTTGAATGTTCTGAAGTAGCGGAAGAATATGAAACCACTGTTTTGCCCTGATTCTCTGCCAAGTTTCTCACTCTACTACTTTCTGTGGGGATGAAATTGGGTACCTGCTTTCTAAAGCAGCAGCAGGAGGAGGGGAGACGTGATGTAGAGGTATGTACATTGCCCATGTACCCCTGAACTTCTCCTGTGCTTTTAGGAGGGGGTCCTGATTTGTGAAATCAACTGCTGAAGCTTTTCACGGTGTGGAGCTAAACATTGTCACCTGCTATAATGGTTGCACTTCAAGCTGCTGTTAAAAGATGTGTAGGGCAAGACTGTGATCTGGCAATCCCAGGATTGGGCTGAGATCCAAGAGTTGGTGGTAAACAGAAAAAAGGGGGTCTTGGGTGCTTGGAAACCTAGTGAAGACATGTGAACTTCTTGGCCATGGTTGTAGATGTCTAGGCTGTAGGGAAATAGTATTGAGTTTAGGATACACTTAGTTGGAAGAAGGAAATGGAGAAAGAGCCATAGCTTAGTGGTAGAATAACAACGTTGACTGCAAAAGGTTCTCTGCCATCTCTACGGAAGGCTGTTGCCTGTCAGTGTAGAAGATACCTAGCTAGATTCAGTATAAGACAGCTTTCGATGTTCCTTCCTCTGGAGTAAGGCACTTTGGACATAGGAATTACCTGTGTGAGTAACCATGCGCTGGGTTGTGCTGTGTAACTCACTGCAGTGGGCACATGATGAAGCAACAGGTTCTTTCCTTTGAATGCTAAATGATGTGGAAATGTTCTCAAGGATTCAAGGCCAATGTTTTATAAGCCTGACCAACATTTTCAATTTGTTGGGTTTGCTCCCCCCTGTAATACACTAAAGGATCCCCCTCCTCCTTCTTTGGGAGTTTGATATATTAAAGTGCTGCTCTCCTTCTGTGCTGCGGATAAGTTTAGGCATAAAGGCAAGTCACTAATTCTTGAACGCGTAAACATCCATCAATTAGGTGTAAGGAGACACATGGCCCTGGTGAAGGAAAATTATTCAACACAGCTGGTGCTTTATATTGGTTGCCGAGAGTTTGTGGGCTTACCTTACATTAAAAGGTTTGAAACGAGCACAGAAATAAATCTCGGGCTGCGTTAAAGCCACAGAGCCTTGTGGTCCATTAAAGTCCACCAGATTTATTGCAGCATAAGCTTTTGTGGACTAGTCTACTTCATCAGATGCCATGAAGTGCTATCCTTCTTTGGCAGATATACAGGTGTATGCCTCTGTGTATATGTGGGGCAAGGGAAATATAAGCAGTGGGGTCAAGAGCTATAGCCAGTGATAATTTTATACAAAACACGCATTTATACAAGATAAGCATAGTGACAAATAACAAAAGTGGTCATTGTAGTACTTTGTAAGAAAAGAGCTTTGATATTGTGGTTTACACCTATGTTGGCATATGAAACCATTATCTCGATTCAGGCCTAAGTGAGTAAAATAAAACTTGACGATACTCAACAACTTTGTACCGGGGTCTCTTTTTGAAGTTTCTTTGTTGAAGAATGGTAACTCTCAGGTTGGAAGTGAAGCATCCCAAGAGACTGATATGTTCTCCCACTAGTTTCTGAATGGTGCCATTTTTAAAATGTTAAATTAGGGTCTGTGATTTTTTTTAAATTTTTTTGGTATAGAGACTAACTTGATTGTCCTATATAGGCAAAGAGTGATGATGCATATTAGGCAGGAAGATGTCACCCCTCCCTGGTGGCATGACTACTGCTCCTACTACTACTTGTATTAGTGTTGCCTCAGGGGATATGAGGACAGAGATGGCAGATGGGTGGCTACAGAGAGGAGATGATAGCTGGAGCCCCTGTAATATCACGTTTAGGTTTCAATTGGCTGTAACGGCAGGGACAGTGGGTTATGGGGAGCATAATTCAGACTCTCAAAGAGCAGAGGGCAGGAAGCTGAAGAAGAGTTGTGCCAGAAACTAATGAAGTAGTGCTCCCTACTTACGAGATACAGGTGAATTATACAGAGACCATGGCATAACTCTCAATATCAGACGATTGTTTCCCACTATGTTGCTTTCCTCATAGTTTTCTCCCAAGATGTTTGCGCTGTTGTCAGGGGACTGAGAAGAGAACAAGGAAAATAGGAAAGGTTCTTGTGTTAAGTTGAGGTTCATGTAGGGCTGAATATAAATGACACGAATTCCCCTTGCCATGTTCTGACATTAGCATCTCAGGCGAAACCCACTCAGAAATGACTCATAGGTTAACAGCTCCCTTTCTCCACCAGATATGCTGTGCCTCATTCTGCTAATGTCGCAATTAACCAAAAGTACAAAGCTGATGACTGTACAAGGCTGTAGAACCCTGAATGCAGGAGAGACTTCTGGCTATTGCATTACCCGCCTCCAATTTGCCAGAATGTTGCCTTTGAGGCCTCCTCCTTGCATTTCCTCACAGATTTCTCTCAGTACATGATGCTTTTCTTCCGCCCAACCTCCCCCCTCCCCAGATTTGTCCTCTGGCAAAATAGTTTATTAACTGACTGCAGTAATACTACTTTCATTTTAATAATCTTTCATTACTGACCAAGGATTAGAACTCCCTCAGTTGGGAGATCTCTGCCTTTTATTGTGTACAAAGTTAGTACCCTATAAATGTTAGCAAGATAGTGGTAGCAATTGGGTTCTTAAAGCATTTTTTTGCTTGTAATGAAGCAATAACAACTGCCACCCTCCCTGTTTCAAAATACATTTGCTTTGATTTCAGTAGAACTTGCTTCCATGTCAAGAAATGCTCAGGCTCACAGCAGATGACTGAATAAGCTTGTAGGTTTAGCAAATGTAACTTTATCTCTAAGTGTGGATAGAACCAAATATATGCACTTTTAGGAATACTTTATCCTAGTATATGCATTTTTGTACTCATAACTGAAAAATTCAGAGAGGTGCAAAAACTGAACTAAACTTGTTCCCCATCCTTAATTGGGTAAGATTCCCAACATCCGGGCATTCTTTCTTTCTCCAAGCTACAGGAATGTGCCCTTGTTTATATGAGACACTTTTATGTCATAGAGGAATTCTTCTAGTGTTGCATTTGCAAATCATGGTAATGTGCTAAAATTGGCCTCCACCTTTCCTTTCTCCCAGCACTATATGAAATCCCAGGTGTTTCTAGGTGGCGAGAAAATCCTTTCATTTCAGCATCCTGCGCTTTCTCCCCATGTGATTTGGAAGGATGCTTTTCAGATGCATTAGGCTAATGCCGCAAATGGCTCTGCGAGGCGCAACTCTTTGTTGGAGAATAATGGCAAAAACAGGCAAATGTAAATTGCATCCTAGGCCAAAAGCCCAGGCTGCTCATGACTTGTCAACAAAGTGAATTCCGCCCTGACAGGAGTTGAATTATACGTCTGATGCTACCAGTGCTGCTTCATTCTCTGGGGTTCCTCACACTAGAAGCTGCCAAATTGACTGTCGCTTTCTATTCAGTTTGGGAGGTGATTCTTTGGCTGCGAAAGGGGGGTGTTAGGAAAACTCATTCTCCCCACCCCACCCCTCCGCTCGTGTTCCAGATGATGGGATATTTCTCTCTCTCCCCCCCCCCCACCTCATTTGCTCATCTCATTTGCTCATTGGCAGATGTTGTGTCCCAACATCATGGGGTAGGGAGGAGCAAATGCAACAAAGTCGCTAATGACTCTGGCTTCGAATTTGAAGACTCTGGCTGTGTTTTCCTCCACCCCCCACCCCCTCTTCTCAGGCTGCTTCTATTTCACTTCAGTGAACAGTGCTTCAAAAACATCAAAACCCACCTTCATCTGTCTGCAGCGCATCTTCAATTTGACATTGTAATAACCCACATTTGATTCATTTCCCAAGGTTGTAAATCTTTTCTTCTTCTAGTGCACTGATTTTTTAATACTTCAGTGGTAATGGGACAGCAAGCAATAGCACCGAGAATCTGTTCCTTAATGAAAATGAGCTTGATTTTTAGCAGTACGGACAACTGGAAAAAATATATATATCCGAGCGGAGAGATGCCGATTGATTGGCGTGTGATGAGTCTCAACAAATATATACATGTTTGCAAATGTATGATTCCCTCTTCTTTGCCGTTGCTCGCTTGCATCAAATTATATGCTTGCGGTCCAAAGAAGGTCTTAACAAGCATTTGCCCTCCTTCCCCCACATATTGTAGCAAATCAGAATTTGTTAAAAGGGGAAATGGAGAAAAGAATGAAATCCAAGCCCTTTGCCCTTGCCAGTGGCAGATTAATAAATAAACAAACCCATCTCCTTGCTTATAATATGATTTACTGCCTGTGCTTTTCTTCATAATGCTATAATTTGCTGCAGCAAATCCCATTATATTTAATAACTTGGCAGATTACAGAACTTTTTTTAAAGGGACTGATCTACATAAAATAACCATCTGAATTTTGTGTACATGCTGAATATGAAGATGAAATAAGGAAGAGGCATTTTGTCGATGGAGTTTTACTCAATATTGCTTTAGCTGTATCTTATTAGTCAACTGTCCTTAATGTATTCAATTTCCCCTCTTTCTTTCTTTCTTTCTTTCTTTCTTTCTTTCTTTCTTTTTCTTTTTCTTTTTCTTTTTCTTTTTCTTTTTCTTTTTCACATAAACACCAGTCTTCAAAGTGTGTTAGGGGTCCAATAAGGGATTCCCTAATTGGTGTGCTTGACATCAGAGGAAATTGCATAGCTTGCCTATATGGAAATCTCCGGCGTTATAAATCACACCTAACAAGGTAGTTGGACATAAATGGGTGAAGAAAAAGAGCTGGAATGAAATCCTGTCTCTTATTAAAGTCCCTGGGAGCTTTGCCAATGGCTTCAGTGCAGCCCTGGATTGAAAAGCATAGGTTGTGGGATTCAGTGCCTTAGGCACTGCAGTGTAGGTGGGTTCCCATGAGGCAAGGCTCAGTGATAACAGCAAGAACCTTTATTGAACTGGACAACAGGGGCAAAGCAACTGCTTATATACATTTCTGAAGGCCTGGGCCACTCCCACTATCTAATCTTCCAAGCTGCGAATCATGACTCAGAGTTTCAGGGCCAATGGCAGAGGCCCAAATCCTGAAATGTTCTGTGATTGGATATCATATATCGAATTAGAACACAGAGCTCAGAATCCTTAGTCAAGACTCAAGCTCAGGCAAACACAGTCCACTGAATATATAATAGGCATCATCCTTAATGCTTTCACACACTTGGATCCTGATCCTGCCACCTGGCTCCTAACACGCTGGGTGCATCATTTTTTGGGGGGGAGTAAAACTTAATTTTTGCAAATTCCTTTATTAATTTAATCAAAATATATTTCGAATTCCCAAGTCATGTTGCAACTTTTTAGAACCCCATGTTTCTGGAATGTGAGAGTTGAAAAATCCAACCCTCCTTACTCCTAACAGCCAGAGGGAAATCTTTAGCCTGGGCCTTTCTTTCTGAATTTGAACATAGTATCAGGAGTGGCTTCTCAGCTGGATCCTGCCCTTTAGAAAGTAAGCTCACCTGAGATCACTCAAACCTCTTGGGGTCCAGGTTTCCACTGTCACCTATAAAAGGAAACCGGAAATTGAGAAAAATCTGTTGGCAGAGGTCCCTGGCTTTGTGTTGGACTTGTTTTCTGACTCACCCACCTTTTCTTTTCTTTTGCTTTGAGATGGGTTTGTTTGCTAGTGTGCTCTTACCTTTCCTTGTGATCCAATTTTGCTGACCAGCAATGGCCAGGTATGGGTACTGAGAGAGCCCCACTGCCAAGCTTTGAGTGCCAGCATACTTGCTGTCAAGTGGATACATGTGTGCACAAACCTGCCACAGCCTAGTGTGTGAATGCCAGGGCCCAAGCAGAGCTCACTGTTGCCCCTACAAAAGTTCATGTAGAAGGAAAGTTTCCTATTCCTCATTCCCCTCCAGCAGCCCCTCTGCCCACATTGTCTGGAAGTCCTCCGAATCTCTGAGAGGCTTTTCATGGGGCTGAAGGAGTGAAGAACGGACAATGGGCTGTGAGCTTGCTTAAGATAAGTTTGCTTGTTGTTGTTGTTGTTTAATCATTTAGCCGTGTCCGACTCTTCGTGACCCCATGGACCAGAGCACGCCAGGCACTTCTGTCTTCCATTGCCTCCGCAGTTCGGTCAAACTCATGCTGGTAGCTTCGAGAACACTATCCAGCCATCTTGTCCTCTGTCGTCCCCTTCTCCTTGTGCCCTCCATCTTTCCCAACATCAGGGTCTTTTCCAGGGAGTCTTCTCTTCTCGTGAGGTGGCCAAAGTATTGGAGCCTCAGCTTCACCATCTGTCCTTCCAGTGAGCACTCAGGGCTGATTTCCTTAAGAATGGATAGGTTTATTCTTCTTGCAGTCCATGGGACTCCCAAGAGTCTCCTCCAGCACCATAATTCAAAAGCATCAATTCTTTGGGCGATCAGCCTTCTTTATGGTCCAGCTCTCATTTCCATACATCACTACTGTGAAAACCATAGCTTTTACTATACGGACCTTTGTTGGCAAGGTGATGTCTCTACTTTTTACGATGCTGTCTAGGTTTGTCATTGCTTTTCTCCCAAGAAGCAGGCGTCTTTTAATTTCGTGGCTGCTGTCACCATCTGCAGTGATCATGGAGCCCAAGAAAGTAAAATCTCTCACTGCCTCCATTTCTTCCCCTTCTATTTGCCAGGAGGTGATCTTGAGCTTGCCAAACCTAAGACTTAGGTATTCCACTACTAGCTGCACTCTTAACACAGATGTGAGTTCAGTTGATTAGAGGATGCATCCCTCTACTCTGGTACCTGTAGTGAATTAAGAGATACAATTACTTTTGTAGCTTAAGTAAGAAAACCTTGAACAAAAAGACCCATTGTTCCTGTATAGTGGCTTACAAGAGAAAATATAAAGCCATTAATCCCTAACGTTTGTACCAAAGTTTGCTTTTATAGAGCAATCTTTGAAAATCCTTTGCTCTGTTAAAAACATTCAATGCTCCACTTTTCAAGGCAAAAAAGCTCTCAGAACGTGGCTTACAAGATAGCTAAGCTAGTATAAATACAATTTAAAAACAGTAAGAAACACGTTAAAAATTATTGGGACATAATGGTCATAACCAGAAACCATAATTTCTGGTTATAATGTCAAGATCTTAGTACCTGTTGATCATTAAAAAAAAACACACACCACAACATCAATACTTTTTGATAAGCATGCTGTGTTGTAAAGACATATAAAGATACTGTCTATATTTATTGTGGTTAGTTTGTATAAATATCTTCCCACCCCCATGCAGTCCACAAATCTCAGTGCAATCAGAAACTCTTATTGGTATCTCTATCTTCTGCTTTAAAAACAGACCAAATTTATAATAGGGCAACACATGAAAAATCTCAAATTAAATGGAACATCCCTAGGACTGACCATCTCAGACTTCAGACGAAAATAAATAAGGGCCAGGGCCATAATATCCATAATATATCATTATGGAATGAGATGTTGTGGTGACTGTTAAATAGCTGTAATGTAATCACATAATGCCACACTATTACATTTTGAAAGCATAATTCTGAATCCTTGAGAACGTGCATTTTTACAGGACAAATAGGCATGGTGATATCTGTTTAATATACCTTACTTACACAGTATCCATTCTTCAGCTCATGTTCTGTCTCTTAATTTCAGTAACATCGGCGGTACCTTTTTAAAACATGAAACCCCTTTGATCTTTGTGTTCTGCTTCCTGAGCTGGAAATTTCATTAACCCGTCTTTGACACGAATCCAGTGTTTCCTTTAAGAGGATACTTCACCTCGGGTTAGGGGTGCTGACAACTGAGTTTAACTCAGGCCAAACGTTAAATACAGCAGGCTACCTGGAACTATTTCTGAAGACTTCTGATCACGTTCTCACACATTCCAAGTGGAAATGCCACAGCTAGTACCCCCCCCCCAAAAAAACCTCCCACTAAATTTGTGCAGATGTAAACCAAATTAGTCTTACTTAGGGTAGATCTACTGAAGTTAATGGGCATGAGTGACTTACGTCTGCCTAACCTTCCTTCACAACCACAGCGGATGATGGGCTGTTAGTTGGAACCTTATCAGGTCAAACCACCAGGAGAACATAACACACAGAAAGGTCGGAGCACAGGAAGCTGGCTTATACCGAGTCAGACTATTGGTCCATCTAGCTCAGTATTGTCCTCAATGATTGGCAGTGGCTCTCTGGACTTTTAGACAGGAGAGATTGAACGTGGCAACTTACGCACCCCAAACAGATACTCTACCACTTGGATACATCGAATAGCATAGGGCTCAATCCATTCACAAATGAGAAATATCAAGGAGAAAACCCAAAGATTAATAAGCAGGTGAGGTGGTAGTAGAGTTGCCAAGGATGCTGGGGGAGTGTCTGGTGTCGCTATGGTGTTTTTTGTTTCTGTAGCTACTGCTGTTAGTTGAACATAGGATCATTACTCTTGTGTAGGAACCAAGATGCAGCATGGCCACTGGATTGGTCTACCCATACTTTTCTTTCAGAGGGTGTTCTTGTCACACTGATTGCTTACTTGTGCTTTTAGCAGCTGAATCACAAGTGACTCTATAGTTGGCTTCTTGATCTCTCCATCCTTGACTGATGACTCGGAGCTGAAGCCATGAACCCACTCTCTGGAAAAGCAGAGATTCTGAGCCAGGCCCAGCTTTATCATCAAGAAAAATGGGACAACCACCTCAGGAGACAGATGCCTGGGGGCAAGGGGGCAGCAGCATCTCCCCTGGCTGTTGTTCCAAGTCTCCCGGCCATTCCACTCTGAAGGAGGACAGATCTGTGTATGCTACACAACCTGTCTGGATATCCTAAAATTTTTGCTATTCCAGGTGCAGTGAAGGATGCTGCCATTACCAGGGTTGAAGTAAAATTCAACTGCCACTCCAGTCAGCTTCCATATGTGAAACAAGAAGAGAACGCCATCTTGCCCTTTGCCTTATGTAGCAGAATATCTTGGGCCGAACTCATTCTAAGTTGATGTGAAACTTTGGGTTGTGGCCTTTGATTCTGATGCCTTGGCCACACGTGATTAGTGCAAATTATGAGCATGCCTGGATGAATGCTCCTAATTTTTGGAGTAAGATTTCTGCTCTCTAATGGAAGCATCTAGGTAAAGGTAAAGGTACCCCTGCCCGTACGGGCCAGTCTTGACAGACTCTGGGGTTGTGCGCCCATCTCACTCAAGAGGCCGGGGGCCAGCACTGTCCGGAGACACTTCCGGGTCACGTGGCCAGCGTGACATCGCTGCTCTGGCGAGCCAGAGCCGCACACGGAAACGCCATTTACCTTCCCGCTAGAAAGCGGTCCCTATTTATCTACTTGCACCCAGGGGTGCTTTCGAACTGCTAGGTTGGCAGGCGCTGGGACCGAACGACGGGAGTGCACCCCGCCGCGAGGATTCGAATCGCCGACCTTTCGATCGGCAAGCCCTAAGTGCTGAGGCTTTTACCCACAGCGCCACCCGCGTCCCAATGGAAGCATCTAATTGGTGATAATTTAATGCATGCAGTAATTTTGCACATTTCCTTGTTGCTTCCTGCTCCATTCAAATCTGTAAATGTACAGTTTTACTTTCCCCTAATGAGCTACATACTTGTGTCTGGGTATCACATCTGTAGCCCCCCCAAAAGCAGCAGGTTAAGTACAAGGTTATATAGTACAGGAGGTCCCAGTGATAAGGCAGACTCTCTCATTTGCAGCCAAATTGCAAGGTTTATGACCCATGACGCCCTCCAGAGTGGTTTTTATTTTGCAAGAATATTCTGCAACATGTCACTTGTGCAGTGATAGTGCAATAGTGGTGAGGTTATGAGTACTGCTGTCCCCATGCTATCAACATGAATGCGCAATAAAAAATGTCATCCTAAGGGGCTTCTAGGTAAAGGAAAATATGGCGGATATTATTTCCAGCTTGGGGGGGGGGGGAAGAATCCAATTGCATCATTGATGCACATGGTTCTTTAGACAGTACAAGCAGAGAGAGCTTTTCCCCCAAAGGGGTTACAATCTAAAACTGAATACGACTACTTGGGAAGAGGAGGAAACAGAAGAGGGGTAAACAGGGAACAATGTGCATTGCATAGCATATATTCCAGTCAATTAATTTTTATATTTTGCCACATTAAATCAGTATTTACATTAAATATGAACATCAAATCAAGGCTACAAATTACTGATACCAAACATTAGCTACCTGATAATCCATAGAATAGCAAATATTAATTAAATATTAATCATGGTAATGCCTTATTTTAATTATTTATTCAAAAGACTTGTCCCTCACTCGTTTTAAAGCACTTGAAGTGGCTTCCAGGAACACACCCACACACAAATAGAGCAACAGTACATAAAACGGTAATCATGGAAAGCAGCAGCTAACATAACCAGCTGAGCAATCAATTAAATTACAAAGACAACAGTTCATAAAATAGCATTATTATTATTTTAAAAAGGCAACAGCTTGTAATCATTACATTTGAACCAAATGCATGCAATTGAATATTCATCACAGTTATATCTCAGGGTGCTGTACATTGATTTCTTTCTGTTTTTTATCTCGTAACAAATATGTGAGGGAAATTAGCCCATGAGGCCATAAATTGGCCAAAGATTATTATTGGCTGAGGGGATTTGAACCTGATTTGATTTCCTGCATGGCAGGGGGTTGGGCTAGATGACCCTCAGGGTCCCTTCCAACTCTACAGTTCTATTATTCTATGAACCTGGATTTTGACACAGCAGGTTCAACACTCTGGTCCCTAGTCTATACTGAATCTGCTCCGGAGGATTCTGAAGAGCATTGAGGTGGTTCTGCCCTAGGTAAAATATGATCCCATCTAACCCTTTCTCAATGCTTTTAAGTAAAAATAGAGAAAATGACCCATAATAACCTTTTCTTACCAAAACAGAACCAGTTTTAATTCATTCCCCTGTCCTCCAAGGCTTTCGGAGCATTATTACTTCAACTTCTGCAGATAATTTAGCTATGATTGCAATGCACAGGTACTTGTTTCAGATTATGCTATTAATTATATGCAATTTTCCAACTTCTTTCCATGAACCTCTTGCACTGATAACCTCCATCTGTGGCAGGTGACTCGTAAGATGTAGTTGAAAGTACATTTCATCCATTATTTTGCAATTTTCACAAGCAAGCTAGACTGAAATGAGTTCGGAAGCAACCGATATCGCTCAGTGCTTTGTAAACATGCGTCGTATGACTGCATTAATAAAACTCAACGTCTTCCACTTTTATTGCAAACCATTTTGTTTATTTGCTATAGACATTTTTATACTGCCCTTCAATCAAACGCCCAGGGCAGTTCACATTTGAAATTAGAGCAACAAAACAGTTAAAATTATAAATGCCAGTAAAACGTAAAAACTAACAAGCCAGCAAGATCTGGATGCTTTGTAAAAACCAGTCAGTAAAACTAAAAAGCAAGTCTAAAAGGCTTGGGGAAGAAAGAAAAGACTTTGCCTGGCACCGAAAAAGATAACAGACAAAATCAAGCAAACCTCTATGGGAATAGCAGTCCAGAATTTGGACACCTCCACCGAAAAGGCACTCTCCCTGGTATCTGATTTATTTTAGATGTAGGAGGCACCTATAGGAGGATTTCTATTGAAGGTGTTAATATCTGGGTGACACCTGGAGATGAGAGCTGATGAACGCTGAAAATAATAGTGAACAGTGAGCGGAGAAGGCGGGATGGGAATTCATTAATTCTAGGCAAAGGGAGAGGAGGGGGGTCGGAGTTATTTCTCTGGAGCTGATTTCCAGTTTACAAACTATGGTTTGGAGGGAGCCATTGTTGCCTGCAGCCAGTCAGAGCCATCTTTCCTATTGGGCTTACTGGCGCCGGATATGCTTAAGATGGCCCTGGAGCCAGTGCTTTTTTTCTGGGGGGGATGCAGGGTATGCATACCCCCTAAACATTTTGTGAATCCAACAGGAGAAGAAACATATATATATATATATATATATATATATATATATATATATATATATAATAGTTTGGATGTGTAGTGTTTTACCGATGAAAGTCGGGAAAATGTTAGTGCACACAACCTCATACCGATGTTACTGTGAGCTGCCAGCTGTGTAATATGAGGTAATGCATGTTCTTTTTACTTTTGTCCATTTACTGTACAGTGGTACCTTAGGTTACATACGCTTCAGGTTACAGACTCTACTAACCCAGAAATAGCACCTCAGGTTAAGAACTTTGCTTCAGGATGAGAACAGAAATCATGCTCCAGTGGCGCGGCAGCAGCAGGAGGCCCCATTAGCTAAAGTGGTACCTCAGGTTAAGAACAGACCTCCAGAACGATTTAAGTTCTTAACCTGAGGTACCACTGTATTTATTTCCCCCGATTTGCACTATAAAATGGTGGTTTTCTAGAGTCGAAATGAGAGTACCCCCTAAACATTTTTTAAAATAGAAAAAACACTGCCTGTAGCACTGCACATGGTGGTGTTATTATTACGCATTGCTTTCTACAAAAAAAAAAAAAAGGTCTTCAAGCAACTTACATAGATACAAAATAGCAAGCTCCTTGTTGATTATTTAAAACCAAATGCACAGAATAAAATACAATAGAGCCAACATTTCTAAGGGTGTTCACCCAGCAGCAAGAACTGTCCAATAACAAGAGATAAAATATTCCCCGTACTGCATCACACTTTCTAAAAGCTCCCAGAAGCGTTGGAGCAAATCTTTGCATTCCCACATCCTGTGCAATTTAATCATTAAGCTGAGGAACCGGTGGATCGCTTCCTGAATTAAAAAAAACACGTTTTGCGATTGCTTTCACGTATTCTAACTGAGCTGTCGCTTTTGCAAAATTGTGGGTTTTCTGCCGACTGACGTTTGTTCCGATTCAGCAGTAAACAACAGGTTTTCCCTGCTGGGAAGTGGCCAGGACAAAAGAAAAATCCGCTCAGATCCGTGCCCAGGAAGGCACAAATGATGAGCCTAAAGTGGCAAGTCTAGTTTCCTCTTACTGTTTTTGCAACATAAATGTAGCTTTCAGAACGTTTCTATGGGTCAATTGCATAATTACCAGAGATAGCATTTTAGCAAATGGATAAGCAGTCTCACAACTTTTGAAGTGCTTTGCTTTTTATTAGCTTCCATACGATTTTCACTAATCGGGACTCTGCAGTGATATTTTATTTTTCCATTGTGGGTGTGAATTCAACACTTACATGCTGAACCTTCTGCCTTGCTACACTGATGGTTGCTTTGTCAGTGCAGGTCTGACATCACGATTCTATGCATTTCCTGCTGTCAAAGTGCCAGCAGTCATTTGCACAGCATAAAATGTAGCTGTTGTAATATTTTTATCCATCGGTTGCAGTTCAGTGGAGAAGCTAACAATTTTAATAGAGTTCAAATCAGTTGCAAAATGCACAATTGGCATTAGTCACTTTTAGTCACAAATAGCATGAAGGGTGGTGGTGGCAATTTACAAGAGAGCACCGCTGACCTCAATTTTTTAAATTTAAGATGTACTCACCCCTGCATTCACACATGTCCAATGCTAGCGGCAACTGAGTCAGATGGGCAGAGTACAAAATAATAAAATTTAAATTATTATTATTATAGGGTTGGGGCAAGCAGTGCAACTCCATTCACTGGTAGACTCCTTGGTAGAAACTTCTCACATGAAGGGAACTATTGTCTTAAATGAAAGGAAACTCAAGGACAGTACAGTGGTACCTCAGGTTAAGTACTTAATTCATTCCGGAGGCCCGTTCTTAACCTGAAGCACCACTTTAGCTAATGGGGCCTCCCGCTGCTGCTGCGCCGCCAGAGCACGATTTCTGTTCTCATCCTGAAGCAAAGTTCTTAACCCGAGATACTATTTCTGGGTTAGCGGAGTCTGTAACCTGAAGCGTATGTAACCCGAGGTACCACTGTATTGCTTTGAATCATGCATCTGAACAGACTATGGGGCTACGACCCATACAACAAACTTCCCTGTGTTGTGTGAGCCATAGTCCCATGAAAGCATGCACAGGATTGCAGCCTTAATTATAAAACTCATTTTCTTAAAAAAATTAAAAGCCATATTGATGATGGATGCAAACTGATTGACAAACAATATCAAGGTAAAAAGGTAAAGGTAAAGGTACCCCTGCCCGTACGGGCCAGTCGTGTCCGACTCTAGGGTTGTGCGCCCATCTCACTTAAGAGGCCGGGGGCCAGCGCTGTCCGGAGACACTTCCGGGTCACGTGGCCAGCGTGACGAAGCTGCTCTGGTGAGCCAGCACCAGCGCAGCACACGGAAACGCCGTTTACCTTCCCGCTAGAAAGCGGTACCTATTTATCTACTTGCACTTAGGGGTGCTTTCGAACTGCTAGGTGGGCAGGAGCTGGGACCGAAAGACGGGAGCTCACCCCGCCGCGGGGATTCGAACCGCCGACCATGCGATCGGCAAGCCCTAGGCACTGAGGTTTTACCCACAGCGCCACCCGCGTCCCTTAATATCAAGGTATTGTTAACTAAATCTAAAAAAAGAGAAGCTTTTATGCAGGTATGCTATAACTGAAGTCAGAAAAGCAGACATATTTTGTAGAAATATATTGGGAAACATTATATTTGAGCTGTAGAATTAGGGCCTCAGAGATTATTATTTTTTAAGTCATGTCATTATTTCCCTGTTAGAACTTCTCTAGTAGTCATGGAGATGCACTGCATCCATGGTTCTTGACACAATGATATACTCTTCCGCCAGCCAAGTTTTGCATAGAGTGAGGCTGCTTAAAATTCAGCCTGCGCAGAACACCTGTGGACGTGTCTTGTCTGACACAGATAAAAGCAGGAACAAGCTCCTCAGAAAAAACAACAGACAAGTATAAACATTTCTCCTGCCTGCTTTTGTTTTTCAAAGGATAATAAGTGTTCCTAATAATCTGCCAAACATGCTGTTCAAATTACATTTTCGAATAAGGCTTGTACTAACAGTTTTCCACTAATGAACCTGTCGGCATACTGTACATCCATTAAAAAAATGAATTTGCTCCTCACTGGTGACAAGAAGTAATGAGCAAGCACCTTGCAAGTTTTAACTAGTGAGAATGAAAGCTTGTCCATGCCATTCTATTCGTTGATTTGACAAATAGCTCTTGCAGCCTCTGCTGCGGGAAGAAACAGAAAATGTGCCATGGGCTGAAGAGCCTGCAAAAATCCCTTCCTTCCTTCCTTCCTAGTTGAAAGGGTAAGTGTCTCTGAGCGTATGCAGAGTATTTTCTCCCACCAATAACTAATCGTGCTATTTCATCACTGGATCATGTGTTGCAAAAAAAATTCCTTCATCTTCTTCTACACACACACACACACACACACACACACACACACACTGGAATGTGCAACAAAACATTGCAGTGTGGAGTGCTCCTTTAAGGATGCCAGCCTGCCAGAATACTCTTTTTCCAGAATATTCTATTCTGCTAACTCTTCCTGTATGGCTTTCTGTACCATTACCAATAGTCATTGGGCTGTTTTGGCTTCTCCTTGTTAAGGTCTATCCCAAGGATTTATTGTACTACTGCAAACCCCAGGGTTCCTCTGAGTCCTCTTGTGCACCAAAGGCACCCTTTTGGCTACATTATAAGGATATATGCTAAGAGAATGAGTTTGCTATTAGCAGACATAGGAGGATGCAACTCCTTTCCTTGGCAATGGTGGCAGTTCTGTTTGTTTTGTTGTTTTGAGAGGCGCAGCTTGGGAGGGCGAGGAGGCATGGTATGATGGGCCACAGCCCAACCACCTGAGCCCCATGCCACCCAGATAAGAGAGATCTGGTCACAACAGAATGTACCCCTCTGCATATGTAGAGGTACCTATGTGAGCTACTTACTTCCACCAGATAAGACAGGAGTGGAGAGCCTTTGGTCTGCCAGATGTTGCTGAGCTGCCATCCCATCAACCCTAGTAAGCATGACCGATGGCCAGGGATTATGGGAGTTGTCTTCAAGCTGCCCTTCCAAAAATGTGAAGCAGTAGTAATATATATATATATATATATATATATATATCCAGTAGCATCTTAGAGACCAACTAAGTTTGTTCTTGGTATAAGCTTTTGTGTGCATGCATACTTCTTCAGATACACTGAAACAGAAGTCACCAGACCCTAATATATAGTGGGAGGGTGGGGTGTGGGGTTTTTCTCAGAAGGGTAGTAGGAGATGGGTGATTGACTCAATGGGTATGGTAAACCTGTTGACGACTGTTAATGACTGCATTTACTCCTACAGGAGAAAGCAAGGGATAGTATGCAGATGATTAGCATATGTAATGAGACAGGAATCCAATATTTCTATTAAGACCAGGTCTCACCATAGTTTTCCATTTAGTTGTAATTCAGCAACTTCTCTTTCAAGTGTGTTTCTGAAATCCTTTTGTAATAAGACAGAATTTCAGAAAGAGACTTCTGTTTCAGTATATCTGAAGAAGTGTGCATGCACACGAAAGCTTATACCAAGAACAAAGTTAGTTGGTCTCTAAGGTGCTACTGGACAATTATATATATATATATATATATATATATATATATATATATATATATATATATAAAATTGTGTGTATATATATATATATATTGACAGCGTCAGACCAACACAGTTACCTACCTGAATCTAGTAGTAATATGAATCATTCAAGACTTCCAAAATGTCCCTGTGGGGGAACATCTATTGTAAATTTCTTGCAGCAGGGTGGGTGTGTGTTTTTTTTTAAGGACTCTGAAAAGCACCATGTACATAATTTACAGTGTTTATAGTAACAGGAGCCAACTCCTAGGGGTCGAGGTCCTTTCAACCCACCCTCCCCATAATATATTTGAGAGGGCCAGGCCCCCACCAAAGCACATTATCATTCAAATGTTGCGCCACATCTCGTGATCAAGTATGCGGGACGGGGCTTACCTGCCCTCCATATTTTCTTCAAGTTGGCTTGGCACCCCTGCACATGTATATCTCTGTGGTATTAATTAGTCCAATATTTTCACCCCAGAGAAGGCTGAAGACTGTCAGTTTGAGCTGAGAAAGCTGACTGGTGCAGCTGCTTAACCCTTCTCCAACCCCTTTCCTTCTCAAAATTGCCTGTGTGCAAATGTTTTGTTTAGTTTGTGCCTGCAAGGGAAGAAATACTGGTAAAAAAGCAAATTTATGAATCCTTGGGTTTTCCTTTTGAGGGGGGAGAGGATGAAGGGGAAGGTGTTAAAATAGCCTTGACTCTATTCAAACTAGCAGTCTTATGGGTGATAATAAAAAGTGGGAGCTTTTTACTAGCATCTGCCATGTAACAGTTTGTTTGGTCTGCAGATGGTATGAAGCCAAGAGACTTCCCCTTCCTTCCTTGCAAAGGCAATGTTCTTGTTAATTGGGAAATGGAACAGAACTCTTCCTCCTGTTGGAAAATGTGTCTTAATAGACCACACACATTTGCTGAGCTGTTCAGAAGCAGCTCAATGTGCATGAGGTCATCATGGCTGTATTGATAGTATATGACACACTTAGGAAATCCATTTGAGAAGTGTTGCTAAAATCGATACGGAGAAATTTGACGAGCGGATATTATGTGCCCCCTTTTCCCCTCCACTCTTATTGCTCTCTTAAATGCAAAGAGGTCAGAGAATATTGAGAGTTCTTCAGAAGGAAAGGAAAGGTTTTTTAGGAATTGAAATGTGGGAGAGAGCGGGTCTGGAAGACAGTACGTCCCACTAGTGCATATGCTATTCTTCCTAGGAGGTTCTGCCAGCAGGAATACCTTATGCCAGAATGCCTTGTACCAGCTCTGCTGAATTCTTACTGCAGTTTTGCAATGCTTTGATTCATCAGTAGAGCTGCTTTGAGATGGTAGCCCGTTGCTACTGCATCTCAAGGATGTGGGAGAGTTTGAGCTTGGTCCAAAGGGATGAGGAATCTAATTTTCAGCCTGAGGGCCACATGGGTAACTTTCTGGGGGCCACATATCAGTGGTGGTTGTGGTCAAAAGCAAAAACAAAAATGGGCAAAGCAAGGGATGTGATGCTTGCCTTGCTACAAGGCCACCTTCAACTCATGCAAAATCCATAGGTTTTGACACAGAGGTTCTAGCTAGGCAAAAGCAAACGAGGACAGACCACGTTTGAACCTGATCATGAGATCTCCACACTTGACTCCTGATCTAGGCCAAAAGGCAAGTTGTGTGCATGATGTGTTTGCTAATTATATTGCACCAGTATCCTTCCCAAGAAATTTGTAATTTATGAAATAATACCTGTTTTGCTGAGCACGTATCCTCCAAGTGTCCTGATTTTTTAGGGACAGTCCTGGAACCACGAAAGCCATACAGTGGTACCTCAGGTTACATACGCTTCAGGTTACATGTGCTTCAGGTTACAGACTCCGCTAACCCAGAAATAGTGCTTCAGGTTAAGAACTTTGCTTCAGGATGAGAACAGAAATCGTGCTCCGGCGGCGTGGCAGCAGCAGGAGGCCCCATTAGCTAAAGTGGTGCTTCAGGTTAAGAACCGTTTCAGGTTAAGTATGGACCTCCGGAACGAATTAAGTACTTAACCTGAGGTACCACTGTACTAGCATTTG
This sequence comes from Podarcis muralis, assembly GCF_964188315.1. Classification (NCBI taxonomy): domain Eukaryota; kingdom Metazoa; phylum Chordata; class Lepidosauria; order Squamata; family Lacertidae; genus Podarcis; species Podarcis muralis. Next base: position 26,360,437 of record NC_135664.1, on the reverse strand, counting down.
ATTTGATCCTGGGATGTCCCTATTTCCCCAGACAGTGCTTCCGCCACTGAGCCTGGAAAGGAGGATTAGCCAATGCTTCCCCCAAGAAGTGGTGGCAAGGGAGCATCCTGTTGCCTCTCCGTGGCTGGCCTCCTCCTTTGGGCAGCAATTCAAAGTCACTGGGATAATTAGCAAGTACTTGGAGAGTAAGCCCTTTAAAAAAAATACCTCCTTTATTATTGAAACAACACATTTGAATAAATTAGATCACTTGTATTTATAAGTTTGATGTTTCGTATTGACTTAGCCACCCATCTGCTCCCTGCCCCTCATTATTTCAGGCCGTAAGCCTCTCCTGACCTCTAAGCCCACCACCTAAAGGAGGGGAAGGCACATTAACAAAGCATTTGAACTTGATATTTTGATAGGGTTTTCAGGAAGCATCACAGATCTCTTTGTAGCTGTTGGAAGATAAATATCAGTCAGATTCTATTGCAGGTAAATGTCAGAGCCAACTAAGCTTTATGCTGCCTTTTTCTAGGAAGATTTTTGTATCTCCGATAGCTGGGGGTCAGGCAGAAATTCAACATGCTTCCCTGATATTGAGAAGCAATTATGGGGAAAGTTTAGGTTGCTGAATTTCCTTCTACCATGCATCTGAAAGACACAGGAGTGCTGCCCCCAACCCCCTTCCCTACAAAAGGGCACACCTCTGGTACATAGCTGTCAACCATCACTTATTTGGTGGGAAACTCCCTTATCCCAGCGCCGTGTCCCGCTGCTGTCCCTTATTGATGATGTCCCTTAAATTTCCTGGGTTTCAAAGGAAGCAGCTCCTCTCCCTCCCTCCCTGCTGGCCAGGGAGGAGGGAGGCTCCAACTGTGTTGCTTGGCTGCGTTGCTCACCCAATAAGGAGTCTAAGAACGACTGGGGGGTGGAGCTTGCGTGCCTTGTGTGGATCAAATCGGCTGCGTTGCCTGGGGACTCGCCTTTGCTCAGCGCTTCCCAGCAGAGAGGTGATGGTGGTTTTCCTTGCTGCATCCCCTTTGCCGGGTTGCTGCGCTGTGGGAACCACCACTTGAGGCTTCGTTTGGCTGCTGGCTGGGCTTTCTGCCTTTGGCTTGGAGGGGCTCAGAAGTCGAACATACCTGTACCCGGAAAATCCCTTATTTTGGCTGCTGGTCCCTTATTTTCAAATCTGTAAGTTGACAGCTATGCTCTGATATGCGAGTGGAACTCTGTTTATTATTATTGTTTCACAGTGGTGTAATATGGTTAAAGTTAGAGTTAACAAACTGAACTCCTTTTGTTTGAATAACCCCATCGCATGGGAATTGATTCAGCAAGCCTGTACGGCAAATACAGCAAAACTTGAATTATACAAAATCTAAGTTCTGAAAGAGAGAGAGAGAGAGAGAGAGAGAGAGAGAGAGAGAGAGACAGAAAGCACATCAAAAGATGGGGCAATAGTGTTGCCAAGGTGTGGCTAGGGGTGGGACATAAATTAAATTCAGTTTGCATTTACAGGCAAATCTACGCAATTCACACCTTTAGAAACTATACACTTTCCAAAACTATCTTACTCTCCTGGGCGTATCTGAGGTTTTTCCTTCTTCCTTTCATAGACTGGCAGAGTTGGAAGGGAACACGACAATCATCTATTGCAACCCCCTGCAATGCAGGAATTTCCCCATCCCCAACATGGGGTTCGAACCCACGACCTTGAGATTAAGAGTCTCATGTTCTATCGACTGAGCGTTTTCATATACAGTTGGTGCCTGCCTCTCCTGCCTGGATCATCCTGGGCCACTCAATCTGTAGTAATATGGGTTTGACTTGACCCAACTCAAATGGTGCCTGGATCCCCCAAATTGGGCTGATTCAGTTTTGGCCAAATCCTGTGCAAAAGTACATAAGCAGCAGGTCTTGTTAATAGATTGTGGGTGGACAGAGGGCATCCAGTGTATTATTCTTATTATTTATCTAGTGCCATCTATTCACAATTAAAATAAGAAATTCTACCCCAAAGGGTGTACAGTTGCGTACAGAATTGTGTGCATTGATGGTGCTATATAAATAAATGTTAATAATAATAATTGGTTCCCTAGGTACCTCTACCACCCTCAGAGGTTCAAGGGGTAATAATAGAAATAAAGTAAAGTAAAATAAATAAAATAATAAAATAAAAAAAATAAGTTTATACCACGCCCACCTGGCTAGGTTCCCCAGCCATTTTGGGCGGCTTCCAGCAGAATATAAAAACATAATAAAACGTCAAACACTAGTAGCGACTTGGAGAGGGCATTCTCTGTTTATTATGACCAAGTTGTGGAATTCCTTCTCCACAGAAGCATATCTGGCACCTTCTTTATGCAGTTTTCATGGTATGCTGAATACCTCTTCACTGTAGCCTTTGACACATGAGATATACATTTTAGGACCCCCTCCTTTTCTCTTGACTGTAATTTGCTGTAATGTATTTTAATAGATTGCATTTTTGAATGGTTGTAACCCACTTTGGGACCTCATGGTGAAGGGTGGGCAAGAAATCAAATAAATCTTGCCTGCTTGCTAATAGCAGAGTGTCCTGCCTCTCTGCCAGAGGTGACAGTGCAAACGCTTTCACAGTTCAAAATCCATAGCAGTCCCTCTATACTCTACCTAATTTCATTTTGGGTTGCCATATTGATTTTTCCACTGTGCCTGCAAACTCTTTGTTGTCAGAAATGCATTTGGTACTGTCTGTGAAGACGGCGCCACAAAGCACACCGTCAACTTGTGCTGTTCATTTTGACAGTAGGAGTTTTTCAAGTCCAGGCCCAAATTTTTTTTCTGTACACACCTTGTTTGGTGCAGGACGAATATCGACCCGCTTTGTTTTGTCTCCACATTTCCTCGCAAGCCGCTTTTTTGATCTGGGCGACAATATCAAATGGGCTCTATTGATATCTTTTCCTGTACTATAGAGAGGGAACAAATAGGTTCCCAACCTGTTATTTCCTTCAAAGAGGAGTCAGTCAAGCAGCCGTTCCTCTGGGTCACACAGTCATTATTCTGTGTGAGAGCACAGACACAGCCAAAATTGCAGAGGGACAAAATGAGCAAGGTGTTGGGCCCAACGTTTGTTGATGAGATGGAATAGGTTTTCGAAAGCCAAAGGGGTTCGGATCTCAGTGTAGTCAAGGCATCCTTTTTTAGTACCATTAATTCAAACGAACTCTCAAAACACCAAAGTATGTAATATGTAAGCCAGTGTCGTGGTGTGGTACTAGGATCTAGGACAGTGTTTCCCAACCTTGGGCCTCCAGCTGTTTTTGAACTACAATTCCCATCATCCCTGACCACTGGTCTTGCTAGCTAGGGATGATGGGAGTTGTAGTCCAAAAACAGCTGGAGGCCCAAGGTTGGGAAAGACTGATCTAGGAGACCAGGGGTTCAGATCCTCACTTGGGCTGTTTTCACACCATACCACTTTAATTATCAGTGTGGGTTAGAAATCAACCCCTCTTTGCAGGTACTCTGAGAAATGTAGCTCTGTGGGGAAATGGGGGTCTCCTAGCAGCTCTCAGCACCCATAACAAACTACAGCTCCCAGGATTCTTTGAGAGAAGGCATGACTGTTTAATTTGGTATCGTAGTATGGTGTGAATGTGGTGAAGCTCACTGGGTGCCCTTGGGTTGGTCGCCATCTCTCAGCCTTCCCTACCTCACAGGGTTGTTGTGAGGATAAAATGGGGATCCTGCATACACCTTGAAGCTCCTTAGAGGAAATTTTTGTGTGAGGGAAATGTTTGTGTGAGAGATATGTAATATCGAAATAAATAATTTGATGTTCAACCTCCTCCTTTGTGTGCATGTGTTTGCACTGTACGTATAAAGAAAACACACCCAAACTGCTAAATAGAACAGTTTTAGACTGCAGACTTAATGGTCTTCAGATTGTAATGTGTGTTACTTCACCCAAGTATTGGCTTTAATGCCATTTAATGGGCTAAATTCAGTGACTGGGTGTGTAGGCTGAATTTTCGCATGAAACAGTAACAAAGATGTTCAGTTTCATTCTTCCGGTTTTAAAGCCAACTTCCTTAAGAATGTTATCGTTTGCTCTGAAACTTTGCTTTTTAATGGTGTTGACCGTGGAGTTTGCACTGAAAGCTGCCATTACCAGGTCACTGAGGAAGTGCTACGCCAGGGTCAAAGTAGAAAATATTGTTGGGCATACAATAATTCTGTCCGTGCCCATGGGGGAGAGGCAGTGTTGCTACAAGATCTGAAGCTCCAGCCATCTTATCGAGCCGCCAGTCTATGAAAAGAATGAGTTGAATAGATAAGGGCCATGACTTTGCCCTGCAGAACAGCTGCCGTGTAGTTTTCAATAGCCACAGTTGATTGTAGTTCCAGTGTTGACTTGTGTGAAGCACAACATCTGAAAGCAGGTCAGTTGTTCATTGGGGTCAAATGATAGGGAGAAGCTGGCAAACATTTTGATTAATGGAAGGGGCTTATCTGGAACTACACACACACACACACACACACACACACACACACACACACACACTCTTACATAGTGAGCAAGCTTTTTACCATCTTTTACCATTCCCAGAAAATATTTGTAGGTGGCAACAGAAACCTTTATGAATCCTGTTAGTCATTGTCCACTGAGCAGGGCTCCCCCCCCCCCCAGGTGAAACTCACCAGAACTCAGTTCTGGCAGCTCTCAGGTGGGTGTCATTGCCATGATAAAAGAAAACATGGTGAGTTCCAGCACCTCTTTTTTCTAGAAAAATATCACTGAAAAATATCACCTGTTTTGGTCACAGGAATTTTACTTAGAAAAAGAAATGGGCATTAGTAATCTTGGTCATGAAAACTGGCAGCTGCACTAATGGCTATCAGAAGCAGCTTACAGGAAATATGAATTATGTGAAAATGTGTTTGCAGTATACAGTCATACCTAGGTTCTCGAACGCCTTGGTACTCGTACGTTTTGGCTCCCGAAGTTAGTGTTCCAGTTTGTGAACGTTTTTCGGAAGCTGAACGTCCGACGTGACTTCTGCTTGACTGCACGAAGCTCCTGCGGCCAATAAGAAGCTGCACCTTGGTGTTTGAACTAAGACTCCCGGAACGGATTAAGTTTGAGAACTAAGGTATGACTGTAACTTGAATAGTGTATGTTTTTCAGATAGTTGCTTCTTTTATTATATAGCTCTCTTCCCATTTCCCACACTTGTTGGGGGGTGGGAAAGGGATTGCATCTGCCCCCTAGCAAGGGGAAGGAAGCAGTGAAAGATTCTGGTGTTGGGATGCACATCGTATTCAGGGGCAGAGCTTAATGGTCTGTCCTGTCCCTCAACAACCTTTTTGTTGTCTCTGCAGTGACTGGCCTATTGTGGTCTAGGGAAGCCTGTCACGTTTTGGGGTTTCTGGGGCCTATGTTGTTGTCAATGGCAACCATGTTGACCATGGAGAGGCCCCAATTTCAGGGCTGTGGTTACTGCCCAGGAAGGGCAGCTAGTTTCGCAACCTGGTCCATTGTGGTCTCCTTTCTTTTTAGTGGGCACACAGCACTTAAGAGAGCCCAGAAGCAACTAGGGAAGGAATATTGAGTTAATATCTGGGCTTTGGACTCAATCCAGGGAGAAAGGGGAGGAGTCACTGTTCCTGCATTCTGATATGGTGAGGCCCTCATGGAATGTTTTTGTAACCTGGCCACACTCTGGCTACACAGGGCATAATCCTTCCCAACTCTTCTTACTGGGCAAATGGAGGATGGTTTAAGAGTGCGCCCTTGTAGCTCTGTTCTTTTTGACAACTCTTTGGAAATTTCTCAAAGTTGCTTCATTATTTACAGACATGCTCAAAAATAAGTCCATTTATCTGGATTTGATAGCAGAATTAAAAACTTCTGTTTCTCTAATGTCACAAACATTTTAGAAGGCGTTTTTCTATGAAGATAGCTACTTGTCAAATTCCCATTGTCTTCAGGGCCTTCCAAAAGGGTAAACATGCACACAAATAATGCCATAAATAGGAATGCCAAGTCAGAGCAAATCCTTAGCTACCATAAAGAACAAGGAGGCATTTCATCCAGGCAAGGAGCGGGCTGGGGAGAATTTGTGGCCTGGTGAGAGCCTCTGAGAGTACATTTGTGTCTGGGTTTGAGGTTATCCACCCCAATATAGATCCTCTTCTTCCCTCACATATTTTTGTGTAGACAAAGACATTTTGGCTGGTGCAGTGGTGAGAAAACCAAAACTATCAAAATGTATTTTACACAGTTATTAAGGATAAAGCTTTTCTCTTTCCCTCCATCTGCTCACGCGTTCTCTCACTGCCTCTCTGCTTCTCCTAAAAAAGAAATGCATTCCCCCCACTAGGCTGTGGTGTGACCCGCTTTTTAGATCACTTTGGATCCTGATCCACCTGCTAAAGCCCCTGCTGGCTTTTTCAAGAAACCAGCCAACAGCTATCAAAAAATTGATTTGCTTTTAGTTTCTTTGTGTTCTCCAGGCTCATTGTACTAACAAACTCCTGGCTCATATTTGTTCTGTGTCTGACAGTGATCGGCAGCATTTACCTTTGTGTTCAGGTGTATTTGGTTTAGTAACATCTGTCTGTGTTCTCCAATTTAAAAAATGAATCAGATAACAAACAGCTTTGGAGGCTTCAACCATATGTCTGCTGTAACAGATGAGCCCTTAAAGATCCCTGATAATAGCACAGTCTTAACTTGGGGCGGCGTTGAAAAACTAGCTTGATTGCTTAAGGTTCTCAACCATTTTACAATTTGTAGCTATTAAACATGGCACGCAGAACATTTATTTGTTTTAATTTCTCCAATCTCTTTGCTTTATATCTTCCTAAGCTTTAACATTTTGCTTATAATGTTTGATGATTTTATTGTTTTGGTGCATTGTAAGTCATTTTGCAGACCCTACTTGAAGGCTGAAAAGTAGTCTAGAAATGCTATTTTAAATAATAAAAATGTTTGAAAGTGATCCTGCAGAAGGACCTACTTTAATAGTTAAGATTTATACTCTAAACCCTGCTATATTAGATATTACCAAACATAAGGCACAACATTTCTGACTGATAATTATATAAAATTACACACTTGGCATTTCAATTTCTTTGTGAAAATGGCCTTGCAGCATTATATCAGAATAGCAAAAACAGATGTTTAGGTCACTTAGTAGGAATAGATCTTGTACTGAAGACATTCCCTCAATGGCGTATTTTCCTTTTTAGAGCATACAAAAATAATTTTCCTGATAAGCCATCTCTAGTATTTGCTAAGCCCTGTGCATGCTGGCCAGGGTTTAGGAGAATAACCCTGTATGAGCACTGATGTACAACAACAAAAAAATCGATAAAGTTAGTAATTTATATATACCTCAGGCTTCTGACATGCAGTCCCTAGTCAGTTGTATGGGAAAGTCTTTAGGACAAGTATTTCATGAGATACAGCACTGAAAATGGCCATTAGCTAGAATTTCAAAAGTGCAAACTTCAAGAAAACTTACAAGATTGACAAAGAAGGAAACAAAGTTTGGATTACAAAGACAGATAATATGTGGACAATTTCTGCAAAAGCTTTCCCACCCCTGATTGGACACCATCTTGTGAACGTTAACTTAGGTAATTAGGATGAGATGTTTACTCTTCTCACACATTTGGATTCCATTGTGAAATATAAATGCTGTTTGGACAGGACTTGTATATTCTACTTGTACTGCATTTCAGGACAAAGGGCAATCCTCTAGGTGTTCATAAGCACAATATACTGGTAAAGGAGCCATTGATTGGACACCCTTTCCAATCAAAAGAAAACATTAAATCAGGCCACTAGATACCCTCCAAAACTGAGAGTACACAATGGGAGGATTTTATGCTCCTGCTGCATTGACCTCATGTTTAAGAGTTGCAAGAAACTCGCATTACCCTACTTCACTAAAAAAACACACCCTAGTTTTTAGATAGTTTTATTGATTTGTTTTATTGCATATTTTGCATTCTCGCTCTCTTTGGTAAAATGTTCTTGGGTTTTATTACACTCAAGTGGTATAGAAATCGGGGGGGGGGGGGGTATTTTTTATATAATATACTCTTGTCCTGAGATTGCTCATGATGATGTTGGAGGCATTTTTTCTTCTGGTGGCAGATGACAGAACCATGAGACCGGTGTAAAATGTTTTATTACAAAAACAACAGACACAAAGCGTGTGGGTGTTCTCTCTCTGCAGGCAAAATTCAAACTGTGACTTCTTTTCTTTTCTACACATCACCAGCTGTGTCTAATCAGCCTAGAAAACCACACCCAGAACTCACAGAAAAGGTTCTTAAAGCTACAACCATCTTTTCTGTTTCTTTGCAGAATGACTCCTAACAGATGAGAGGTGGAATATAAATTTTACTAATAAACAAGTTAAAGAAATGCACAATCTATTTCTGCATTACCACTAAAACCAGATAAATGGGGATGTAATCTATCATATTTGGGAGAGAGACATTGGCAGGAAGGCAAGCCTAATTTGGACCCATTTGGCCCTTCCCATCTTGAAGCATACCTTATGAGGGGTGCTTGTATGCAGGGAACAAGTATTTCCAGTTTTTATACTCACTGCATGTGTTTCAGGCATTGTTTGCCATAGCAAGGCAGCTAATTCCTGTGCGTTAGGTGGATTTTGATGAACCAGAGGTGCTTATCCCTGCTTTGGGTGCTTATATTCTGATTTGCGGGGGCCTGCATTAAGAGAGCTCCCAGAGCCAGGACCCTAATTGCTGCCTCCTGCACTACTATATGCTCCAGTGTTCTTACTGGGCAGGAGGCCGGAGAAAGAATAAACACTGGTCTTCTAGCCATGGTTTTGACACCTAGGAATGCTACGTTCTTCAAGTAAGGGGATGGAATTTAAGAGAGGTGGTCTGGAGGCAGGGGGTCATAGCTCTCATAAGAGTTATAGCCTTCCTTGGACCAAGCTGCTCAGTAGGAACTGTCCATGGTGCTGCCGTCTGTAGCTGGCTATGCTTTCCTTGTTAGCATGCTTCATGGGTAGCAATTACACAGAGTTCAGAACAATATTATTTGCATGCAAATTCAGGACAAAGGCACCCTTAAGATTGTATTGATCATGACAGAATGTAGGGCAAGTGACAATCTATAATGAAAAATAGGTCACAGGCCATTTGAAAGGGCCATTCTTTTGAATGACTTTACCATTCTCTCTCTTCCTTTCCTTTCCTTTCCTTTCCTTTCCTTTCCTTTCCTTTCCTTTCCTTTCCTTTCCTTTCCTTTCCTTTCCTTTCCTTTCCTTTCCTTCCCTTCCCTTCCCTTCTCCCTCCCTCCCTCCCTCTCTCTCTCTCTCTCTCTCTCTCTCTCTCTCTCTCTCTCACACACACACACACACACACACACACACACACACAGAGAGAGAGAGAGAGAGAGAGAGAGAGAGAACTGGTGATGTTCTACCTTGAGGTGAATGCAGCCTGTTGCGCTACTCAAATGCCATGGAGGCTAGCAGCTATCTCAGAGAGCAAAAAAACCAGAGTGAAAAGGATGTTGATCTGGTATTGATCTGTTTCAATTCCTGCCGGCTTATAGCTTCAGTGGAAATACTGGCAGAGTACTGAAAGCAACCAAACAACTTTATTACAAAGAAAATATTGACACATTTCTCCTCCTCCCTCCTCTTTACTTCCTTTTGTTGTTCATGTTGAATACTGTAAGTCGGTGATCTTGGAAGCAGCAAGGTCGTTACTCAGATGAGCATCTAGATCAGTTTTCATGTGCCTTTTAGTCCGTGGATTTTCTATTCAGTCTCTCGCAGTTTAACACCATTTATGACAGTCTTTCCCCCCTTGAGATGAGTTCCTGCTCGTTATGAACTGCATTGGAGCCTTTTCTCATTTCAGACAAGAATGACATTCACACTATATTTTTGTAGCTCAGGGAATGAAAAGTCTCTGCTAAATGGAAAGAACTTAAAAGGGTGGAATTCAAAGTAGTGCCATTTAATCCTCCTAAAAGAGAAAAGTAATTTTATTTGCAGCCAGATGTTTCCTGGTTCTGATGAATCAGGAACCTGTTTCCCCTCCATGACTGTCCTGCAGTTTGGCATTATGGAACTTGGGTGGAGCAAGATGCAGTATAGCTCCCTTCACATCACTTCTCTCCTTTTTATATTCTCTGGTGACATCCCATTTCAAATAGTGCTAGACTGTCCCAGGTATGGTGCAGTATGAATGTCTCCGCTTCTACCTCCCAGCAGAAATACCCAGTTTCATTTGTGCACCATTGGAACTGCAGCAGCCTGGCTTTTCATTGGTCAGATAAACCCAAGGTTACAAGCTTCCAAGCATCACTGCTTGTAGATTGAAGCCAGTGTAGATTGAAGCCAGTGCTGCTGTTAACATGGCAGTGCTTTCAGGGGAACCAAAATATTGACACAGGGCATTGGCCTGGGGGGCATTGGCCTGGGGAATCCTGACTGTTTTGGAGCATATCAATCCACAGCTGAGGCTAAAATTAGAAATGTCAAATGAGAAGTGTCAATGAGGAAGTATCCATATTACTTATTACAGTGCTTGCAAATTCTGGGACTTCATACTCTGCCTATCTTACAAAGCAGTAGATGAAATACGGACCAAATTGTGCATTTTGTTTTGGAAATCATGCATTAACTACATCGTGATTAATTTATGTTGTGGAAAGGAACTGCAAAAAAAGGAATATTAACATTTCCTAATGTGGAGTCCCAAAGCATAATAGGTATCATTACTCTATTTGTGTTTTGTGATGATCTGCTAAGCTTGCAATAGCTAGGGAGAAACCAATATCTTAACATATTTCCCAGTGTGTGCTATGTTTCAGCATCAGACTTTTAAATTATGAAAGTTAAACTTTACATTGACACAATCCTCAGTTACATCACCTATTTTGCGTTTTTCCTTGCACCATGATTGGCGTGTGTCAAGTGGCTGTTCTATATGGCTGACCTTGCTCCACCTGCATGCATCCAGGAGTTTTTGTTAAAATATCTTTTACAAGCTAGTGTCATTCTTGGCAAATGCTGAATATTTTTAGCCTCGAATAATGGGTCACTAATAATGGAAGATAAATCCTTTCTATTTTAGATGTGAAATATAATGAATGTAATTCAATGAAGTGTGGTTCCATATATTAACGACAATCCTTTAATTTTCACCCTCAAACAACTTTGATTTACAATACCAAGGGCTGGCTCTTGATATTATATAGGCTAAATGAATCCCTTTATTATTATTTTTGATGTAACTAATATTATCAGAAAGAAATGTTTTGCTGAAAGGCAGAAAGAAGGAAGGCAAAGAAAAACTTCCCCAACTGTATCACGATCTAATTGCTAGGATATCTTTCAATAGTTAGAATGGCCCAAATGTAGACAAGGGGGAATTTAATATGACTTTTAGAAATAATGAACTGGTATTACACTTCTACCATATCTTAATTCAGAAGGAACAGAAATTAGACAGATTGTGCAGCTTTATCATTAGACTTGTAGCTAGCTAATGGACCAATGAGGGAAGCATCTGTGTTGAGATGGGTGACTTGTGAATGAATGACATGTAAAATGTCTCTTAAATTGAAGCCCAGATTCAATCTGGTATGCTGAGCACATCAAAGTCAATTCCCCCTTTTGAAGCTGCTTAAGCCCTTGTGGGACACAGATCCACCAGTTCTAATTTAGATAACCACAAATTAATTGTGCTGCCAGAAGCCAAGCTCAGCTTCTACTTATCCCTGCTTTGGGATAAAAGTTCAGTATTCTGACAACATAATGCAGGCAAATGATGTGTGGTGTGTGTGTAAAGTATTGTTGACAAACTTTCTCAAAGAGCAGCGCATGCTAAACAGGTGTTCTGTGATCCACTGTTTTAGCAACATGCACAATAACATCGCCTGTGTATTATTAATCAGCATGGATAACTAGTCGGAGGGTCAAGCAAGCATTGGCATTTTTTAATATTGCCTCACATTCAGTTTTGTGGGAGATATGTTGAAGGCCTCATTTCCATGTAAAATCTCTCTGTCTCTCCTATGGCACACAAAGCTTTAAGCAGTGCTGGTTACACAGACTTAAAATATTCCTTCACACACATACTGAATGTATTGGGTGAGGCCCTTGAAAGCTCATTCAGTAGAGCATGAGACTCTTAAACTCAGGGACCTGGGTTTGAGCCCCTGGTTGGGCAAAGATTCCTGCATTGCAGAAATGACTCTTGTGGTCCCTTCCAACTCAACAATTCTGATTCTATAGGAGCTGGTGAGAAGTTCAGGAACTTCATGCTTTATTTCCCTTCTTTCTGATAATAATAATAATAATAATAATAATAATAATAATAATAAATTTTATTTATACCCTGCCCTCCCCAGCCAAGGCCGGGCTCAGGGCGGCTAACAATCAATAATAAAAACAAGTTGAATGAATACAACTTAAAAGCAAGATTAAATACAACATTAAAACATTGAAACATTAAAATGCAGCCTCATCACAGGAGGAGAAAGGAAAAAAGAAAGAGGGGGAGGGAATCAAATTGATTCTAAGCCAAAGGCCGGGCGGAACAACTCTGTCTTACAGGCCCTGCGGAAAGAAATCAGATCCTGCAGGGCCCTGGTCTCATGAGACAGTGTTCCACCAGGCCGGAGTCAGTGTTGAAAAAGCCCTGGCTCTGGTTGAGGCTAATCTAATTTCCTTAGGGCCCGGGACCTCTAGGGTGTTGCTATTTATGAACCTTAAGGTCTCCATTCTACATGACCCATTCCAAGATGTCAACTGAGACTTGAAGTCACTGTCTTTCATTTGGATTTCTGCACCCCATCCAAGAACTCAGGCCTGGCAGCACCAGGTAGCACAGTTAAGTACCTGCTGGTGGCCTTGCATAGAGTCTTTGCTACTAATCTTCATCCTCTGTTGATGACACCACCACCTTTCCAGTTTCTCCATTGCCTCTGCATCTTCCCTGCTCACCCTCCCCACTGTTTTCAGGGATGCCCATGCACCTACAAATAGCTGACTCTTATAGGTAAAGGGGTAGGAAGATTCTCTAGAGCCACTGGTCTCCTGCTGTATGCTAGTGGCCATGTTTGGGGGACAGGCCTGGTGTAATTGTTACTTCCTGCATCAGCATCACTTCTATTTAAACTCTTATGCTGGTTTGGGAAGAAACCATGTCTCCATTCTTATCCAGTTTTGGCTTCCTTCAGGTGTTGCTGTGCATGGGCAGAAGCAGTCTCACCTGTTGCTGTTGGCAATGTAGGAGCCATTGTTTTGATCATCCAATATGACATTTTCCAGAGATTGTGGCCATTAGGCTGTGATGACTTTGATGTGTATTATTTTGGATTGCTTCTTCCATTATGATTTGTTATAGTTCCATGTAACTTTTAGGGCTAAAGGGACATGGGTGGTGCTGTGGGTTAAACCACAGAGCCTAGGACTTGCCAATCAGAAGGTCGGCGGTTCAAATCCCCACAACGGGATGAGCTCCTGTTGCTCGGTCCCTGCTCCTGCCAACCTAGCAGTTTGAAAGCATGAAGTGCAAGTAGATAAATAGGTACCGCTCCGGTGGGAAGGTAAACGGCGTTTCCGTGCGCTGCTCTGGTTCACCAGAAGCGGCTTAGTCATGCTGGCCACATGACCCGGAAGCTGTATGTTGGCTCCCTCAGCCAGTAAAACGAGATGAGCGCCGCAACCCCAGAGTCGGCCACGACTGGACCTAACAGTCAGGGATACCTTTACCTTAACCTAGGCAATGTGTTGAGAGAGAGGCTGTATAAAATTTTGCAAGTGGTAATATCTGGGGAAGCGTTTCACAAAATATCCTCTCAGGGGACAGGAATTTCGAACAGGTTGAGTGGAGAGGAGGAAATGTCCAGAAAGTTCTCTGCTTGTAAATTTAGGCTCAGTTAATACTGTATGAGACTAATATTGTAAGTTCATATTAGCCATCTAGAGAACCTGTATTATGACACAACTAATCATCAAAAATAAATAATAAAACCAAACTGGAAGCAATGGGCTAAGACAAGAGAACTGGTGGGAGGAAGCAAACCCATTTATTCCTTCCAACTATATGAAAATATTATTAAACAATATTAAAACTGCATCCATAGTCACACTCCATATTCTTCACTCTGTCTGTGGGCAGCCAAGCTGAAGGCAATTTCCTCAAGTAGTCTCCTATGGGGAGAAGAGCACTGAAATTTTCCAATAATTGGGAGTCAGAAAGAGATTTTTTTAAAATAAAAAAACAGTGGGTTTATAAAAGTTACCAGCAAATGTCACATTGCCATTTTTACCATCTGAGGATGAAGAATAATGACTAAATATTGGCTGTCTTGTTTTACTGACAGTACTGTACTTTTGATTTAGTGAAAGGCATATAGCAATGATGAAGGCAGGAAGCTATAAAGCAGACCCCACCCATGATGGCTAGGCCTGATGGAAGTTGCAGTTCAACACGTGGAGGGCACGAGTTGGGCAAAACCACCTATGAAGTTGAGCTCAGTGGTAGAGGACAGGCAGAAGGTCGCAGGTTCAATCCCGAGTATCTCCACATAGGACTGGATGAGATCCCTGTCTGAAACCCTAGTGTGCTGGTCCCGGGGTTGGTTACCATGCGATGTGGTCTAAGTCCGGTCCTAGGTTGAGGGTAAGGAGGCTGTCCGTCAGGGGTGAAGTGAGGTCCAAAGCGAGGAGTCGGGCATGGTCAGGAACTCAGGAGAGGAGGTCAGGGTGCTGGCAGGAACAGGTTACCAATGATGTTGCTCCCGCAACCTGGGACTGGGCTGACTGGCCTTTATCTCCTCTGAGGCATAGGGTGGTCCCGGCCCACAGGTGACTCACCACTCCTGGCCTTAAGGCGAGCACTCCTCCTGTGAGAACTTAGTTCCCTCCACCTCTCTGCCCTGAGCCTCTGCAGCTCCGGAGAGGCTGCAGGGTTACTGGACCCAGAGGCAACCTCAGCTTCCCCTGACAGGGCTGGGAGAGGAGCACCTGCAGGCAATGGGTCCTCGATCACCTCCGGAGCCACAGCGGATTCAGCTGGTGTCTGCTCCTGAGGATCCTGCACAGGTGAAGGCCCTTCAGGTTCAAGCCCCTGCCCCAGCTCAGCCGGCCCTGGAGGCAGGGACTCCTGTGCAGGCTGGGATTCCTCAGGTTCAGCCTCTGAATCGGATTCCCAGGCCATCACACCTAGGGAGCTGCTGCTTGTCATTGAAGGCATTGTGGACAATTGTATAAAAGAGCTTCCCATCTACCTGTGTCCCTAAATTCAAATTAATCATCTTGTCCAACATCAATGTACTGTTTGCACAGTATTCATCATGGCTACGTTAGCTCCCAAATGAACCTCCCTTGACTATTTTTGTGACAAAAGTTTTTATTTTTAAGCGCATGAGGTTTTTGGGGTGGGGAGACAGCACAACATCTGACATGAGATAGATATTCCCTTCACGGCATGTGTGGGTAACTCTCATTACTGATAATGGAAGATGTGAGCCTGCAGGAAAATGAGCAGGGAGTGGATTTATCATATCAATGTTCCATGAAGACAGAAGAAATTATATATAATGTAACATAACAGTTATGAAGGAATCATGATGGCCTATTAGGTAAATAATGGCTTTCCCCCCCTAAAGTCGTCACATAGACTATATTGGTGTATGCTAAAACACAACTCTTCAAATAGAGCTTTTATTTTATTATGTTCAAATAGCTAGTGACCTTCAGAAGTATATGAGACCTCCCTGTTGTTATTTGTACTGGTGTTGTGGTTAAGAGCAGTGGACTTGTAACCTGGTGAACCAGGTTCGCTTCCCCGCTTCTCCACATGCAGCTGCTGGGTGACCTTAGGCTAGTCACACTTCTCTGAAGTCTCTCAGCCTCACTCACCTCAGAGAGTGTTTGTTGTGGGGGAGGAAGGGAAAGGAGAATGTTAGCCGCTTTGAGACTCCCTAGGGTAGTGATAAAGCAGGATATCAAATCCAAACTCCTCTTCTTCTTTGGCGATCACTCGTAGCCGAGTAAGATTGTCTTCCATAAACACAGTTTTAACAATGAGTCTGTAAGTGACTGTGGAGGCCAATTCTGGATCCACACGTCCTTCCACAGTGGGCAGGAGTTGATCTGCTGGTGGTCAACAAAAGAGGTTTAAAGACTGTCTCAAGGCAAATTTTAAAAAATGTAGTATAAACACTGACAACTGGGAAACACTGGCCTGCGAGTGCTCCGGTTGGAGAACAGCCTTTACCAAAGGTGTCATGGGCTTTGAAGACACTCGAACTCAGGACGCAAGGGAGAAACGTGCTAAGAGGAAGGCACACAACATGACCAGTCCAACGAAGTTGATGTTGAAGAATCATTGCTTCAACACTGGTGATCTTTGTTTCTTCCAGTACACTGATGTCACTTGGGAAGACAGGCGAATTAATGTGTAAAATTTTTCGGAGGCACCGTTGATGGAATCTTTTGAGGAGCTGGACAACTGCAATGTGCTCCACATGGGGCTGCCCTTCAAGACGGCTCAAAGGGGGCTAGTTTCAGGTCTTCATGCTAGTGTTTAAAGACCTAAACAACTGAAGCCTCAAATATCCAAGAGATCACCTCCTTTTCTATTGACCTCCTTGGTTGTTAAGAATTTAGAGGAGCATAGCACTCACACACTCATAACATTATAAACAGCACCTCCACCCACAGTCCTAGCTGGACCATGACCTTCCTACTGGCATGGCAGTATCCAGAAGAATGACCCAATCCTATGATTCTGCAGTGTTTTTCCCCAAGGATACTAACAGTGGCCCTGTTGAAACATGGTTGAGGTGTCATTTCTGTGAAACAACACCTTCAGATAGGGACTGTTATATGCCCCCAATGCAGTTTGCCCCATAGTAGTAGTTTTTAAAGGGGCCAGGGCAATTGGGCACAAGTCTGAAACATGCTAGGTGAGATCTAATGCCATAACATCAACTCACCAACTGGGGAAGCAAAAACGAGGAACAGGCTCTCTTCGGAGCATAGCAGGTAAATGTTAGACTAGGCTTGAGTCTTCTAGTTTTCTCTTCTACAGTGGTACCTCGGGTTAAGAACTTAATTCATTCTGGAGGTCCTTTCTTAACCTGAAACTGTTCTTAACCTGAGGTACCACTTTAGCTAATGGGGCCTCCCGCTGCCGCTCGATTTCTGTTCTCATCCTGAAACAAAGTTCTTAACCCGAGGTACTATTTCTGGGTTAGCGGAGTCTGTAACCTGAAGTGTCTGTAACCTGAAGCATCTGTAACCCAAGGTACCACTGTATACCTAATAGACAATTAATGTACTAGGCAATGAATGCTACCTGCTAAGTTAATAATGGCTGGATCCAGCAGGTGTCTCTGCACTCATGGAAGGGCTTTTGATTCAATGGAGGAATCTGCTTATGCAGTGGTAGGGAACCTGTAGCCCATAAACTTCATTAGGCTCTCCAGACTTTCTCCATTTGGCAACTTTGGCCAAGCCATGCCCACCTGCCTTGCACCTGATCCCATATATGATATCAGGTGCAAGGAAGGTTAAAGTGTGGTGGAGCCAAAGCAGGGTTGTAGCATTTTGCAAGCACCAACAATCAGCTGATCCCATGGAATGGATGGAACAGTGCAAGTCCCAATGGTCTGTGGCTAATAGAAGGGGGGGGGGGATTTTTGCTGCTTTCCCCCTGTACTGGAGAAATTCCCCAAATCTCTAAGGCTGACTTCTGGGAGTGTGTTGATGATGGTGAGGGGAAATTAGCAAAACTGCCTTCCCTCCTCTTGCAGAAGTGTGTACCTCTGTTGGTTCAAAAGCCATATTGCGAGTGCAAGGGACACCAGTTGGATCCTACCTATCTTTCTAGAAAAAGAGGTGCTGGAGTTCACCATGAACTTCTCTCTTGTTCTCAATGGCACCCACCTGAGAGGTGCCAGAGCTGAGCTGTGGTTGAAAGAAACCTACCCAATATCTTATGGAAATGTTCTTCAGCAGGAAAAGATGTTTGCTTCCTTGTGTCAGCTTTGAATAAGAGATAGCATAGTGGTCTGCAATAAGGCTATGGGGACGCATCTTATCTGTGGAATTTTAATATGCCAGTTACTGAGGAATCTAGGTGCAGAGATCTTCCCTTTAGAAGTTTCACTAAGCTTCATAAAATTGTATCCAGCACATTTCTTATCTCTAGGGGCAGAAGCTGAGTTCTGTTCAGAGCTTCAAAAGTAACTCAGTCTCTTTGCAACATAAAGGAAAGAAATATTAGAATTAGTTTGTTATTCACCCCTTAGCCATGCGGTTGTGAGCAACAATTTATCAATGGTTCTGTCTGACTTCACATCAAAGCCAAAACATGTATTTGGCTGTTTTATATTTATCTGGAGTGAAGGTAATTGTCTGAAATCACTGTAATTGTGACAGCTGTCACCGACAAAGCTTGCCTTAACATCTGGAACGTTGTGGAATTTATAATATGAACATTTTCCTATTTTTTTTATTATGCCTGTCTACTCTCCCTATTTGATTTCTTCAGCTGACATTAAATTAGTGGTTTTTCAGACTATAGAATGGGCTTGTTTAGGAGTGGTGGTGATGAGAGATCTTCTGGGAGGTGCTAAGGCTGCCAGGATAGCCATCAGTGGCAGAATAGTTGCAATTTTCCTCAGCTGGGGGCCAAGCTAGATGTGCCAGGAACACTCCTGTTTATGTACATCCCCATTCATCTATAACATAGGATGGAATATATGTCAAGGAGTGTTGTAGCTCAGTGGCAAAACACATGCCGGTGCAGAATTTATGGCCCTTCAGATATTGCTGAACTCCACCTCCTTTCATCCTTAAGTATTGGTCATGCTGGCTAGGACTGGTGAGAGTTTTTCTTCAGTGGTCCACGGCCCTGTACAGGCATTACTGAAGAAGGTGAACTTAGTATAAGGCAGCTTTCCATATTCTCTGAAATAATTCTTCGGTCTCCTCACCTTACTTCTTTGTGCTCCAGTGTTGAAGATATATTTCTCCCAGTCCAGTTCCCACACTGTTTTTTACTCAAGGCTTTTAACACTAAAAAAGAGTTAAGGAATGGTTCTGATAACCATATAGCCACATGGTCTCTTTTTTTAACGTTAATAATGTGAAACCAGAGGAAGCTGCAGAGCAGCCCCCTTCCAAAACCCAGGTAGACCTTGTGGAATGGGACTTGTTTCTGTCTTGATATTTTAGAATGGTATTTTTACTATCATTCTAATAACGTTTAAAAGGTGAGTGTAGATCCAGCCTGGAGGGAACTGGGCAGGGGAGAAAGGAGCAGAGACAAGCAAGGAAGGAGCAGAAAACTTTGTCCCCCTTATGCACATTGTTGTAAAAGATGGAGTAGATGCTGCCATTTTAGCTGACAACAGAGCAGGCACATAAAAAAACAAAACAAAATGAATGTGACTGTATCACGGTTGGGTGAACGTGCCCATTTCTTTTCATTTTCATTTCTCATTTTTCCAGTATTTTAGAAACTGTTTTCTACGTCAGTTTATTCAGTCTCCCTCTCTTTCCCTCTCAACTTCATGAAAAGAGTTCAACATGTATACATTTTTGTTGCATTGCAAAATTCTCATGGGTGTGAATTAATAATAATTTTATTATTTATACCCTGCCCATCTGGCTGTGTTTCGGTTTTGAAGGATGACTGTGTTTTGGTTTTAAAAAGTCTGGAATAACTTCACCTTTAAAACTGAATCTAATCTCTCCCTGACCCACAGACTGTACCAAACATGCTTTGTAGAATGGGTAGCCCTGAATGGGTAGAATGGCCCTGAATGGGTAGCCAGGAGCCTACAAATGTTTATGGCGGGGCAGCAAGAAGAGGAAGGCAAAATGACCTAGCTTATCCCTTGTTGCTGCATCTAGAATTGTGTGACTGCTCTACTCTTTTCTCCAAATGCAACGGAAGAAGTAGTGGCTGGCCTGTGGGGACCCATTCAGAAGCTGCAACTTTCCTATCTTTCTGGAAGAACTTTCAGAAGAGCCTGAGGTAACAAGAAAGCTTTTGCAATCCTCAATTCCATGTGTAGCTTCTTGAGTCCCAAAGGGATGGGGACTAAGTTCAAAAAGTTTGAAAGCCACTGAGTTACCTTGATGTTATTCCAATTTTTGGCACTTTTGAAAGGACTCATTATTTAAAGGACGATTATCAGCACTATGTACATAACGTTTTGGATTATTTGCACACTTTGTTTTTTTCAGTGGTGTGATTGAGTTTCTTGAAGTTTCTTAATAAAAAGGTAGCTGGAGGATTTAACCGAAGCAGCACATCTGTGCTAACAATCTGAGTGTCAGCGTTGTGCTGCAGAACATGAAATAATTAGCAGCAGTAATGCAAGGAAATTGACTAAAGTTGTAAGCAAGCATTTACTGCTGCATTTCTCAAGTAGATTCATCTACGCTGGCAAAGCAACTAATTACTTTCATAAATTCAAAGAAGGGGAAAAATAAAACAGAAGCCATTGCTGATTAATTCACATGTCCACTCCATCCTTGGAAATTTAAAACCCAGCCTAGTATGCAGAGAGAAGTCAATGAAAGTTTTGCTAATTACTTCAAGAGTGGCAGGCAAAAACATGAGCTTGCTCTTTGGGTTCATGATGTTGCAGAAAACATTATCTTAAGCTCAGTATGCAATATCTCAGAGCCATTGATTCCCTTTTGTCTCATTCCACAATATAGTTAGTAATGCATGCTTTTAAGAATCATGGTACTGTGGGAAGGCAAGGTGAGTGTAAATATTTATATATGAGAGTGAGGTTCACAAACCATTGTACTTATGCATTAACAACTCGTGTGTGTGTGTGTGTGAGCAAGCGAGAGAGTACATGTGGTCAGTGTTTGAAAAAAGCAAAGGTCCTGACTTCCTTTGTCTCCTCAGCCTGGTCCTCGGACCCTAGCCGGCACAAAGAGTCCTTGAGAAAGAGTACTTTGCAGAATGCTGCTTTTATTCGTAAAATTCTTTATCTGCAAAACGACCAACTGTACACACTTCAACACTACCACCTTTCACCAACCGACCCACACCCACACCACCATTGACCACTCTACTTATACAGGTACAATTAGGTGAAAGGTTGCATGAGTCATTGTAGGCCGCTGACTCATGCTGACTTAAAGGTAAAGGTAAAGGGACCCCTGACCATTAGGCCCAGTCGTGACTGACTCTGGGGTTGCGGCGCTCATCTCGCTTTACTGGCCGAGGGAGCCAGCGTACAGCTTCCAGGTCATGTGGCCAACATGACTAAGTTGCTTCTGGTGAACCAGAGCAGCGCACGGAAACACCGTTTACCTTCCTGCCAGAGCAGTACCTATTTATCTACTTGCACTTTGACGTGCTTTTGAACTGCTAGGTTGGCAGGAGCAGGGACCGAGCAACGGGAGCTCACCCCGTCGCGGGGATTTGAACCGCCGACCTTCTGATCGGCAAGTCCTAGGCTCTGTGGTTTAACCCACAGCGCCACCTGCATCCCACCATGCTGACTTACCATAGTTCTTTTAGCATTAAAGAAACAGTGGCCAATTTTTAGCCGTGACACATGTATATTTCACACATCAGTTAGGGACTGTGTATATGTTGGAACTGGCATCCAATGAGGACCATGAAAAGTATCCCAAAGAAAAGCTTAACGCTTAAATTATGGACTCCACTCCCACAAGAACTAATGAACTAGCTTTAAAAGAAAATTAGACAGATACCTGAAGGATCAGGCTATATTCTGCCTCCACTTTTGGAAGCAGCCTATTTCTCAATTCCAGTTGATGGGAATCTCAAATGGGGATACCACAGTTGCACTCAGGTACTGCTTTTAGGCTTACCATAGGCATCTGGTTGGTTACTGTGGGAAGAGGATGCTGGGCTTGGTGGGCCAGTGACCTGGTCCAGCAGACCCTTTTAATGTTCTCAACACAGCTCACATTGTACAATCTGCAGTCACAGTGGGATCTGTGGAGCAGCGACCGGGCCGAAACCTGAAATGCTCCACCTTTTTGAAGCAGGATATAGAAATGCTTAGAGAGCACTTCCAGTTCCCCAAATTAGAATAGTTTTGTCTGGATAACACAGACAAAACATGAGAGAAACAAGAGAGATTTCAGCTTTTATTTTGTAGAAATGGGACAATGGTATGGAATCTAAGCCAGTAAAATACTGATTTAAAAACACGTAGTTGTGAAAAGCTTGATTTTGATTATAAAAGCCAATGGGCCTTTTCAGTGCTGACATATAGACAATCATTCCATTTTATAGTCCTGTTAAGAGCGAATGGCTGTTCTGGCCTTGGTGCCACCGGAAACAGTTGAATTACAAGGGAACCCACAACAGACGAGAATGAAATTTCTCACATAGAATTTTTGAGCACTTCATAGCGAAAGATCATCCCAAGCCCATCTTTTCTACAACTCCTCCCCCCCCCCATCACATTTGTGTGTAATGGTAATAGAGACATGAGTAAAAGAAGGGGTAATGTAAAAAAGAAAAGAAAACACGAGGCCCACAGTATGCAGCTGTTGTTCAGGGACTTCCAGTGTATGGAGAAATATCCTTGCAGAAATGTCCTCTTTTAATGGGATGAGGAATGCAGCTGGCTGGTGCAATATCACTATAGCGTTGAGTCCCATTCCCTCTCTGCCGTCAGTTTGGTAATAGTGCTCTTTAAGCCTCAGGCGAATGGCAAAGAAGCTCAAGCATCCACCAGGGAAATAAATATCTTCTAGTACAAGTAAAAGATATTAATGCCAAGTCCAATATAAAATAGCAGTAAACCAGCATGCTGTTGAACAACAGCAGGTAACCAATGTAACAAGAGTCAGAAAAAACAGTATACTGTCATGTTCTCTATATTAAAGCTTTACAGCAGGCCTAGGCAAACTTGGCCCTCCTGATGTTTTGGGACTACAACTCCCATCATCCCTAAGTAACAGGACCAGTGGTCAGGGATGATGGGAATTGTAGTCTCAAAACATCTGGAGGGCCGAAGGTTGCCTATGCCTGCTTTACAGGGAGGGGGAAATAATGATTTCTCTATGATATTTATATGTACCATTCATTTGTTCATTGCATTTTTATACTGCCCAGTTAAACATGTCCTCTGGACACCCATTAACAAAAAGGAAAAAAGCTATTGCATTGATAAATTTGACATTTGTCCTACCTATGTGGCAAAGGCCAGTAGCCATCAATAGCATTGTCCAACGTAAATTTGCCAAATCCTCTTTTAAAGCCATTCAATAAACTGAAAACAAAGCCACTGTAGCAAAATTAGTCACCAGTAATGGCAGAAAAAAAGTATGTGAAATAAACTTGAGTGATAGACTGGCAGTGTAGAATAAGCATAGCCTGAGCCTCTGCACAGTTTGGGGTTTTAGATACACATAAATGTATTGTGTGTCATTCCCATTTTTATCTTCAACAAATGCCTTTATGGTGGAATGGTTCTTATAGCTCTCAACGAACTTGCGCAACCCCTTGCCCTTGAACAAATGGTTTGTACTTGATTTTAAGCATAACTGTTCCCCTTGTTTTTGAAGAAAATGGGGAAAGTGCTTGCAAAGTTGGGTTTAATTTAAAGCACTTTAAGGAGCAGCGTATACGGTAAGTGCTTAAAGGCACCAGATGTCATTAGTTTTGTCAGCCCCCCGATGTCATGCCTTTTTTCATCCAAACATAACAATTATCTTAACTACTCCTTGATTTAAACAGAAAACTTAGAGATTTTTTGTTTTAAGAAATCCCTCTAACATTTCTGCACAAATTTAATGTCAGATTTAATAACACACAGGGTAAAATCCATGCTGAGGTGTATAAAGGCATTCTTTGAAATGACAAGTACTGTCTTGGGGGATGCATGGAAAGGGAGTATGAGATATTTAACAGGATGCCGAGGCAAACTATGAATATTAAGGAGGAAGGATGCTGTCACTAGTGATGTACAATCTTGGTGTTGGTGGGAAGCAGTGTCTACGTAAAGGTAAAGCGACCCCTGACCATTAGGTCCAGTCGTGGCCGACTCTGGGGTTTCAGCGCTCATCTTGCTTTATTGGCCGAGGGAGCCGGCGTACAGCTTCCGGGTCATGTGGCCAGCATGACTAAGCCACTTCTGGCGAACCAGAGCAGCGCACAGAAACGCCGTTTACCTTCCCGCCGGAGCGGTACCTATTTATCTACTTGCACTTTGATGTGCTTTCGAACTGCTAGGTTGGCAGGAGCAGGGACCAAACAACGGGAGCTCACCCGGTCGCGGGGATTCGAACCGCCGACCTTCTGATCGGCAAGTCCTAGGCTCTGTGGTTTCACCCACAGCGCCACCCGCGTCCCTAGTGTCTGGGTAGGTGCAATTCAACCTGTAGACATGCCCTTCATTTGGTGGGGACTGTCTGCTTGCCCTGATGTATCACAATGAAGCCTGAATTTCTTTATTCAGAAGACTTATGTGGTACAAAACCAGCTGAAGTTCTTCTAAACATTGTTTTTAAGCCTGGAGCGATTCCATCTTTTCTGCCCAGGCTTTTAAAACTGGCATTCTGATCAGCACCAGGAGGCTGCCATTTAAAATTCCCACAATGCCCCAGTGTACCATCGCTCTTTCGGAAGTTAGAAAGCCTTCAGATATATTTATTTGTTCCCCAACACAATGCATTTCTGTAACAACACATTTCAAAGTTGGAATGATATGTTTTATTAACTGCCTATCAAAATACCCAAGGAAAGCAACATACACAGAACGTCTCATTCAAGGACCGGACAGAGTTTCTAATATATTGCATTCCTCTGTTATGTGATCTGGGCAAAGCCTTAGCAGCAGTTGTTCCTATTTCTAAAACCATTGAACCATCATCAAATGGAATAAAAATATAATCAGTGAAACATAGCAATTCGCACACTGTACATTGTATAATCTATGATCACAGCAGGGATAATTTTGCTAGTTGCCTGTTTAAATAAATATGCTTTCAAAATTAGATAAATTTTATGCTAATGTATTAGGCTTTGCCTTTTTTTTTCTCCAACTGTCATATCCTTTCAAGTTATAAACAACAGACTGTGCCAGCTTTCTTGCTGATTTCTTAATTTCTCAATCAATTTTATATCTTCCTTTGGCTGGAATCAAATGCATTCTCTTATCCTTCAATACTATTCTTTTTCATACTCAGGCTATGGCTTGCTCATTGTAAAATGCTTTCATCTCTGCAATATTTAATTAATCCTTTACAAATCAAAACTGTGGTCCATAATTTCTTCCTTGACAGCAGATATAAAATGGGAACAAGAGACATTCTAGCCGAATTCCCTGAAGGCAGGACCCTCTTTGCACACGTCTCTTTCACACACATCTCTCTCTCTCTCTCTCTCTCTCTCTCTCTCTCACACACACACACACACACACACACACACACACTTATCTTTTTTAAAATAAAAAAATGAGCCAACAAATCTTTATTCTGTTTTCTCACAAGCAGAAATAAAGTAGTGCACACACAAATATATCTCACAAGACAAAGTGATTTACCGTATTTTTCGCTCTATAGGGCGCACCAGACTATAGGGTGCACCTAGTTTTTAGGGGGGGAAATAAAGAAAAAAAAATCCCCCCCCCCAGCCCCAAAGAGCAAAGAAGCCAAGACAGCGAGCGGGATGGATCCCGCTCGCTGTCCTGGCTTCGTTTTTAGCTGCGGGGCTGGCGCGGGGGAAGCCCGAGCTTCCCCTGACCCCAGCCCCCAGAACAGGTCCAGGAGCGGCGGCTAGATTGCGCACAACCTCGCCGCAGCTCCCGGAGCGGAGCTGGGGGCAGGGGAGGCCTGAGCTTCCCCCAACCCCAGCCCCCAGAAGAGGCTGCTATCCGCAAGCCTTTGGAGCCCGGCGGGAACTCCCGCCGGGCTCCGAAGGCTTGTGGATAGCTTCCTGAAGCCTGGAGAGCGAGAGGGGTCGGTGCGCACCGACTCCTCTTGCTCTCCAGGCTTTAGCGAAAGCCTGCATTCGCTCCATAGGACACACACACATTTCCCCTTCATTTTTGGAGGGGGAAAAGTGTGTCCTATAGAGTGAAAAATATGGTAGTTTAAATTGACCAGCAGCAATTGAAACGAAATCTGATCAAACAGCAAGAAAACATATGAGCATGCACTCTTAGAGGAAAACAAAAGCTAACAGGCTATTTAGGTCCAAAGGCCTCCCTGAGGAATCTAGTTTTTACCTGGCTCCTAAAGGACCAGAGCTTTGGAATCCAGCTGGCATCCCTAAGCAGGTTATTCCATAGAACTGGTGCCACAATAATAAAAAGAAAAGGCCCCACTCCTATTGGATACCTACCGAATTTCAGTCAGCAGGAGCACATATAGTGTAAGAGGGTGTCTGGAGTTTCTGATGATTTAAGCAAAGCAAACCGAGCCATAAAAATAGATTATTTATTTATTTATTTTTTGCAATAGAGCAAGACTTGT
The DNA here is from genome assembly GCF_964188315.1 of Podarcis muralis. Lineage (NCBI taxonomy): Eukaryota > Metazoa > Chordata > Lepidosauria > Squamata > Lacertidae > Podarcis > Podarcis muralis. The sequence goes on along the minus strand of NC_135664.1, from coordinate 26,333,945 downwards.
AGATTACACAATCAACAATTGTTTCTGTTCTTAGATCAGAAACTTCAAACACAGTTCTGCAAAGTATTCATTTTATAAATATATTAGCAGGAAGTGCCCAGTGCTGCCCCAGGGATTTGTAGAAAACTAAAAATATTTTGATTTTCACATGGATAGCGTAATTTATGATTTTTGACCTGTCCCGCCAAAACAATTGGCAGATGTTACACCAAAGTCACATTTGGGTCCACCATATTGACTCAAAATAGCACCTGGTGACTGAAGACTGTCACCCTCACCCTGGGAACTGTTGTGCTGAGTTTGGGGGCAATATCTCAAGAGGCAGCTGAACCTATGCCAAAAAAAAGCCAAAGTCAAGCCCAAATTAAATTTTGGTCTGCCATCTTGATTCAAAATGGCACTCACATCCAAATGTCAACAAAGAACACTTGGGAAAAGCCCCACCTTGGGAAATGTGTGATGATGATGAAATATACCCGGAGTCGAAAGTGGATTTCATGCTCTTTATTCAGCTCATAGTGTTGAGGAGGAATGGAAGTTCCCCCAGAATGTCTGCTTTATATACATTAATTACACAATGGGCCCCACGTGATTGGCTAATTCCGGGCTGCTCCTGTAGGCCAATGCTCTTTATTCAGCTCATAGTGGTGAGGAGGAATGGAAGTTCCCCCAGAATGTCTGCTTTATATACATTATTTACACAATGGGCCCCACGTGATTGGCTAATTCCGGGATTCTCCTGTAGGCCAATCAGGTTGTGGATTCACTTCCACCTGGAGCTGGTTTGGGTGGCTCTGGTGGACCAATCAGACTGCTGCCTTCTGAATCCTATTGTTCTAGGACCAATCAGACTGCTGCATCTTGGATCCTATTCAACTCAGTACATAACAGATGATATCTTGGGGGTGTCCAAACCCATACAGAACAGACAAACCAAACATTTTCCAAAACATATAGTACAGTGGTACCTTGGGCTAAGAACTTAATTCATTCTGGAGGAGGTCTGTTCTTATCCTGAAACTGTTCTTAACGTAAGGTAGCACTTTTGCTAATGGGGCCTCCCGCTGCCAACCCGTGATTTCTGCTCTCATCCTGAAGCAAAGTTCTTAACCTGAGGTACTATTTCATTTTCAGACTACCTGTATAGTTTATATCAAAGCTTCTCAAAATGCTCTTGTAAGAATAGTTTGTATCTTTGCCTTGGGCGGTGACTTTGCACACCATTGGAGTCTCGCTCAGAGCTCCCATACCCTGAAAATTCCCAGTAGTATATTATGAGTAGATCCCACATCAGTATATTGTCCCTGTTGCTTCTTTCTCCCTCATTAGGCAGACTGCTATTAGGCCTCCCTCTCTGTGTGTCTGCCTGCTCTCTCCTGCTTTTCTACTTGGGAGACAGGGGAGTAACTAATGCAGCTTGGAATAGCTGTGAATCCTTGGCAGATATCTGCTGTTTCTTCTTTTTCTGATACATTGGATTTTTCCACGGTGCTCATTATTTTTGCATCTCCGCTTCTGCCATTAATGACTGCTTAATGACTCTCACATGGGGTGCGTTTCCTCTCTGCCTTTCCTCAGTAGATGAATGTGGTGGTGGTGGTTGTAAATGTAGGGTTTTGTTTTGCAGAAGATGGAGGGGAAGGACCAGAAGTCTTGCATACTGCCCACAGTTCGCATAAGCAAATCAAAGGGTGGTGGATTAGAAGATGGTGGCACGTACAGGACACTTTAAACTGCATGAAAAGTTGTTGTTTTTTCAGTCTGTTGTTTACTTGTGCCAATGTACAGCACAATGTAGTGACTGAACTATGAATTTGGGAGCTCCTGGTTTGAATCTTGCTTTTCCCATGGACCCACCAAATGACCTTAGGCAAGTCACTGTTAAGTACAGTAATTTAATTCACTGAAATTGAAAATGCTTGTATGTATTACTATGAGTTTAAATTTGATTGGTTGGCAACTGAATTCTAGCGAGTTCTCTAGTAGGTCTCATGTGATTGGCTAACTTGGTCACATGGGTGGTATCTAGTGAAGGAGAGACTCCATTTTATGTAAAGCAAGATGACTGTGTTTTAGATTCCACTGTGAACACTGCCAAGTTGAATTAAGTCTTTTTTCTTGGATGCCCACCTCCATTCTGATCCCTGTTGTTATTGTCGTTTGTTATTATTATTTGCCAAGCACGTAAAACTGAATGTGCACAAGTTAAATGTGTATAAATTGCCAGCTTATTATATATATTAAAACATATATTAAATATGTGACTGACAAGTGACTGGCCTTGATTTGTTTGCTCTGAAGAAAAAAACAAAATTGAACTGCAGTTTCGTTCCCGGCATTTCATTTTTATTTTCTTCCCACTGAGAGCTCAATATCTTCAAACTATTGTTGAAATAAGCTGCAGCGTTTTCTTTAGAATAAATAGTTCTTCATAATTTACAGTCCATCTGCCAATGTGAAAGGATCATTTCATTTTAGGCTTTGCTTGTCAAGATGACAAAAAATGTCATCCTGTTTTGTTTGCAAAAGACAAGATTATATACAAGTCCTATTCAGCGAAAATAAAATTAAAATATGGAGCTTAAGGATGAGGCGGCTAATGTCTGTTGCTCAAATGTACTGGCTGGGGGGGGGGGGACCATTGCTCCACTTTAAAACTGCCAGTAGTGGAATGGTCTTTGCAAAAATGTGAGTGCTGTACTTCATACATACATGATATACCGTAATTTTTGCTCTATAAGACTCACTTTTTCTCTCCTAAAAAGTAAGGGGAAATGTGTGTGCGTCTTATGGAGCGAATGCAGGCTGCGCAGCTATCCCAGAAGTCAGGAACAGCAAAAGGGATCACTGCTTTCACTGTGCAGTGATCCCTCTTGCTGTTCTGGCTTCTGGGATTCAGAATATTTTTTTTCTTATTTTCCTTCCCCAAAAACTAGGTGCGTCTTATGGTCTGGTGCGTCTTATAGAGCGAAAAATACGGTGCATGTCCGTGTCGAGTACAATGATGTCTTTTAGGAACAAGGAATTCTGCGTTTTCAACAACTGAATTAATTATTAATTCAGTTTCTGCTAATTCAAGTGACATTTTTTTCCAGACGGTATAAATGATTAAGAACAGGAGTGGGCAAACTTTCCTTTTCCTTTCAAGTGTTTTATTCCCTCAGAGATAATGTTTCATTGTTGGCCAAGGTCAAAACTCCCGAACTTGGGATCAAACAGACATCTTTGTGATTTCTGTGATTGTGGCTTCTGAAGAAATGGAAGTAGTGACCAATAAAATGCCTGGTGCTCCATGATGCCAGTCTTTAGGCACTTGCAGATAAATTCACGTGGATAAATGCAGTAGTGTGAACCAACCCAAGTTCAGTTGAAAACTCACACATTTTAAGAATGCTGAGCTGAAAATTCCCCTGCCCCATTTTCCTCCCAGTTCACAGGCTGCAAAGGTGGGGAGCATTTTTAAAACTTGAGGATGGCAGCAGTTTTAGGAAATCTTCTGCATGCTCCCCACATCCTGAATTTGGGCCAAAAAAGTTCTCAATAGAACTTTTGGCTCAGGCTGTTGATTGTCTGTTTTATTATATTTCTTCCTTCCATTCTTAACTGTGTGCATCTGATGTTTTCTGTTTCGGCATTTCCATGTTTTTTGACCCACTCATTGGGGAAGATACACCGGTAGTAGGGGAAGAGAGGACCCACATTCTCAAACTTTCTCAACAAAAATCAATGATTCATTGAGAATTTATATTCTCCTCACTGTAATTCTAGGCTGGCCGGCCAGCCAGCTAGCCAGCCAAGGAAGTGTCTCTGGTAGTCACCCTCTAAAACAATAAGGATGGAGAATTTATGGAGTTTTGTGAGGTGTCATTGGGGTTCAGTTTAATGGTGATCAGTTCATATATCATGGAAAGCATTTGCTCCTGTTCCACTCCTCTCGCCACACATTTCGAGAGTCATTTTCTTCCAGAGATACAGGCAAACTTCCATAGCTTGTGACAGCATGTCATTTTGAGTGTGCCATTCTCCCATGACAGGCTGTGGAGGTCCAGATACATAGCAGGGGAGGGGGAAGCAAATGAAACAAAAGAGGCGTTCAGAAATTATGAAGGATTCAAAATCCCTCAGAAGACCATTATATTGCAAATGGCAATTCAAGGGATACAACAGCCATTAAAATGTGTTTTTCAATGTGCCGAGTTAACTTAGCAAGCCTGTAATATGCCAGCTGTTTGTCAAGCTGCTGCTCTCTAGATGGTTTGGAGTACAGCTCTCATAAGCCCCAGCCCTACCTGATGGGAGTTGTAGTCCTAGTCTGGAGGGCACCAGGTTGGCAAAGGATATAGGATACCATAGTGGCAATACTGTAAAATATTTGTCAGTGTTCTGTTAGTCTACTGCGTATCTCTTCTGAGACACCATGCCACCCAAACCAGGCCTGATAGACTGTGTTGTTCTGTTTTATGTAGTGTGCTATAAATGTATTGCTCGTATACCACAATATGTCAAGGAAGCAGATAATTAAGAACTGGAATGTGAGCGCTGTGTAGGCATTGTTGTACTGAGCAGCTGTAGTGTTCCTGAAATTGAAAATAGCATAAGAAACTATGTGAAGAAGATTGGTAGCATCAGCCAGCTTGACTCAGGAATAGTGTTCTCTGTGGAATTCTTTTTAAAAATCATGGTAGGATTATCAGAGCAGGGGCTCAGGAAGGAGGGAACCCATGTTTTAAAATCATACATGAGAGGACTCTACAGCCTCACTGCCAACATGCACCCTGCCAGCGATGCGTTTAGTGGCTGTGAGAAGGTGCTTAATGCGCATACTGCTCTAATTCTGTGGTGAAGTGTGAGAATACAAACTCAGGCAGACGACGAGTTGGAATTAAAAATGGCCACAACTTTATTGATTACAGGTGTAGGTGGAACTTTGGTTCAGGCATTGGGTGTATATGTATTCCAGCCTCCTGGTGGAGGGCTGGAACGACATCAGGGTCGTGCCAAGGATTATGGCCTCCCCAAGACGTTGATCTACTGAGGTGGCCATTGGGAAAGCAATGAGCAGCCATTATGTCCATATAGCTAGCTCTGGCCCACTGCTAACATTCCCACAGATGGCTCTTTGACAACTATTGTAGCACCCTGTTTGTGATTAACGCTTAGCTGGAATGAAATATTCAACACAGCAATAGAGAAATTAAAATAATAATTTATTTGTCAGACAAATAAATGATAGGCGCAGTGGTATATAGTTACCAAAAGCTCTGCCCACTCCAGCCCTGATGGCCAGCACTTATATTTCCTCAGCCCAGCCCCCTTGCTCCTCCTTTGGCTGCCTCTGTCCAATCAGCCTGGTTGAAATTCCTATTGGCTGTTTGCTAGAACCAATAATAAAAGATACACCCACTTCCTATTACCTTTTATGGGAGACAAAGAGCTATATTTCCTTCTATCCATAAATGGCAGACAAGTAGCCATATATCTTACATTTGCCTCGACAAGGCACCTTAATTACCAGATCACCTTTTGCCCTGTTGCCCCTGCACTCCAAAACAAATGGCTAAAACAGATGGCTCATGGTTTTAAATTCTATCTAAACAGAGATCTTGGGTTCATATTCTCACACACCATCAATGAAATAAGAATCGAACATAAGAATCTAACATTTCTTACTTTCTAAATCATTTGCATAATTACATTAAGCCAATAAATTTCATACATAACATAGATAGCTTTTTAGAAGAAAAGGAACTCAGTAAAAACAGCTTCAAAAGCAACCTCTTCAATTTACACCCCCCTTTCCCAGCCAGCTGCTTTTCCCATTAGCTCTTGCCCTTTAACCTTAGGAAAATATGGCTCGAGTCTGATGGGAGGCACATGGTATTATTTTCTGTTAAACAATAAATCTTACTATTTACCAACTCTTAATTAGTGTTTTTGCAGCTTGATTGTATTCTGTAATATGTTGGATCAATATAACCTTTGCTCCCAGCCTGTAATTCCCTTTTACAACTTTGAGGTACTGCTATAAATCGGGGGGGGGGGGGGGCTTTCCAGGAGAGCAGGAAGATAAACAACTGCCAAAGTACTTAGCCAGCTGCTTTATGCCTGGCATGAAACATACAAACATTTGCAAATATATCTTTAAGCTCATTTTAAAATACAGGCCTTGATCAGATGCCTCACTATGAGTTGAGTGACCATGAAAAGGAGCTTTTAACGCATATATCTCTTCTATATGTTTGTCCCTCCTCTCATGTAGAAGCTCTGTGCTGTACATCAGTACATTCTTAGGATTCCTTCACACAATTGTTGAATGTGCAGGTGTGTGTGGACTTTTCTTAAACGGGCCCTCTCCTTAGAAAGCATTATGGCAGTCTAGTATAGATGTACAGTGGTACATTGGTTTACAGACACTTCAGGTTACAGAATTTTCAGGTTACAGACTCTGCTAACCCAGAAATATTACCTCGGGTTAAGAACTTTGCTTCAGGATGAGAACAGAAATCGTGTTCCGGTGGCACAGCGGCAGCAGGAGCCCCCGTTAGCTAAAGGTTAAGGTTAAGAACAGTTTCAGGTTAAGAACGGACCTCCAGAACGAATTAAGTTCTTAACCCGAGGTACCACTGTAGCTAGTGTGTGTTACGAAAGACAGATCTGATTTCTCCGCATAGGTTGATTTACTAGCTGCAGGCCTAAAAGACACTCCTGGCCACCAATTCATACCCAACAAAGGAGGCTGAACCTAGGGGAAGCAGCTGGCATGAGCAGCACTCTGATGTTGTAGGAGAGTTAAGGCATCAGGATTTCATGACTGTGGAAGGAGCAATAAGTGTAGGAGAGATCAGAAGCTGTTGGAAGGAAGGTCAGTGAAGTCACAGTGGTAGGAGCTAAGGAAGCAGCTGGCAGAAAAGTGGGAATGTCATCAGGGGTGGCCAGTCCCATTTTGTTGGCGGAGGCCAAATGGGAAGGTGCTGTCCCTACTTACCAGGGGTGAGTGGTGGTGGCTTTCAGCAAGATCTTCCAAAAGTTCCATGAGATCTCACTGGAAACTGCTGTGCAACCCTGGCAGTAGTGGCAGGGGCAGGCAGGGTGTTGCCCTGTGGGTTTCTACCACCCAAGGTGGCTGCTTCAGTCCACCTCATAGGTAGGATAGCCCTGGATAGCCAGTGTGGTGTAGTGGTTAAGAGCGGTAGTCTCATAATCTGGGGAACCGGGTTCGTGTCTCCGCTCCTCCAAATGCAGCTGCTGGGTGACCTTGGCTAGTCACACTTCTCTGATGTCTCTCAGCCTCACTCACCTCACAGATGTTTGTTGTGGGGGAGGAAGGGAAAGGAGAATGTTAGCCGCTTTGAGACTCCCTAGGGTAGTGATAAAGTAGGATATCAAATCCAAACTCTTCTTAATTGAGACTATAGTTCCTCTGTGCCATAAGATAATATTTTACAATAAACTTTGAACATGTTTCCAACTTTTCCTTGCCTTTCAGATTTATTTTTTTGTAGCTTAAATATAGATAGGATGAAAGATAGGCGCCCCTCTTTGGCATTAAATAGTACTGAAAGTGAAATGGTTTTTCTGTTACTCACCAAAATCTGTACAGTAAATAATTAGAAGCCTGTCACAAATCACCATCACTTTCTCAACAACCTCTAAGAAAAAATAATTAACGGATTAACTTTAATTGGGTGCTTTCAAAGATTTCTTCACAACAGCGCCCGAGAAGGCATTTTCCACTTTTGCAAGAGGGAAAATTCCCTACTTTATCTAAAGATTTATTTGATATGGAGAGCTTTCTTGTCAATTGCCTAGAAACTAGAATCCATTGCTTAAGTTTAGAGCTCTATTGAACTGTGAGGCACACATCTTTAAAATGGGGCACGAGAGACCAGAGACAGATTCAGCTGTCTTTCACCCTCTATCCATTAACAGTATAAAGGGCTAAAGTTGCTCATACTTCACTCTACCTGTCTTCTTACATCTTGTGAGGGATGGAGAAGAAATGTGCTTGGTCTAAAGTGACCTAGTTTAATGGCCCTGGACTTAAATGCAGATGGCAATGCAACTATCAGTCAGATTACACGTCTTCAAATTGTGATGCAGTCTCAGTTCAAAAATGCACATGAACATGAACCTACTATGGGGAAAACTACAGAGACAAATATGTATGGAATGGAAATAAACTGAGTAATCCACAATAAAAGACAGAAGAACCCTTTCTGGGTGTACACTACTTCTCTGAGTGGAAGGGAACCTTTGGATCCAACTATGTAACAAGGAAAGCTGGGAGTGAAAAGAAGGGTATGCAACCAAGAAGAGAACTTGTATTCCCACTTGTATACATCTATCTGTTTCCCTTTCTTTAACCCTTTCAAGAAGAGGAAGCATGATGGTTTGGCAAGTGAGTCAGACACCATTGCCAGGGGACCCGAGTCAACCTAGGTGATGAAGGACTATTGCTAGCCATCATATTGTTGACCCTCAAGAACTTCATGGTGGACTTTCAACCTACTGGAAATAGTTGTTTGGTGGACAGAACAGTGCATCCTGTTCTGGTCAACGTATATGCCTGAATGTAAATTTGTCCAAGCCTGGAATACCTTTGCAAAATAAACCATGTGTGTTGTAACTGTGGGCAGAGGGTGATAATCAGACCCAGTGCCAGATTTGATGGGGTGCTTGGACAATGTGCCCTCTAGTACAGCATCTCCCTGGTGTGCCCCCATCGCTTACAAGGGATGGGCCATGATGGTAAACAATATGGGTGATGGTGGCACAGAAAATCTAGCCACCCGGTGATTCTTCAGCCTAACAAAAGAAATAGATGTGTACATTTAGGTGTGTTTGTAAAAATAGCATGGCTATGGAAAGTGTGCCACTATGAGAAGTGTGTGTATGCGCGCGCACCCCACATCAGTCCTGGTGGTGTTACAGTAATGTGTGCAACAGTTTCCACATTACTTTGATGGTCTAAGACAAGTTCCTGCATTTCTCTGACAGCTACAGAACAGCCTGAGATAATAACTTCAAAAGAATGATTATATCAAATATACCTGTGATGTTTGTACTTTGGTGCAGAATTCAGGTACACTGCTGTGTTTAAAAGCTGCCTAAGTTTCAAAGACCTCAAGAAGAAGTTTATCTTCATTTCAGCACCTGGAACCTCCAGGGCTTCACTGCTGAAAAGAATTGCCACCGGTTTATTAGAAACACAACAATATTGCATCTTGAAAAATAAATCAATGCGTAGAAACACTCTTTACTCGTAACTACAGAATATGCAAAAGTCCAGCTCCTGAAATCTTAATTGTTGCCCTTATACTAATGTCTCCCCATCGACATTATTGTTAGAAACTTGCAGATGGTTTGCAAATTCTAAACTCTGGAAAATCATTGCAATGTGAATCTTCCTGTATTCCATAGTTCAAGACTACCTTAAAGCCCCTCTTTTTTGGCCTTTCCATTTATCCTTGTTCAGGTCCTGCACCCCTCTTTTAGGGGTCATTTTGAAACCTATTTTAAATTAAGAACCACGACAATGCAACCTGCTGAAGAAAACCTTGCAGAGTTCAATGTGACTTATTCCCAGTATGGCCTCTGTATGTATATGATTGTAGCCTAAGATTCCTTTAACTTCATCTGCCCATGGGATCTGCTCCCTAAGAATAATAAAAAATATAAAACTCCCTTCATCTTATTTCCTCACTCTTCCCCATATTTCTTACCCTATTGTATATTCAAGTATACAGATATTAATTCTCCAAAGCTTCATTCTTATTCCCACACTCTTGGGAATAATCCCACAGAACTCATTGAGGCTTGCTTCTGAGTAAACATGCACAGGGTTGTGTCAGAAAGCCATGTATGGCAGTCTATAACAGGCAGAGATATTGTATTTATTTGGATGTTATTTGAAGAATGCTATGGAAGTTCTCCGCCATCCTTAGAATAGATAAATCAATATCTTCGTGGCTTAAGGGCATGTTGTACAAAGTCTGGATTTACTGACATTCTTGTTTTCAATAGTTTATTCTAAAAATGGGCAACGTCTCCTTGGCTCAAACTGGAGGAGGGTTGGCAATTATAAGATGCATCTGTGAACATTAAAGGAGGGGGAGAGAGATTTATATTGGCTCATAATTATTGCAAACATGCAAATCCTTTCCTGGAAGCATGCATGCTCACAGAATGTCTCCTGAGAATTGAGCCGTGTATGTTGAAAACTACTGCTCCTTGGCAGCCCCCCCCCTTTTTAATGTATTTTCTGTGTGATGGATTTGTTTGGTCCGTTTAATTCACGACCGAGTTGGCTGCCTTTAGTGTAATGAACTGATTGTATTGATTATTGACATTTGTCTGTTAACCAGGATTTGTTTTGGAAAAGCTTGCTTTCTGGTAGTTGTTGTTGTTATTATCTTCTGACTTGTTGCCTGGAATTTAGTGGGCCCATGAAGTTGTTGCACAAGTCATGGCACACACACTTTAATCAAATTATTATTATTATTATTATTATTATTATTATTATTATTATTTAATTAATTAAATTTGTATACCACCCTTCATCATAGATATCAGGATGGCTCACAATATAAAACACAAATACATAATAGAAAACAAAAATGTATCTATTTATTTATTTTAAAAAGAAATTGCCTCTGCTGCAATTGTTTTGAAGATTTATTCATACTCTTTATATACTGCTATATTGTACCTATATTTGTGGTGAACTCACTCTGAGCACAGAGTAACTGCAGAAAAGGGATTTATTCCTTTATTACAGCATAAAGTTGTCAGCGGATCAGAACAGGAGAAGGAGATCCACCGTAAGCTCAAAAAAAGGAAAAACAACTGCCAGGCTGTTCATGAGACAAGTACCGATATTTCTTTCCTAGGTGGTTTACTTCTGATGCCTGCAAATTTCCTAAGCTTCTGTCAAAAGGAAAGGAAGTTATGCTTTTCATTTTCCTTTAATGAATGGTGAGAAATAAATCTGAGATGAATGGAGCCTGAGATTAATCAAGCAGTTTATGAAAGACCTTGGGCCAAGGTGGGTTACTTCTGAAGCACCAAATCAGGGTCCACACTGAATCTTGTGATTGTTGCACACCCTTCTCTATTGCCCTTCTCAATAGCATGCTAATTTTTGTGTGTGGATGAATTTCGTGTATGGGAAAACATTCCAGCATGCTATTCTCTTACTTGTTATATGAAGTGATGCAGTCCAAGAGCTGTGTCCCACACAACTTGCCCATTCAGTCTTCACTATGCCCCATTCTGTATCATTTAGTTGTACTTCAGGAAGTGTTGGCTTCAGCCAGTGTGTTGTGCTGTGACCCCCTTCTTGGGTGGCAATGTGATGTCCTGACTTATGATGATGGTGTCCCACTTGAACTACCAAATGGCTTGGATGATCTTGGTGTCCCACTTGAAATGCCAAATGGCTTGGAGTCCTGTAAAAGCTACTGTTGGGGAGCTCATTTTAAAAAAACCCCTCATTTGGTCATTTTAAGAGATTGCTTGTGCCTGATGCACATTTTTTAAAGCATTTATACTAAGCATTTAAAAGCATGCTGCTCCAAATTATCATTCTGGAATGAGGCATACCTTGCAGTTCAATCTCCTAGAAATACTGTAGGTAGGCCAAACAATGCCTAATGCTGTTACTTCCAAATACTTGAAATGCTTCTGTCTCTCACTCTTTCTGTTCTGGAAAACCCCGAAAAGAATAAAGGCAAAAAACAAAAGTCACCTTACTGCACTACAGAACTATCTTTCAAGATTATTTTGCAGCACTCTATAAATATGTATAGAGTAATAATTGTGTAGAGGACTCATTCCTCTTTGAATCAGAATAAGCTACTTCCCAGAAGCATGTAATGAAAATGGATGTAACTTTCATGTACTCTCTGTGGAGCAACAGGTTACATCCCTCTAAGGTCCTTCCCCTAGTTTCTGACTATAGATTTTTCTTGTCCTCCCTATCAGGTGACCTGGTAGGAAACAGCAAACACCCCCTCACTTTTTTGGGGGGGGGGGTTACTTGATAACCAAAGCATGGTATGTTCATGGTTCAATTTACCACCATATTGCAAGGTTGTATGAGCATGTAAGCGAGAGGGAAGTGTGGACTTCAGGGTTGTGACAAAGCATGGAGTGGAAACAACCAATCTTATAGAGTGGATGAAAGAGAGCCATCCCACACTGTCTATGACTGGAATGCATAATTGAGCCTACTGTGCTTTTATTTTATTTTGCAAACCCCTGTGGAAATCCATGTGGTGTTGCTCATTAAGCCCACATTCTCATTCAGTGCCTCAGAATGTATAATTTCAAACTGTTTGTGGCAAGGGAGTCCCATGGGGGGGGGATATACACTCATTTCAGTTGTGTATCTGAATATTGTTACGAGGTTGTGGGTGCCAGACTCCCATAAGTTCCTGGGTCCAGTAGGTCTTAAGTGTTAAGCTGGGTGCCAGACATTGAACCCCTGGATTCAGCAAGTGTTAAAATGTAAGCCAGGCTAGTTTCCTGATGAGGTGATGAGCCATTAAGAAAATAAAGGCCCATTAAAAGAGCTAAGGAGAAGGGCCTCTGTGCCAGACGGCAAATGGATGGGCCCCTCCATCAGCTCTTACATAGTTAAGAAGACAAAACCAGAGTGGACAGTTGGTTGTGATGTGACCTAGAGGGGGGAAAAGGTTGCAGGCTGGAGAGACAACCCGAGCATGGTAGTTGATTTCTGTTTAAATCCAAGGCTGCGACTGTAGGAGAAACTAGGCCTTCTTGGGGTGTTAATGCTGTGAACACCTCTGTCATATGCTCAGGTTGTTATATGTGTGTAAATAAACCATATATCATAAAGACACCACAGTCTCTGCTCTGCCTCATTCCCAAAAGGGAACATGTACTCTGGATAAGTGCCTGGAACCCCTAGAATCTTGCACAAACTCGGAGATTGGGGTGGCATGCAACAATATATTTCAGCCAAGATTCATCAGGGACTCAAGAGTGTGAATCAGGAAATTTGCATTCTGAAGCTATTGTTGACCAGGATTGCTTAGAGCTCAGAAATGTGTCTCCGAATTCCAGAGGAGTGTGCAAAGCAGCCTTTGAGATCTCTGTGCAGTATGAAGCAACAGTATTGGCTAAGCATTATTTTAAATTCTAGGTATCTGGTCTTCTGCCTTTGTGCAATCAACAGAATTGTCAGGCTCCAATTGGCACACTTTCCCACTCAAGCCACCAGCCTCAAAGTTAGGAGAACACATGCTCCAGATCCAGATTTCAGGAAAGCTGTATGTGAGTTTGATCTCCCCTTGAAAAAGTTTCCTGTTCAGTAACTTTTATATACTGATGCCAAAGAAAGAAAACTGCATCCAACCATATGTTGGGCAATTTAAAATCAACTAGACTGCAAATCTTGAGTAATATCGTGCATTACTGATTAACTCTTTGTTTATTGCAAAATTTATACACCTATTTCACCTATATTAGGGAAGAAGCTGACACCTCGTCATTTTACTTCTATAATGAATTAAAACAAGATATGTGGAAATGCTATTAGCATCCTGTAAAAAATGTGGCCAGAATTTTGAAACTGATCTTGCTTCCATAGTAACTAGAAATGTTCTGGTGCCTGCCTGCTTAGGAGTAGACTCTTGCAGAACAAATGCAGCCTGATTTTTCAACCCTATACCTATCTGTCTATCTGTCCACCCACCAACCCATCAATCTTTTTGACTTGACTATAGGACTGATTGGGGTCAAATGCACTCCTCTGCATAATTTTTGACTATTGATAATAATGCATAATATATAAAGCAATATAGCCCTCATTTGCTAACAAGAACTCCCTTTATATAATGTTACTATTCCTGACAATGTTGTGTGTAGAATGATAAACTACTGCCTGCGATAGTGACATCCTGTAAATGGAGCAATACTACATGGCACACAAACATACACTGTTAATACTACACAATATACTACACAGTTCTGTTTTGTTTTTGTAAAAAAAGATATCCCACATTTCAACACATTGTCTTAAACTAATCATCTTTCTGTTTATAAGGAATTCAGTATCAGTATTAAAACTAGACAGGGAATTTGGTGATGTGAGCTATTGCCCTGAGGCCTATTTTCACTCTCAGCAGTATACCAACTTAGAAGCACAGTAATATTTTCTTCTTCCACTTCTGTGGCGCCTGAAGTAATTTCCTCTTAATTGATGCTATGGCTGTTCCATTTCTTCCCAGGAAAAGGGTACATACGTTTTAGGATCACCGATATATATTTTCTCCAGTTCCTGTTTTGTATCTGACACGAGGTTTATAGAATTGAAAGCCTGGCATTCCCTGCTCGTATTCCCTCAGTAGCAACACTACTCCTGATTTTATTGGAGATGCTGGTCGTAAGATGTTTGTGCTGGAAGGGATGCGGAGGCTTTTTGCCCCTCTGCCAGCTTCAGATTCAGTGGGATCTTAATCACCAGCATCAGACTCAGAGGCAGAACCTGGTCCATCTTCTCAAATTGAGGGTTCTAGTTTGGGATCTTACTTAGGCTTCTAGCTTGGGCTGGATATACACTGACCTGTTTAATGTTATTTCCCCCATTAGAATGATATTAGATATGTTGTTCTAAAGGTCACAGGGCATACTTGTTCATTAAAACTTTTTTACCCTTTTCCCTGTCAAATGAAATACCTGGCCACACCATTTCCCAGCACTCTGTTTCTGTACCTGCTGCTGGTCACTGGTTGCTCTGCCCTACCCCCTGGTGTCTCATTTTAATTCTTCCTTCCTCTGTCCCTTGGTTCCTCCGTGTCTTTTGTTATTTGCGCTTATAGCAGCTATAGCAGAGAGCCAGTGTGGTGTAGTGGTTAAGAGCGATAGACTCGTAATCTGGTGAACCGGGTTCACGTCTCCGCTCCTCCACATGCAGCTGCTGGGTGACCTTGGGCCAGTCACACTTCTCTGAAGTCTCTCAGCCCCACTCACCTCACAGAGTGTTTGTTGTGGGGGAGGAAGGGAAAGGAGAATGTGAGCCACTTTGAGACTCCTTAGGGATAAAGCGGGATATCAAATCCAAACTCTTCTTCTTCTATATCACCAATATAGCAGCATATAGCAGTTAAAAATGAAGCAATAAAAAGGCAAGGTAATTGAAGTGTAGGTGGGTTCCTATGAGGCAAGGCACAGTCACAACAGCAAGAACCTTTATTGAACTAACAGAACTGGACAACAGGTGCAAAGCAACTGCTTATATACATTTCTGAAGGCCTGGGCCACTCCTACTCCCAACGTGATTGGCTGCCTAAACTTCCAAGCTGCGAATCATGACTCAGAGTTTAAGGGCCAATGGCAGAGGCCCAAATCCTGAAATATTCTGTGATTGGATATCAAGTATCTAATCAGAACCCGGGGGCTCAGAATCCTTAGTCCAGACTCAAGCTCCGGCAAACACAGACCACTGAATACATAACAGTAATAACACATTATGAAAGTCAAAAATAGAATGTCATGCATCCATCTATCTCAACAAAGCCATTCCTTAACCCTTCCATAGCGTTAATAACCATGAGTGTGTAGAACCGCCCTTGGTTGAAACCCACCCTGGGACCTGCTGGTAATAAGTATAACCAACCTTACCCTTTCCACTGACAGATCTAAACAAATGACCTATTTGTGCATTAATCATATGAATGCATTGCATCAGGCCCTGCCCTTCTGACCCTAATCTGAAGGGGAAGCTGGCTGTGCTTTCCCAGGTTCCTTCAGTGCATAGGGAGCCTTGTTTGAATGGATCACCTGGAAGAGCTTCCATGTCTACAACTGATTCCCCCATCAGACCTTTTCCCAAGCGTTCAGAGGATGGAGAGACAGCCCTGGGCAGACGTGCCTCACTCCCCTTTCTTCGTGCGTTAGCCAACCATTTGGCTAGCACGCAGTCTGGTGTATCTAAAACGCTTGTTTTGTGCCATATAATTTAGATTTAATTTTACAAATGAACAAACATTATTAAAGATTGAAGAGGCTTCCTAAGCCTTTCTCGTGATAGAGGTCTTTATCTTGTATCTTCTCCTTTGTAGACAGCAATAGAATCCATTGTCCATTCCCCAGGGTAAATAGAAGCTATTGGAGCCTGCTGAATATTTATGATTTTCAATGTGCTAATTTTTGTATTGCTCTTGGAAGCCTTTCTTCTTCTTCTTCTTCCTTGAACACTCTTGTGTCAGTTGACATTTCATCTGATTTTCCATTTCCATTCCCCCCCCCCCTTCCCTTTGCAGTTTCTGAGGTGGCTAGTTCCTTCCTTTTGATGTAAGGAATAATAATAGGTTGTAAGTAGAATTTTATTTTGGGTTTATTAATATGGATGATGCTTTTAGTTACCTTCGTTCTTTCTCCTCTGTCCCTTGAAATTTACTTTTGTAGTTATCTTTAGGCAGGCAAAAGACAGGCATTGTGATTATCAGTTCTTTAAAGTGGATACAAAGAGTAAGTGAAAAGACTTAAGCTTCAAATCCGAAGGTAAGAATATATAAAGGAACAATGTAAAAATGATAAAGAAGTTTATTTAGCATTGTGGTTAGGGAAATTGGAATCCAAAGTTAAATCTGTAAATAAAAATGAGGTTAAAATATATGTGTTAGCAATGGGAGATTTCCAATGCTGGAGATGCTAAGTTGTCAAATATAGAATAAGGAGAAATAAGGAAAGATACCAGTGGGATGGTTTTATCTTCTGTCACGGTAAGGAATTATTCATTATTTATTTCCAGTATTCATTTGATGCATTCCCCTGTATGTTTCAGATGATGTAACAGCTAAGTATAACAATCAAATGAAACAACATTTATTTAAAACATTAAAATGTGTTTAAAATTGCCTAAATTCACTAAGAAAATAACAAAAAGGTGAATAATAAGCTTGCAATAAAATCAGCAAAAGTGCAGAACTGAAAAGTCTTTGTAAACAAAGGATAGAATATCAGTGCCTTGCAAGTTTCCTTATGGAGGCTCTTCAATAGGTCAGGGGTCTCAACAGCAAACAGGAGTAACTGAGAAGTCCTAGGCATGTATACGCAGGAGCAAGTAGCATCCACTTCAGTGAGACTTACTCCCTAGTAAGTGGGTTTAGGATAGCAGACCGAAGCTGCAATTCCACCTATCTGGGAGTCAAGCCCACTGAACGCATTTGCTTCTGAATAAGATATATAGGTCCTGAGGATCTCAGTCTTCATGAGAGCTATGTACTCTGCTTTGGATCTCAAAGATCCATATGTCCAGGAGGAAGAGAAGCAAGCACCAAATTTTATTTAGACATCTCTGGGGTCACCTTATCCTGTAATTTTCCATACATGTGCCAGTACTAATAGTAGCTACTAAAAAGTCTAGGAGAACAAGTAAAATTAGATATCACACATATCTGTATATGAAATGCAAGCCTATCATAGTTAGGCATATTTATGGCCCATGGATGTCAAATGAGAGCTTTAAGCATATGGTTAACAGTATCTTGCTGACATGAATGAGAGATAAAAGGGTTTAACTATGGCTATATCATACGTATGTCTTAGATATCACAAAAAGCGATAGTGGTTTCTTGAAAAAATAGTGATTTAAAAAACAACAACCCTAACTTTCAAACATATTGATGTATTACTTTTTTGATATTCAACAGTTTTGCAATTTAATTCATTTAATTTAATTCACATGTTAGAACCTTAACTTTAATATAAAATGCTATAATGTATAAGAAAAGGCTGCATAAATATTGTATAATCTTGTAATATTAGCTTATAATGCAATATAATACAACAGCAGTGAAAAAGCCTCCGGATTGTATTCTCATTTCATATACTTAATAAAAGGGGATCAAAGGTTCTCAAATTGTTCATTACTTTGTCTCCTTTATCTTAACCTTATCATGCCAGTAAATTTTGTCATTGTGGCAACAGACCATCTTTTATTAAGCCATTCTCCTTCAGATAAAACTATCTCTGTGTGCCATTTGACTACCATCAACATTTTTTGCTGCAGCTAATAAGATTCCAACTAAATTATGATGTTCTGCTCTTTAAGATGTCCTAAAAGAATGCGATACCAAATCATTTCCTCCATATGTATGATAATATCCCCAAACATTCTTGATCTTCTTGCACGTCCACCATAGGTGCGTATAAGCATATTTCCCCTCCTTTCTAGCACTTTTTACATTTAGGTGTATATATATATTTTTGCCAGCTGCTGTGGGGATGAATATCAGCTGTATAACATTTACTTTCTCATTAAGAACTAGTAACATGCATAAATGCTGCTTTCAGAAATATTTGCAATCTAGTGGGAAAGTCAAATGCCCAGTATGTTGAAGGCTATTAATAGGACTAAATATCTTAAAGTATATATGCCTTTTGTGCTTAACCCCCCACCTCTTTTTAAAAATGTTCACTTGTTCAATGTTCTTCCTGCATGTACTGTAGATATTTCATCTTCTTCTTTCTTTGGCAATCACTTGTAGCTGAGCAAGATTGTCTTCCATGAAAACAGTCTTAACATTGAGTCTGTAAGTGATTGTGGAGGCCAATTCTGGATCCACACGTCCTTCCACAGTGAAGACATACCGTAGGTTTCCGGGTGGGAGCGGGTCATGGTGAGGGTTTGCCAAACATGACTTCCTCTTAGCACGTTTCTCCTTTTCGCTCTGAGTTTCATAGAATCATAGAATCATAGAGTTGGAATACACCACAAGGGCCATCGAGTCCAACCCCCTGCCAAGCAGGAAACACCATCAGAGCACTCCTGACATATGGTTGTCAAGCCTCTGCTTAAAGACCTCCAAAGACGGAGACTCCACCACACTCCTTGGCAGCAAATTCCACTGTCAAACAGCTCTTACTGTCAGGAAGTTCTTCCTAATGTTTAGGTGGAATCTTTCTTCTTCAAAGTCCACAACACCTTTGGTGTGCTCCAATTGGAGTGCTCGCAAGCCAGTGTTTCCCAATTATCAGTGCTTATATTGCATTTTTAAAGGTTTGCCTTGAGAGCATCTTTTGTCGTCCACCGGTATTTCGCTTTCCATTCTTAAGTTAGGAATAGAGTAGTTGCTTTGGAAGGCAATAATTAGGCATCCAAATAACATGACCAGATGTTTCATAGGTAAAGGTAAAGGTACCCCTGACTGTTAGGTCCATAACTGTTAAAGTGGTATAAGAGTGCTTTAAATGTATTTAAATGTATTAAATATATTTAAATGTATTTTAAATGTATGGCATGGATGTGACTCAGTACCTCATTTCACTATTGCCTTGTATTGTTACTGAGTGCTTGTGTATAATGTGGTTATACAATTGTCACCGGTACCTATTGGATACTGCCGGCGGCATTGCTGGTGATGGGTGATGCAAAAATTTATTGTTGCATCCAGTGGTGTCTGTCACCGTGACGAAATGCCCTTTGATCCAATGGAGGCTTCCATCAAAACACCTCAGAGAACCTCTTCCTTTTCCTGTGATTTTTTTTCTCTAATAAAAAAATCTTGTTTTTCTTTGAATGAAGCATTTATTCTATTATTGGAAATCTCCCATTTCACTTTTGCTTTGTTTGTTTGTTTGCTGACTCACAACAGCTTTCTCTTGACATCAAGGTGATTTCCCACCCTACACCAACACATCTTTCCTCACCCCTACAATATGTTTAAAAAGTTGTTACATTGGAACTGGTGTACTGGCAAAACTGCGAATGATGGCGCTGCCATCTGATTTTCATAAACACACACACACACACACACACACACACACACACACTGTGCAAGCTTTACAGTCTCACTTAATTTCCTCCATCAGAGATATGATAAAAGTTTGCACTTAATGCTACCACGTTGAAGTGTCAGATCTAAACTTAACTTACATTAATATAAATGAGGAGACTTCTGTCCTTGCCTGAAGTGACAATGTCATCGCCTGCAGCTTACATCTATCATTACTATCAGTTAATTAGACCACAGGAAAGCTTAAAATGCCCTCACTCTAATCTGTCATTGTGGACCTCTTCCAACATCAACACAACTGTCAATCACTTCAACCCCACTAGCAATGTTTACTAAAAGAAAAAAATCCCCCACATCCCTACGATAAGTATATCCTCCATGGGGTCAATAGGGAGGGATAGCAAGCCATTCTTGTGTGTCAACATTTTAGACGCTGTTTCATAAACTGATCTCTCAAGTTCCTTTCTAATCCCTTCTTCAATGCTGAGATGATATAATCTTCCCGATAGAGAGGTCAAAAACACCATGGTAGCTTTGTGTTTTATGAAATCTGAGGAATTTCTGTAAAACAATAGAGAAAGTATATAATGTTTCCTCGGCTAGGATATGGAAGCGATTTATTGTTGCTGTGATATATTTGTATGTCAACAAAGCATTTTTATTATGGAACATGGCAGACCAAATCATAGTCAGTGACTTTTTGCAGGAGGAAATGGCAGCATTTTATTTATTTTAGGAATGTGTTTAAAACAAAGACTTCTATCAATCAGTTAATATTTAGGGTCAGGGGAAAACAGAGCACATTTTTTAAAAAAGCATAGGATAGCCAAACTGTCTGCCCCTATTTCTCTTTCACCCTGCATAGATGAAGCCAGAGGAAGGTGAATCACAGGATCCTAGCACTTCTCAATAAAGTTGCTTGTCCCCTTGCCGTCCCAAGTGATGGGGCTTCTGGGCTTCTATGGTTATCTGAAAAATAAACACTTTCCAGATATTAATCACAACAGAATCATAAAGTGGAAAGTAATGAAAGGCTTCAGTACCAGGTATGCTAGAAGGTTGCAATACTAGGCATGCTGAGAGTTCTCTCCATCAAAATCAATGGAATGTGAAATATAGGGAACTTCTGGGCCATGGGCCTAATTAGGGCTAGCATGGCCCTGTTTGACCCATGAGAACATTCTCCACAAACTCAGCTCATCCATCCGCATCTGACATTATATGTGATATCAGGTGTGGGGCATGTGTGGACCGTGCTACGAAGGAACAACCAGGAGCGAGCTCTCAGTGGTTTCTTTGCAAATCATGCTTGTGTCAACCCTAGTGGGCTGATCTGTGAAGACAGGGAGCCCCACTGGGTTTGGGAACTCCCACCAAGAGGGCTTGCTTTCTTCATTCAAACCTCTTATTCCAAAAGAAGCATTTCCTCCTCTGCAGATCTATGCAGAGCAAAACATGTTCCGTTTGTAGAACTGTTATGTATTAAGATTAGCTGCAGTTCTCACTCACGGCCACTAGTATGCAAATGAAGGACTGAGAACTGTCACTTTTTGATTGGTTAGCTAGTTGGGAGTTGTTACTGTTACAAGTTACTTAGTAAGCAGCCAGCTAGGCTGCACTGAGTCTGACTCCAGGAGCAGTTCTAACTGCTGTAATAAAGAGCTGTAAATCTAACAGAGCTGTGTCCTTCATCCATCTTCCCCACTATTTAACAAGAACAAAGCCCAACCTCCACTTTCCGCCTTCTGCCTCTCCCACCTGCTGTAAATACTGTTTTTTCATTGCTTCTGTTACTACATTAAGGACTTAAAAGGAACAGAATTGCTTCTCCGAGGAAATGCGGTCGAGGTATATCTGTCTATGGGTTGGCTGGCATTAGCGTATCAGGATGCAACCATATTAGGAGAGCCGTCAGCAGGAACAGAGTTGCACATGGGAAAAGGGAATCTTCATTTCCATGAATATTACCACCAAGGTGGGGTGGGGGACTTCAGTCAGTCATGGTCACAAAATGGCTGCCAGTTCCCAGCATGCTTTGTTTTGCATTAGCCCTTTTGTACATGGTTGGGGGACACCTGCCAACTGCAGGTGTGTCCTGCTCTCTTGGGGATTGCGATCCATGTAGCAATAAATAAACCTCTGTTTTCAAATGCTTACATTAGATACCCACTTATTAAAACAGAATTAAATAACTTTGAAAAATAAAATTAGTATAATAGGCATTACATTTGAAATGTCATCAGGAGACGCAAGAAACATGTCCTCTGGTTTTCATTGTGTAAATCCACTAATCCCTGCCCTGCCTTTTGTGTCTTCATTACCAAACATAAATTTCCACACACTGAATAAGCAGTAGATTAGTCAAATTCTGATCATCATAAATGTATTCATGCAGCCTTCTCTAAATATTTTACTAGGGCATAAAGGAGATAGAAGCACTTCTCATCCATAAATTGCAGATTTATTGCATAGAAAAGCTTCACAGTTTTATAACCTGGCTAATAGTACCTTAAATCTTAGCTGGGGTACAACATACAATAAATTTAGTTTTACCCATTAGATCATGTCAGTTGCAACACAGTTTTAAGGACCATTATGAAATGATCTTAGTTAGTTTCATTACACTCTTTAGTGAAAACTCTGTGTGTTGGACTTTTCTTACATGCAGGAAAATGCATTATAGTTTTCATATTAGAAATATAGTTTTGAAGAAATTGTTTATATTTGTTTCTTAAGGCTGCACATTCATTACTGACTATAGATTTGTGTACTGTATAGGGAAGATTTTAATGTTTACTATTTTTAATGCTTCATGCTGTATTGTGTTTTTAATATTTGATTGGGAGCTGCCCAGAGTGGCTGGGGAAACCCAGCCAGATGGGCGGGGTATAAATAATAAAAAAATATTATTATTATACTAGTGGTTTTGCTTCCATATTAATCCACTATTCACCTGTGGCGCATACATAGGCCTGACTTGTGAACCCTGATCCTGTGTAGCCCCTACTCAAAGCAGCAGCTTGTATATTGGACTTTTCTCAAAGTTTTACTACATATTATTGCTGTACTTTTATATGATAGCCATACTGATTTTTCCATGGTGTGTGTGTGTGTGTTTTATTTAATGTTTATGCACTTCATCTATTTTACACGAAATACTAAGAGCTCCTACCATATTCAGTGGTATATAGATTGTAGATATAGATAAGTTGGTTTGAGCACCCAGAAGCTGCTTTTTTATGATGAAAACAAACCAAAAAACCTGTTCTGAAACCTACCACTCATCCAGGACACTTTCCCACAAATGTGGACATGCTATATTCACACAGGAATGTGTACATTTTGTATATTTGCCGCTCCAAGAGGATTTGTGTTGAAGAGGGCTCATGGAATACTTAGGCTTTGGGAGCATATTTTTTTACCCCTTCAGCTTTTTAACTACATTGGTACCTCAGGTTACATACGCTTCAGGTTTCAGACTCCGCTAACCCAGAAATAGTACCTCAGGTTAAGAACTTTGCTTCAGGATGAGAACAGAAATTGCGCGGCGGTAGCAGGAGGCTCCGTTAGCTAAAGTGGTACCTCAGGTTAAGAACAGTTTCAGGTTAAGAACGGACCTCCGGAACGAATTAAATTCTTAACCTGAGGTACCACTGTATAGATTTGCTAGAACTACCTACATGGGCTAAGAAGGTAGATCACATTTCCCATTTATTTCATAGGTAGGTCAGCTACTAAATGCTCCTTTTAGCCTTTGCCCATGAAGCTGATACTTCCCACACGTTGTTGTTTAGTCGTTTAGTCGTGTCCGACTCTTCGTGACCCCATGGACCAGAGCACGCCAGGCACCTCTGTCCTCCACTACTTCCCGCAGTTTGGTCAGACTCATGCTGGTAACCTCAAAAACGCTATCCAACCATCTCGTCCTCTGTCGCCCCCTTCTCCTTGTGCCCTCCATCTTTCCCAGCATCAGTGTCTTCTCCAGGGAGTCTTCTCTTCTCATGAGGTGGCCAAAGTACTTGAGCCTCAGCTTCACGATCTGTCCTTCCAGTGAGCACTCAGGTCTGATTTCCTTAAGAATGGATGCATTTGATCTTCTTGCCGTCCATGGGACTCTCAAGAGTCTTCTCCAGCACCATAATTCAAAAGCATCAATTCTTCGGCGATCAGCCTTCTTTATGGTCCAGCTCTCACTTCCATACATCACTACTGGGAAGACCATGGCTTTAACTATACGGACCTTTGTTGGCAAGGTGACGTCTCTACTTCTCAAGATGCTGTCTAGGCCTGTCATTGCCCTTCTCCCAAGAAGGAGGCGTCTTTTAATTTCGTGGCTGCTGTCACCATCTGCAGTGATCATGGAGCCCAAGAAAGTAAAATCTCTCACTGCCTCCATTTCTTCCCCTTCTATTTGCCAGGAGGTGATGGGACCAGTGGCCATGATCTTCGTTTTTTTGATGTTGAGCTTCAGACCATATTTTGCGCTCTCCTCTTTCACCCTCAATAAAAGGTTCTTTAATTCCTCCTCACTTTCTGCCATCAAGGTTGTGTCATCTGCATATCTGAGGTTGTTGATATTTCTTCCGGCAATCTTAATTCCAGCTTGGGATTCATCCAGCCCAGCCTTTCGCATGATGTATTCTGCATATAAATTAAATAAGCAGGGAGACAAAATACAGCCTTGTCGTACTCCTTTCCCAATTTTGAACCAATCAGTTGTTCCATATCCAGTTCTAACTGTAGCTTCTTGTCCCACATAGAGATTTCTCAGGAGACAGATGAGGTGATCAGGCACTCCCATTTCTTTAAGAACTTGCCATAGTTTGCTGTGGTCGACACAGTCAAAGGCTTTTGCATAGTCAATGAAGCAGAAGTAGATGTCTTTCTGGAACTCTCTAGCTTTCTCCATAATCCAGCGCATGTTTGCAATTTGGTCTCTGGTTCCTCTGCCTCTTCGAAATCCAGCTTGCACTTCTGGGAGTTCTCGATCCACATACTGCTTGAGCCTTCCTTGTAGAATTTTAAGCATAACCTTGCTAGCGTGTGAGATGAGTGCAATTGTGCGGTAGTTGGAGCATTCTTTGGCACTACCCTTCTTTGGGACTGGGATGTAGACTGATCTTCTCCAATCTTCTGGCCACTGCTGAGTTTTCCAAATTTGCTGGCATATTGAGTGTAGCACCTTAACAGCATCATCTTTTAAAATTTTAAATAGTTCAGCTGGAATACCATCACTTCCACTGGCCTTGTTATTTGCAGTGCTTTCTAAGGCCCATTTGACTTCACTCTCCAGGATGTCTGGCTCAAGGTCAGCAACCATACTACCTGGGGTGTACGAGACATCCATATCTTTCTGGTATAATTCTTCTGTGTATTCTTGCCACCTCTTCTTGATGTCTTCTGCTTCTGTTAGGTCCTTACCACTTTTGTCCTTTATTATGGTAATCTTTGTACGAAATGTTCCTTTCATATCTCCAATTTTCTTGAACAGATCTCTGGTTCTTCCCATTCTGTTGTTTTCCTCTATTGGTTTGCATTGCTCGTTTAAGAAGGCCTTCTTGTCTCTCCTTGCTATTCTTTGGAAATCTGCATTCAATCTCCTGTATCTTTCACTATCTCCCTCGCATTTTGCTTGCCTTCTCTCCTCCGCTATTTGTAAGGCCTCGTTGGACAGCCACTTTGCTTTCTTGCATTTCCTTTTCATTGGGATGGTTTTCGTTGCTGCCTCCTGTACAATGTTACGAGCCTCCATCCATAGTTCTTCAGGCACTCTGTCCACCAAATCTAAATCCTTAAACCTGTTCCTCACTTCCACTGTGTATTCATAAGGGATTTGACTTAGATTGTATCTTACCGGCCCAGTGGTTTTTCCTACTTTCTTCAGTTTAAGCTTGAATTTTGCTATAAGAAGCTGATGATCTGAGCCACAGTCAGCTCCAGGTCTTGTTTTTGCTGACTGTATAGAGCTTCTCCATCTTTGGCTGCAGAGAATATAATCAATCTGATTTCGATGCTGCCCATCTGGTGATGTCCATGTGTAGAGTCGTCTCTTGTGTTGTTGGAAAAGCGTGTTTGTGATGACCAGCTTGTTCTCTTGACAGAACTCTATTAGCCTTTGCCCTGCTTCGTTTTGATCTCCAAGGCCAAACTTGCCAGTTGTTCCTTTTATCTCTTGCCTCCCTACTTTAGCATTCCAATCCCCTATAATGAGAAGAACATCCTTCTTTGGTGTCACTTCTATAAGGTGTTGTAAGTCTTCATAGAATTGGTCAATTTCAGTTTCTTCAGCACCAGTAGTTGGTGCATAAACTTGGATTACTGTGATGTTAAAAGGTCTGCCTTGGATTCGTATCGAGATCATTCTATCATTTTTGAGATTGCATCCCAGTACAGCTTTCGCCACTCTTTTGTTGACTATGAGGGCCACTCCATTTCTTTTACGGGTTTCTTGCCCACAGTAGTAGATGTGATGGTCATCCGAACTGAATTCGCCCATTCCCGTCCATTTTAGTTCACTGATGCCCAGGATGTCAATATTTATTCTTGCCATCTCATTTTTGACCACCTCCAACTTACCCAGGTTCATGGTTCTTACATTCCAGGTTCCTATGCAATATTTTTCTTTACAGCATTGGACTTTCCTTTCGCTTCCAGGCATATCCGCAACTGAGCGTCCTTTCGGCTTTGGCCCAGCCGCTTCATCAACTTCCCACACATCTCTAAGCAATTTTGTTCAGCAGTTAACAACGGCATATGCTGAGCAACATGGTGACGCATTCTATGCACCTGGACCACAGATTCTGGAAAGCAATTTAAGCAGCCATAGCAAAGCACCTTCCCTGGGACTAGTTAAAGACCTGTGTGCCTGAGGGAAGCCAGGAAGATCATGCTGTTTGCTCCGGATGAGACAACCACTAGCCTGAGGCAAGTCTGATATTTTATTATTTTGTGTTTCTAACCTGTGCTTGTTTTCATATTAAGCAGTAAACCACCTTGAATACCTTCGAGGACAAATAGTATGTAGATGAAGCAAGTGAATGACTCAAGTCAGCCAGCCATCCTGTTTGACAAATTCAAAGGCAATGGTAAAGCATCTAACTTCTCCATGCATTCAGATCAGAGGTGCCCCAAAGAATTCACCCTCCTTGTGTCCATGCAGAGGCAGCAGTTGCTTCCACTCACACAGACTGCCAATCTTTCTTCAAATGTGCCAAGCAAAACAAGTCCATCTCCAAAGGAAAATTCCGAAGCCACTGTCTGTGTGTCACAAGCTCACGTCCCTTCCCAAGAACCAACAACCTTGGATGAAGGGATGTGGATAACACCTAGGAATGGAATCGGCCTGTTTCCATCCCCCAGGCATTGAATCACGGGTCCATTCCATCCTGTTGTGTGCATCACATAAATGTCTTGTGCACGCTTTTGGGTGTCACTTTTAGCACAAAATACACACTTTTCCATGCACTCATCAGTCAAAATACATATTTTGTGTGCCTCTTAATCTGTATCTTTCTGTGCAGTGTTTGAGCACCAGAAATGCATTGCAGAATCTAAAGCAGTGTGTAATCTGACACACAGTTGCATTCTGATCTGCAAGCAATTCTGGGATTGTCAAATCTGGGATTGCCTTCTGTAGACCAAACAGATTCATTTCCCATGATTAGGAACACTCCAGGACTTCTTCAGCATTGGCCAAGCAGCTGACACAGCATTCTGTCAATGAAATCTACAGGAAACACTGAAACATTCCATATTTTGTTCCAGAGAAATAGCCCTTGCTTCTGTCACAGTTCTGCTCACTTTACCTTTCTCTGTTGAAGCGACTCCCACTGAGTTCTGTGCGGATTACACCTAGGCACGCAGGCATACGATTGGAGCCTTCGTCACCTAGGACTGTATGACAGACTATTGCACAAGCCTAGAAAGTAGAAAGGAGGATTTGGTATTCAGCAGCGAAGCCTCTTCTCTTTTCTATCGAAAATGGATAATCTGTATCTCCCTGTGTGAGCCCTTCTTGAAGTTCAGTTTTTCCTCTAGTTTCTGCACAGTTTGTATCGTGGTTTCCTGTAGTTTTGCAGAGATTTTTCAGTCATTCTTGTGTCTTAATTATTTGTTGAATTAGTATTCTGCCCTTCCTTGCAAAGGAGCCCAGGATGGCAAACACTGAAATGTTTAAGCACTACAATTTAAAGTAAAATAACAGCATACTTAAAACATTCAAAAACAATTCCAAACAAACTAACAACACTTGTAATCCCATGCCCTCAAAGTTATTTATTTCCTGGTTGCCATGGTCAGTATCTCTCAGCCCTCAAGTGCCAGAGTAAGCTGGAATGTTTTTAAATTTCTCCTGAAAATCATTGCAAATGGGAAACCACTACTGAAAAGGCCATGTCATGGATTAATGTCAGCTAGGCCTTGTGTGCCATTTTTACTATTTATGTCACTCTCCTAATCAAAAACTTCAGTCTGATCTTCTGCTGTTTCCTGAGCATACAGGATTCAGGAAAGCAATGGCAGCTTCTCTTGGCTTTCAAGTTCTGAAGGAATAAGATAAGACACACCAGTGAAGTCCAAGCCTTTCCTTTTATTATGATTTTTATATATGGAAAGACAGCCAAGAGAAACAGGGCAGGTTACTATCTACAAAGCACACAATTGCTAGATAAAACAAAAAGACTCATGGTCTTCACTTGATTAAAACCAAGTGCCTTCATATATTACATTTCAAATCAATGCAGAATTTTACAGTAGTGCTCTCTACCAATATTATATCATGGGGGGAAATGATATAGGTTTTGAGCATCAGGTCTGCTGGATTTTGTACAAAAGGGAGCCTAAATAGTCTGGGAGAGCTGCCAGCAACAAATTGCAAAAAAAATTCAACCTTGTTGTTATAAAGGCATGAATCAAAAAGCTCTGCATCTTGCTGACACTGCACTAGTCTTAACCTTGTTATACTCCTGAGATGGTCTTATGTATTCTTATCAATACGGTTGATATGGCTTTCTAAGGAAAGCCAGGGGTCAAAAATGACTGGAATTTATCACGAGGAACATTGCTTTTTTGGATGTCCAGCAGCAGCACTGCAAATGCCTATTAAATCCTTACAGAAATGAAAACTATATGCCTTGCTGCCTGTGGAAGTAGAGTCAATTGAGGGGGGTGGCAATAAATGATATGAAATCTGTTCGGCTGAAATGAAAGCCTGATATCTTAATTTTCAGCTACAGTTGTATCTCAGGATTGCCCTCTAGACCTCTAGAGATTGAGTGGGCATACTAGTGTGTGTTCATGCTTTGCAAGATTAAAGACTTCAAGGGTAGCTATATATTTTTCCTTTAGAAATACATTTTCTGTCTATCGCTTTTTTTTTAAAAAAAAGGAATATGTCGGTGATGTGTTTCAATGGAAGCGTCTATTGCTGGAAACTACTTCCATTCAATGGGAGAATTTCCCAAGGAAGTTAGGACATTTATAAATGGTTCCATGGAAGTAGCTCCTGGGAAGGTAATTTCCTTGGGGGTAATTTCTCTGAAGATCCTGGGGGTGATTTCTCTGAAATCTGACCGAGGACGTGTGTACAACCATTATGGGTCCTGCTTGGAGTGCTTACCACATGACAGCAGTTTAGAGTGGCAACCCATTTAACCAGGCTGAGAGCAATAGTGGATGGAATTGTGGTGATGGAGGATGATTGATACAATGACGTTCCCTATATATTTTCCAGGATTATTTTGGGAACGGTTCTGCTGGGGGAGCACAATGCCCTTGCACACTGACCCCATATGCTAGGCTGAATTATTGTAATGTCTCCAGTGTGGGGCTGTTCTTATAATTGGTCCAGAAGCTGTAGTTGCTGCAAATGAGGGAAGTAGGTTGCTATGTGATGCAACCTGCCACAAACATATATTACTTGTGCTGGAAGGATAGTCCTGGTTGCCAATTTGATACTGAACCCGGTTCAAGGTGCTTACATTAAAGCTGTATGCAACTTTATACAACTATACAACTTTATACAACTATACTGTATATAACTTTATACAACTGTATACAACTAGAGCCAGTGTGGTGTAGTGGTTAAGAGCGGTAGTCACGTAATCTGGGGAACCAGGTTCGCATCTCCGCTCCTCCACATGCAGCTGCTGGGTGACCTTGGGCCAGTCACACTTCTTTGAAGTCTCTCAGCCCCACTCACCTCACAGAGTGTTTGTTGTGGGGGAGGAAGGGAAAGGAGAATGTTAGGTGCTTTGAGACTCCTGAAGGGGAGTGAAAGGTGGGATATCAAATCCAATCTCTTCTTCTCTTCTTCTTGAGAACTGTGTTCTTGAAGAAGCACCTTCTCTCATCCAGATCTGCTCATGCATTGAGATCTGGGAAAGGTCGACCTGGGGTGAGGGCTCTAGGTGGTACTATAGTTGAGTTCATTATGTGGCCGCTCAAATGAGGGCTACCTTTGTGCTGGTGCCCCACTTACAGAATACCGTGCCCTCTGAAGTCCAACTGCTGCTGACCCTCATGCATTTTAGGCGCCAACTGAAAACATACCTTTTCATGTATGTGTATGCTAGTCATTACCATGCCATATATTGTTTTAGTATTGTAGAAGTTTTCCTAGTAGTTTTAATGGCTTGCTATGCATTTTTAAGATGTGCTGTATTGTATCATCTTCATTTTCAGTTCCACACCATGCTCTGCGGATTGCATGTGACAATGAATAGCGAGTATAGTATAGTATAGTATAGTATAGTATAGTATAGTATGGTATAAGGTAAAGGGACCCTTGACCATTAGGTCCAGTTGTGACCGACTCTGGGGTTGTGGCGCTCATCTTGCTTTATTGGCTGAGGGAGCTTCCAGGTCATGTGGCCAGCATGACTAAGCTACTTCTGGCGAACCAGAGCAGTGCATGGAAACACCGTTTACCTTCCCTCTGGAGCGGTACCTATTTATCTACCGTACTTGCACTTCGTGTTTTCGAACTGCTAGGTTGGCAGGAGCAGGGACCGAGAGACGGGAGCTCACCTTGTCGCGGGGATTTGAACTGCCGACCTTCTGATCGGCAAGTCCTAGGCTCTGTGGTTTAACCCACAGTGCCACCCGCATCCCTATGGTATAGTATAGTGGTATAGTATAGTATGGTATAGTATAGTATAGTATCAAATAATGTCCACACAAGAGTAAATCAGGACAGGGAACACTTTTCCAGACACATTTCTTCCTGGGTGGGCAGGGGCAAAGGCAAAAAGCTGGAAGGACAGAAGCCAAAGTGGACTGAGCAATGGATATGACCCTTCCCTTTGTATAATAGACTATATGCCAGTCCCTGCTTCTTTCAATTCTCCATTCAAGCAAACAAGAGACATTTTCACAATTCAGGGGCACATTCCAGCCTGGCAAAAATGCTCAAGGAAGGAGGAAACGGGGTCAATGAGTGGTGTGGCTTGAGAGGAGAAGGTGTGGCCTGTGCAGGTGGGCACGTCCTGGGGAGAATCCCAAGGATTAGGTAGAGAGGCTTGGAGAACTTCATTGAGCCCTTGGGTGTGGGGTTCCCTAGCCCCTGCAGTTCTTGGGTGGAATTCAACATTGCATTAAGGTGATAATTCTGTCTGGCAAGCAATACTTGCACCGATGGAACAATCTCACTTCTCCTCCTCCCACCCACTGTGCCCCGTTCTGGTGGTTAACCAGACCCTCCTGAGCAGATATGGGGAAGATGTGGTGGTCCTGTGCAGGGAGAAGAGGAGGGGAAAATCCCCATTGCCCTAACAGGACTCATTGCACTGGCTTCCACTAGTGCAGCAACTTAGTTGAATCTGGCTCTTTAGATCCATATTAGGATTAATGCCTCCTATGATCTAGGTTTATCTATGCAATTAAGGAACAAGGGGGGGGGGAACCCTCTCAGTACAAAATAATTATATGCATATCTCTGGAGTATTCTGGGATAGCCTGAATTAGTATCATAAAGGCAAAATGCGAGCCCCGCACTGGGTCCTCACTGACTATTAGGATTGTATTTTGAATAATGACTGAAAATGCAGCATTTGCCCTGCTGTGTAAACCAAAACACTAAAGGAGCCAAGGGGTTTTGAGCACAGTGGCTCCTTTAAACATAGGCAGCTTTTAAGAAAAATTACAACTGGGTGCTGTTGGAAGCTGGAACAAAGCTGCAAGCCTTTTTTTTTTTTTTTACAATAAAGAATGTATCTTGAAACAGGGATTATGTATCACACGAACATGTGGAACTGAATGAGCTTTCATCTGTAAGAGAGCGATTTCTGGAAATGAGGTCAATGGCTGGGCAGTGGAAGAAATGTTCGTACTGAAGCTATTTACTCTTAACCCGGTCTGTAGATAAACGGGGGCTTGGAATTCCACTAGAAATAGTTTTATCCTCTCCTCCTCCATAAGTGCAAACTCTCAGAGTTTCAAGCAATAGGTAATATTCAGCAGTTGTCTTTTGGATATCAGTAAAATAGAAAGGTAGGTAAAGGATGCCTGGACAGTTAAGTCCAGTCAAAGGCGACTATGGGGTGCGGCTCTCATCTCGCTTCAGGCCAAACAAATGCACAATGCACACACTTATTTGTATGGTGTCAGAACTTTTCATGGAAGCAAAATGCAATCTTGCAATATTGTGTGTGTGTATATCTTGAGAATTCATTCCAGGGAAAAAAACTAAAAATAGGCAGATAATTCTATTGTATTGCTGGAGCTAATTCCCCAAGCATTGCCTAAATGGGAGCTCCAGGATGCAAGCACAAGTGGTAAAGAGAAAAAGGGAAACTTTTATTAACAGACCACCCAGAATCGGTTCAGTATTGCACTGCATTCTATTTCTGAGCTTTCAATTCTGGTGATTTTTCTCTGTCATTGCCCCAGGTTAAGGTGGTCTGTCATTGCAAGCAGGAAGTTTCAACTGGCCTCCACATGGTGGCTGTGAAAATTAGCTCTCTATGTCTTCTTCCTTCAGAGTATGGAGGGTTGTGTGTGTGTGTTGCAATATTTCCCAATAGGAGTATGCAAATATTCATATATTATACAAATCTTTCTTTTCCTAAGGAATAAAAGACATTAGTAGTGGGTACAGAACTGCTAATTAAGTCTCCAAGGTCTCGGCAGATATCCACAGAATTGTATCTCAAAAGCTAGGCTTTGAGTTTCTCTCCCAGCCGTCTTCCTCAGTACTTGAAAACGCAGAACAAGAGTGGTACTTCAAATCTCTGCTAGATTTCCTTTTGCTGCCCTGATGGGCTTAATCAGTCAACTTCTTTACTAAACTTTTAATTAAGCGGGCATGCACAATTTGAATATTTGCACAACAGTTTCCTCTCTCTTAAAACAGACTCCTTTTTTCTGTATTGGCTTCCTATTGGAAAGAAATTTTGTGCTGAGCTTTCCGAGGATCAAGGAGCACGATTGGCTCCGCAGTTTACCTGAGAGTGAGGGGGGAAATGGCTCATATTGCGGGGTTGACTAGAAAATTCACAGCAACTAGAACTGCTCACAGGGAAGAGCTCATTAGTCAGACTGCTCAGAGTCAGGGATGGCTGTGTAATACTTTTCCACTCTTATAACCTCCTTGGGGTATCATTCAACAGAGATTTTCTGAGTTATTTGGGGTCTGCTCCCACTAGATCGAGAAGGAGGAATTCCAGGAGCCTTGGATGTGCGCTGTAAACATGTTTGCTATAAGCTTTGCAGGTAAAACTTCTCTGAATCGTACATGGATCATATTTCAAGTCATAAATTATATTAAGCACATCCTCTTCCTCCCTATCTATGTGTTAAAATAGATTGAGGTTTCACTTCTATGCTGACTTACCTGGGAAGATTGAACTCAATGGGATCTACTTCTGATTGCAGTTATTATATCTTTCTCTTTTTTTGCATATATTCATAACTATTAGGATTAAGGTCTTAACAACACAGAACATACCGTATTTTTCTCTCTATTACACACAGATTTTTTCTCCTAAAAAGGAAGGGGAAATGTCTGTGCGTGTTATGGAGCGAATGTGGGGGGGTCCCTGGAGCCGATTAGGGGAGCGCAGGAACAAAAATAAGCAAAAATCAAATCGTGCGTTGTGTCGGAGAGCGAAACCTGAAAAGAGGAAGTGGCTGCTTTCCTGCATTCTGCCTCAGGGTCTTACTGCCCACCCTCCTCTGTTTCGTTGCTGTGTTTGCTCAAACAGAACAAAGAGCAGGCAAATCCCCTCCCCTCCAGGCTAGCAGAGGGGAAAGCAGAGGTCTTTCCTTCTAATTCCTCTCCGTGCTCCTCGCAGGCAGCCAGAAAACATGCAGGAGGAGAGAGAGAGCTGGCTTCGGTTTGGGGAAACTTTTGCCTTTCTTTCCTCCCTCCCGTTAAATCCCTCTCCTGCTTTCTTAGCCAGCTGCTTCTCTGCACACCGCTCTCTTGTCCCTTCTGTGTTTTTCCTTCACTCCCCACTTAAAATGTAGTTACAAAGCATGGATCCACATGGATCCTCAGGATCTTTGCATTGGGCCACCCCAAATTCACCATCAGATCACATAGCAGCCTGCCCCCCAAAAATCACACACCCACTGTTGCCTGGGGCTGCAATGGTGCAAAAATGTGGTTAAAAAGCATGGATCCACATGGATCCTCAGGATCTTTGCATTGAGCTACCCCAAATTCACCATCAGATCACATGTCTGTGGCCACAGCATGAAGCACAAAAATGATACATCCACTGTTTCATTCAGAATTTTTTCCCTTGTTTTCCTCCTCTAAAAACGATGTGCGTGTTATGGTCAGGTGCGTGTTATAGAGCGAAAAATACGGTAATCTCATTTCAGTATGTAGAGCTTCCACATCAAATGTTTCTGTTTTCCATTCAAACAAATTCTGTCCAAAATCTGAAATATAATGCAAAGACCTCTGAAAACTATAGGTACATTAATTGGTCATGTTACTGTGATGCTCTTGATGAAGGCTGCACTTTGGTTCACTAATGTGCTTTCATAAACCAAACAATTGCATTGGGGGCAATTTCCCCTCTCTCTTTCTGACTTTCTTACCTATTTACCAGAAACTCATCAAAAGGGTGGATTGCAATGACGATGCTAAGGAAGGAAATTGGCAATGCAAAAGTTAATGGGTAAGAATCCCAGATTGGGAGATTTTTGTCTCAAGCTCCGAAGCTGCTCAGGCTTAACAAAAACAGACACCACTTAAGTGCCAATTAAGCAAGAGGTTTTGATTAACAGAACAAAAGTTCTTTACTCCAAGTTCCCATTAAACAGGATTCCATGTGACTGCAAGCAGGTTGGCCTTTCTAATATCTGTTCTGTGTAGGAATTTGATGTTTCCACTTTGACTCTCCTCCTTCTATGCACAGCCAAGAGGCTAGAATGTTAGGAAAAAAAGAATAGGGTTTTGCCTGTTTAGTCAATCATTATTACCATCATGCTCCATCATCATCATTATTAAAAGCAGTGTCCACCGGGCAGAAAGGCTCTGATGAAATGAATTCTCATTGATAAGTTTCCTCCCCTGGCTGCTATCCTAAACCTCAAAGCAACTTCTCTGAAGCGTAGAAGTTTCAAGGAGAAACTCAAGCTTGGAAATTCTTAAAATCATAGAATCTTAGAGCTGGAAGGGACCCCAAGGAGTCATCTAGTCCAACCCCTTGCAATGCAGGAACCTCAGCTAAAGCATCCATGACAGATGGCCATCCAACCTCTGCTTTAAAACCTCCAAGGAAGGACAGTCCACAGCCTTCCAAGGGAGTCTGTTCAACTTTTGGAACAGCTCTTACTGTCCGAAAGTTTTTCTGCATGTTTAGTTGGAATCCCCTTTCTTGTAACTTGAAGCCAATGGTTCGAGTCCTACCTTCTAGAGCAGGAGAAAACAAGCATGCTCCCTCCTCCATGTGGCAGCCCTTAAGATACTGGTATTTGAAGATGGCTCTCCTATCTCCTCTCAGTCTCTTCTTTTTCCAGGTTAAGCATACCCAACTCCTTCAACCATTCTTCATAAGGCTTGGCTTCTAGACCCTTCTTCATACTAGTTGCCCTCCTCTGCACACGTTCCAGCTTGTCAACATTAAATTGAGGCATCCTGATCTTATTCTCTGGTGTCGGCTGCACTCGGTGGTGTTGCTTCCACTCACATACATAAACAGTCATATATAACATCATTAAACATGGGAAGGTGCTTTCAAGGCACAGGAAAGATTAAAACCTTAACATCTTTCCCCCTGTTTTCTAGGCATGGCAAAACTCTGCTGCTTTATTTTCCTCTTTTCGATTAGCATGACTTACTTTTACAGAATCAGGAGTGTAAATGCGTTAGTTGTAGGAGCTGAACCACATATCTCTTATATCGTCAACTTGTGCCAGTTAATGCACATTTAGTTCTGTTCATTCTTATTTCATGAATATTTATTTCATACAATTTATATACACACTGTAGAAGAAACCTCAAAGCAGTACTTCTCCTATTCACAAGGCAATATGCAGCTAGATGAACCAATGGTTTCCATTGTTTTCCATTGATATTTTGTGGCCACTTCTTTGAGCTGCTGTGCTGTTGTTTTCAGGTTTTTCCTTCCCCCCTTAAAGGATGTTTGTACTGCTGCAGATATTGGGGTTCCCCCAAGAATGATGATGCTTCCCCTTATTTTTCTGTGGTTCCATTTTGGCACAATCTTGTTAGCACTCGCCACTGGGGTTTGCTATTAGGAGAATTGATAGAGGCTGCTAAATTCTTGGGGGTTTTGTTTTGTTTTTGTTAAATCAAATTGACGGAGGAAAGATTGAGATCCATTGGCCCATTTCACCTGTCTCAATTTCTGCAATCCCCAGTGCCTAGCTCCAGAGTAAGGTTTTCCTACAAAGATAGAGCTGGGATTGCTTCAAACGTTCATTCGTCTCCAGTTAGCAATTGTCATCCTGGGTCTACGCTGCAATCCAAAACTCCAAACAGCAAGGAGGCAGTGCTGCTTTTTGCTTCCTATGGCTCCCAAGAGTGTGAGAACATTTAGTTTAAGTATGCTGTGATATTTTCTTTTATGGGCTCTTTGCTGTTGCATATTCTAAATAAATAGTTCTTAGGAATTAAGCTCTGATCTCTTCTGTGGCAAGTATTTAAGTTAATAACTCATCTTCTTAGCTGATCCTTTTAGAAAAGAGATGACAAAGGAAGAGGACTGAATTACAGAAAGTCGCAATAGGTCTCCTGGGTTCAATTTTGGCGCCCTAGCCACTGGATTACTCATGGCCGAATTGTTTCATTCAAAAAATACATAACTGATCTTTTTAAACCGTTGCCAGAAAGGGTACTGTGATAATACACACACACACACACACACACACACACCAAAAAATTAACAGTTTTATATGAATTTGGCAGGCATTTTGAGTTAACATGGGTGGAAAAACCTCTTTACTGAAACCCTGGAGAGATGGAGGAATAAGGAGCTAGAGAGGCTATAGATTATCTGATTATTGTAATAATAAGACATTATTATTATATCAGTAATTTCGATGGAAGAGGATTGGCTTAAATCAGTTCCTCCAAGAAGGTGGATTAGACTTTACTACAAGAATTGAATCATAGTTGCTTTCTGCCAGATTAGGCGCTCTTTCTCATTTTACACTTTGTAACATTAAACACCATTTGCATGGACAGGCGGAGTCCCCCCAACCCCAGGTGACCCCCGAGCGGGATTAAAATTGGCCATAACTTTATTAAGTTTCAGGTGTAGGGAGACCTTGGCTCAGGCATTGGGCATTTATCCTTCCCAGTTCCCAGCCGGGGATCTGGGAGACATCAGTGTTATCCAGAATGTGTGGGGATTGGGCTGGCTCTGGAGAACATATGTTCAAGTAGAGAGCCTGTCCCTCGTTTCGCTGCCGTCGCAGGGGAGAGCAATGACAGCCTCTCAGCATATGGCCAATGCCTCCTCTCAAGACCCCTTTAACGGGAAACTCTGGGATCACCACCGCAAGGGGGGCGTGGGTCACCACTTCACGCGCCCGCCCCCCCATTTAGGAAGATAGACTAAAGGATTCCACCCAAGGCCTGAAAACGCCACCCAAGGCCGCAAAATCACGGTCTCGCCACCAAGACTACATACACCTGAAAAGGCCCTTCGCCATCCGACATCCATTCCAAAAGGCCATGCCTAATGTCACTCAGCCAATAATCATTACCCATGGCTGAGAGGTGCACTCCGTCGGGCCTGAAAAGTTCCTTCCTGTACCTTCTGTTGTGTGGGCAGGGCAGTCCCTCCCCCTTACCTGGCTGATCCCCTGGCAATGCCTCCCCTGGCGGGATTGGGCGATTGGCTGAGGTAGGCGGAGACCTCCAGGTATCCAGCCTGGGGAGAGTGAAGCCAGCCCAAACTACCGGGAGCCGCACTGGGATCCGGGGGGGGGGGGGGGGGGGCTACACGCGACCACTCAGAAGGCACCCCCCATCACCAGTTTATCTGCCTCACCGTTCTACCTTTTAATGCTTTATTAGAGCTCTTCTCAAAGCTGTGATTTATATTCTACCCTGCTATTTTATTGGACTAACAACCTCCGTTGTGAGGCTGCAGGAAGCTGAGCTCCCTTCCAGCCCCCCCCCCCCCCGAATGAGAGGCATTATTAAACTCTATAAGTTTCTATAGCCTCACAAGGCTCACAATGTCATCTTGAGTGAGGCTCGACAACCTGCCTCCATTAATAAATATTGCAAAGAGTCTTATTAGCAAACGAGACTAAAACACTCTCTATGCGAAGATGCTAAGTCCTGTGTCGCAACTAGAAACTAGAACCGGCTGATTGCCTGAAGAACTGAAAGCAAGTTTGGCTCAATAATTTCTATTTGGCACCCCCCATTTGATGTGGGGAGCGGTCATTGTGCCAAGCTCTTAATTATTAGTGGTGACATACTAATGCATCCTCTACCTCCCTCAGTGTTCCTGATCTTAATACAGTGGTACCTCGGGTTAAGTACTTAATTCATTCCGGAGATCCGTTCTTAATCTGAAACTGTTCTTAACCTGAAGCACCTCTTTAGCTAATGGGGCCTCCTGCTGCCGCTGCGCCGCTGCTGCACAATTTCTGTTCTTATCCTGAAGCAAAGTTCTTAACCCGAGGTAATATTCCTGGGTTAGTGGAGTCTGTAACCTGAAGCGTATGTAACCCGAGGTACAACTGTAGTGGCAAAGACAACTCCTAGGAATTTGGTGGCTCACTTCTCATACCAGTTGTAAAAATCTCAGAGCCAAAGCCCTGTACGCTTTGGGATCCATCTGATCAAGAAACCATTAGTTATTCCCTGTGGCTCAGTCTGAATGCTCAGCTATTTTCTTTAAGATGGTATTGAGAAGGGTCCAGCGGGTTTCTCTGTTCGCCATGGAAACTTGGTAACCGAACGCTTCTGTTAGAGAAGAGGAGGCAGCATTCAAAAATGTGAATCGAAAGCCTTGTTGAATGATTGCATATGGAAATGTTTACGTGTGACACTGGGATCCTTTCAGGGATGAATTGTTGCTGTGATTGCTGAACTGCAGTGCTGTATCCTTGGAAGACCACAGGGAAGGAGTCGGTCTTTTCAGTCAGCAGTCCTGCAGTGATATATTACATAACACAAGATGCATCTGGAGCCGGTCTATGAGCATTGTGGGCGAAGGCGCCCCAAAGTCAGAAATACCTTTTTATCTAGGCCACAGTATGCCCTGTTGCCGACATCTAATTTAGCTAAACGGTGTTATTTTTGCAGCCAATGGCTCTCCATAAAAGTAAAAGAAACATCTGTAGTAGAAAAGCCAACGCAGCTAGGTCTATTGTAAAACTGAGCTGTCAAAAATCAAGCTTGCATTTGCTACCCATCTCAAGCTGAGATAGAGAATGAAGGGGAAATAATGAAGTGTGATAGCTATGGAAAGGAAACTAGCTCTGTACTCTATATTGCCAGAAATCAGCTTGAAAGAAGACATATGAGGAAAAAATTGATTGTTGTCTTCTTCAGCCACCAGTGATCTCAGCTCCCTTTTTCTTGTAGGGGGGGTCACACATGGCTTCCTAGTGAAATTCAGGACACCAAGAGTCTCTTGTACACCAAGGAATAGACTGGAATGACAAAATGGCAGACCTATAGAACATTCCACCTGATCAGAGAGGGCAAATGAGTTCAGACAAGGCATTTCAGACCCTCACAGACTGATAGAGGGAATGAGACTAGGAAATGAGCTTCTCCGGTGATAGCTTATGCCTTTTGCACAATGTTTGGTCATTTGATGTTATTTATTTTCACTGTTCATAATCTGGTGCCGTTCTGTGAAGCATCAAAAATGGTACAGCAGTTTCTCATTCCTATACTATAAAACCATAAACACCACCAACATCTAGAATACTGCATACAACAACTGCAAAAAGATTTTCCAGTTGTTAGAAAATAATACATCTGCATTCAGCGCGTGGCATGCTAATTATTAGGCTTTTTTGCACATTGGACTGAACACACGTACAAGCTGTCTCTACATATATACACGTCCTTGTGTGAGAATGTACATTTGTTGATTTGGGCAACTCAGTGATTGTGTACATAGGTATGCAAATCAATATAAAATAATTCAAGAGAAATGTAGAAAAAACTAGCATCCCAACACCATCTCCAAGTTTGGTGCAAAGTGCCCTCATTGAGCCCACCTCCTTTTTCTTGCTGTAGTTGTGGCTGCTGCTGGTTTACTTGCCTTCTCCCATTATCCCTGAGCATTGGTCATGGCAACTGGCAATGATGGGAGTTGGAGTCCAACTACACTTGGAGGACCAATGGGTTCTCCACTTTTCACCTGGAGGGAGAGGAGAAAGGTGAGCAGAGGCTGATGCTTATTCTCCTTACTCCCATCACTTGGAACTTGAGTAGAAGTGGGAAAATGAACAAGAAGTGACAGCAAGGAGGAGGATGAGCAGAGCTAGAGGGCTTCAGGGGCTGACCACGGGTCCCATGCTGGGACCAAGACCTGTTATCAAGGCTAGTTTTCCATTTCCTTCAGGTGATTTCTAGCACCGCTGTGAAATCTTTTGCCTAAGGCAAGGAGATCTGGATTTTTGTTAATCCCTAATGAAAGTTGGCCTGCACTACCCCACAAGAAGGAATGCCACCATTCCCAAGCTCCACTCATTGTGCAGAACGTATTAACAAAAAGGGAATACAATTGCTCAAGTGCACTCTTGCTAAAAATACATTCCCCATAGGTAAAGGGACCCCTGACCATTAGGTCCAGTCATGGCCAACTCTGGGGTTGCGGCGCTCATCTCGCTCTATAGGCCGAGGGAGCCGGCGTACAGCTTCCAGGTCATGTGGCCAGCATGACTAAGCCGCTTCTGGCGAACCAGAGCAGTGCACGGAAACGCCGTTTACCTTCCCGCCGGAGTGGTACCCATTTATCTACTGGCACTTTGACGTGCTTTCGAACTGCTAGGTTGGCAGGAGCAGGGACCGAGCAACGGGAGCTCACCCCATCACGGGGATTCGAACCGTCAACCTTCTGATCGGCAAGTCCTAGGCTCTGTGGTTTAACCCACAGCGCCACCCGCATCCGCATTCCCCATAGATGCTGCCAAATCACCCCGATGATTATCTGGTTTCCAAAAAAGAAGACAGCATTTTTCAAGATAGGGCTGTTTTGTTTTGTTTTATTTTAATGAACAGCAAACCTTACTGCCACATGCGGATGTTTCAGCAAAGAATAAAACTTAGCAAAGGTGCTTTCTAGCACTACTTATTTTGAAGTATTAAAAATACAGACACACAGGAAGCAAAACAAAACATACTAATGATCTGATCCCCCTTCCTCATCCAGCAATTCATATGATGCACACGCTTACTTGACAGTACCCAGGTATTTTTTAGTTGACAGTGATGGTAAGGCTATAAAGAGATGTCATGTATAGAGTCAGAAATAAGTCCCTTTTGTCCCATTACTTCATACATTGACTGATGGTAGATCCCCCTGGGTTTTTGGCAGAAGCCTTTCCAGTGCTGTTTTCAATCTGCCGTGAGCTTACTAGGTGGCTTACAGCAATGAAGTATCTTCAAGTCAGTTGAGATAGATAAGAATATTCCAGTGTGGATAATATCTGGAAAGTCTTTAATGGAGATAGCAAAATTATCTTCACTTTATTTTAAAAAAGGACAACCTGTTTGGACTTGATCTAGCCAAAGTTAATCATGTTTATGTTTCCATTCCTTCATTGTTATTAAATTTATTGACCACTTTTTCTTGCCAAAGGCAACTCCAAACGACTTACAAATCAGTTTTCGGTCCCCCCCCCCGTATGTGTCCCCCTAAATATGTTCTAGGAGTTCCATAACCCTTTGGAGTAGATTGTGGGGTGAAGGCGCAGAAAGACAGGAGAGGGAGAGTAATCAAGGAGCTGCATAGTTGTCTTACTGCCAAAGCAGCAATACCAAATGGTGAACATTTCTGTTCAGAATAGAAAACCCTCTTCACATAATGCAAATGGAGTTCAGAGATTACCTAACCTGGGGAGAAAACAGCAAAGACCTGATGAAGAGAGCACAGCAGAGGTTATATTTTCTGAGAATCCTCCGGAAAAACAATCTCTCAAAGGACCTGTTGATGGCATTTTACTATTGTACTGTTGAGAGTGTATTAATTTATGGTCTCTGTGTGTGGTTTGGGAGCTGCATGGTCAGGGGAAAAACAATGCTGTCCAAGGTTGTAAAGACTGCGGAGAGAATAATTGGGAGCACTCTTCCCACCTTGGATCAAATCTATGCTTCCAGGTGCCATAAGAAAGCGGCAGAGATAGTACAGGATAATGTGCACCCCGGAAATGATCTCTTTCAGCTTCTGCCTTCTGGAATAAGGTACAGGGTTATAAAGACTATGACTAGCCGCCTGAGAACAAAGATTATCGTATCGTATCATAAATTATAGCCTGGATAAGTCAGTTGGCCAGAGCATGGTGCTGATAATGCCAGGGTTGCAGGTTCAATCCCTGTATGGGGCAGCTGCATATTCCTGCATTGCAGTGAGTTGGACTAGATGATCCTCAGGGTCCCTTCCAACTCTGCAATTCTATGATTCCATGAAAGTAGAATCATAGGAAGGTAGCAGAGATGTGTGAGCAACTTCTGCCCCCTCCATTGCCAGGTTATTTTTGTTGTTTTTTTTAACAGTAGGTAGCCTTTCTTATTTATGAAGACTCCCTTGATTTTCCATGAGTTCAAAGACGATGAAAATTTGGTGGGAAGGATTGGTGGATTTTGCATTCTGATTCCTGATGCCTTCCCTCAGGTGCTTCTGCAACTTCTAAGAAGCCTTAAGTAAAATTTTATTCTTAAATGTTTGATTCACCTTTAAGTAATTAATGTGTCAGGAGAATGCAGAGAATGTGGCTGTCTGACGTGCTGTTTCCTCAGTGGTCCTAAGCATTGCAGGGCCTACGGGAGAGGAAATGAATCTGCAGAGCGACACTGAGGCATTTGAAGCCTCAAGACACATCTACAGTCAAATGAAGGAGGTGACTGGGGAAGTTTTGTTGCTAGTTCCCTGGGGTATAAGGAGGAGATAAGGATGAGAAAGACAGTAGAGGAAAGAAATGGAGAAGACTCAGGATAGAGGAAACTTGCCTTAGAGAAAATGGAAGCTGAGAGACACACAGAAAGAGAAGCTAAGTTTAATAAGGGATCTGGGGCTTTGTAATCCCAGTAGCAAGTCAGAAAGGAGAGGGAAGAAAGGAGCAACCAAGGAAAAGTGAGGGGTGAGGGGGGAAATTGCACACTTCTATAGAGGGAATTCTATGATGGCACAGGTATCCAAGCTAGTAAATAAATAATCTCCTGCTGTGCCCAGGGAGTAGAGTACATAATTAAATTTATCCAATGTTTAAATGTTTATCTGCTCTATATGAAACCATGGAATTGACTAGAGCATAGGGTTGCCCTGAGACATTTTGTTGCCAGAGGAAAAGAACAAGTTGATGTCCACCCCACTGTGACACATATGGAAGCCAACCAGACTGCCAGCTGAATCTAACTTCAACACAGGTGATGGGACAGTGTCTCTCACCGCATAGCTTAAGCAGGAAGATCTATCCTCCATCGTCCATCTTCCAGAACGTGGCAGGGGATAGCTACATTTTGGCACTGCCATTTTTATAACTGCAGTTTTAATAACTGAATATTGGATATGGGGGAGCGGTTTGGATCTAAATTTAATAAAATGAAATAAAAAAGTATTATCATCAATGCACTGTGC
Organism: Podarcis muralis; assembly: GCF_964188315.1. Taxonomy (NCBI): domain Eukaryota; kingdom Metazoa; phylum Chordata; class Lepidosauria; order Squamata; family Lacertidae; genus Podarcis; species Podarcis muralis. The sequence continues at coordinate 26,289,931 of NC_135664.1, read as the reverse complement.
CCCCCCCCAGCATCTGCCACCTGAGGCAGATGCCTCAGTCTGTCTAATGCTAGGACTGCTTCATTGAAACAAGCTAGAGCGCCACTGATTATAATGTTTTTAAACATTCTAATAAGTTAAAAAACAAACAAACAAAAAACAGCGCTCTTCATTATGCAAGTGAAGCCACAAGCATTTTCACCAAGTTAAAAAGGAGATTTGGAAAATATGGCAATGGGAAAAAGCAATATATTATTCGTAGGCACTGGCAAGCGTTTTTTTATTAGTCTCTAAGATTCAAAGCAAATCCCAGAATCCATTGACTAGGATTTAGATGGAAAGTGAGGGTACCTGAAGAATGCAAAAATTAACCTGGAGGTAATTGAAAGAAAGCACTTAATCCGTAGACTGACTTTGTTTTATAATAGTCATTTTGAACCACTGTTCTCTTTGCTCCTACAAGAATTCATCTAGCATAACACTGTGAAAAGCGATTATAATCAATGCCTTTGTTTCACCTTGTCTCATTATGCTACATTGCCTTTGGCCCCGTTAAGAACTGTTATGTCCATTGTGTCTTCCAATGAATTACAAAAATTAGCATATCTTAGCAACAGGTGGTATAAGATATCTTTTAAATGGAAAAGGAAGGTGCCCAATTTCACTCCTTTGAATGAAAATATTTGACTCCAGATAAGAATTTGCTTTGCTTCTTTCTTTTTATGATACATAGCTAGAAATTGTATTTTCTGAAGCATGAAATGTTAAGGAAATGAATCTTCCCAACCAATTAAATTAATCTTGTCATATCACAAATATATCCATCTCTATAGTCAAGTAACTAGTAGGAATGGGGGTGATTTAGGGCCAACTGTCTAAAGTCATGGACTATTTTTTAAAAAACCACCAGTTTAGTATCTGTCATAGAGTGGTTGAGTTGCGTATGTCCCCAAGGAGTTTGGATATAAGGCAGTGTAAAAATGATTACAAGTGAAACTGGAGAATATTGTCCTCTTATCACCCAACATTTGTTCTAACACTCTCCTTTTGTCTTTTATGGAAGCATATGTCTATACCTTTTTGCACACTATTATAAAATGGGTGTCAGAATATTTCCATTTACTCTCTTTGGCTCAAAAGCCCTTTGAGTGGTTATTTTAGTGCTTTCAACTCCTTGAATTTATAGCCTCAAGTGTGGTTAGGCCAAGAGTTTGAATTTGTGGAGAGAGTGCTTTGTAAAGTGACTGTGCTAGAAAGATGTAATTTGCAGAGTGAACTGTGATAACATAAAATAAGTGTTGAAGTAAGAGAGCTTGAAAACTTTTGCTTCAGAAATAAGGTAGTTTTCTGGAAATGATAGGCTTTGTCATCTCCCACTTCTCAAGACTGCAGTGGTGCTATAGGGCATCGCTAAGTTGGTTTCCACTTTTAAGAAGAACACCTCCAAAGGAATGGGGTGAGACCAGTTTAATGTGTATAAGGGCACATTTCGCAACTTGGTGCCCTAAAGCTCTTATCAGCCCAGCCAGCACTGCCAATGGTCAGGGATGCTGTTAATGTTGTTGTTGTTGTTTAGTCGTTTAGTCGTGTCCGACTCTTCGTGACCCCATGGACCAGAGCACACCAGGCACTCCGGTCTTCCACTGCCTCCCACAGTTTGGTCAAACTCATGCTGGTAGCCTCAAGAACACTGTCCAACCATCTAATCCCCTGTCTCCTTGTGCCCTCCATCTTTCCCAACATCAGGGTCTTTTCCAGGGAGTCTTCTCTTCTCATGAGGTGGCCAAAGTATTGGAGTCTCAGCTTCAGGATCTGTCCTTCCAGTGAGCACTCAGGGCTGATTTCCTTAAGAATGGATGCGTTTGATCTTCTTGCAGTCCATGGGACTCTCAAGAGTCTCCCCCAGCACCATAATTCAAAAGCATCAATTCTTCGGTGATCAGCCTTCTTTATGGATCACTTCCTTGCCATGGCGAAGGGCCTTGAATAACTCAGAGAAGCTATGTTCTATGCTGTGCAGGGCCACCCAAGATGGACAGCTCATAGTGGAGAGTTTTGACCAAACGTGATCCACCTGGAGGAGGAACCGGCAAGCCACTCCAGTATCCCTGCCAAGAAAACTCCATGGACATAGACAACAGGCATATGCTGTTAATGGTAGACCAAAACATCTGGGGGAAGCCAAGTCTATGGAGACGTTCAAAATTAATGTGTGAGGGGTTGGGACTGCTAGTAGGATCTTGCCCTTCTCCCTTCCTTGAGCATTTAATGAATGTCTGAAAGGGTCAACCTGATTGCTTGATATGGCAACTCCCAAAGGAAATCAACCCAAGAGAGATCAACCCCCCCCCAAAGTAGATTAGGTCTGGCACTGCTTACATTTTTAAGTTAAAGATCCCACAGAACCAATAGTGGGAAATGGTCTCTTAAATTCTTTCAAATGTTAATATTCCACAGAGATATTTACACCCTACCCATATGGGCACCATTTTGAATGCTGACATTTATCAAATTATTTCATTCTCTGTAGTGGCGACACAGTGAGCCGCCCAGAGTGGCTGGGGAAATTATTTTTTAAAATTATTTTATTTTATATTCTCTTGTCCAGTGTTTCTTAAGCAGAAACTTCTCTTATCTTCTATAATTTTCTTCAAGATAATGCATTTGTATTATTTTAACCAAGGTAGACATTTTAATGCACACTTTAATACACACCTTTTTGTACACACTGAAGAACTGCATCAAAATGTAGATAACCATGGATTTCCAAGGATAGTTGCATTTTGGTGCCTATATTGCTCTGGAAAGTGAAAATTAGGAAAATTTGCATTAAAATACAAGCAGATCTTTCTTTCCTCTTTACCTCCAGAAGTAACATACCACAAAACTTGGCTTGGCGTGAACCAGCACTCATTGTTTGTTTCCTCTCCAAATAAGTGACAAGCAGAAGTCAAGGTTTGTTCTTACTGGTCATGGTTTGTCTGGGAAAAGCAAACCATGAGTTCAAGCCAAGCCAAGCAGGGCAGGGCAGAGTAGGAACAACTGAGCATTGTGTACCAATGGTTTATTTCTGATCATGACGTACCATTACAGTGGTACCTCTGGTTACGTACTTAATTCATTCCGGAGGTCCGTTCTTAACCTGAAGCTGTTCTTAACCTGAAGCACCACTTTAGCTAATGGGGCCTCCTGCTGCTGCTGCGCCGCCACTGCGGCACGATTTCTGTTCTCATCCTGAAGCAAAGTTCTTAACCCAAGGTATTATTTCTGGGTTAGCGGAGTCTGTAACCTGAAGCGTATGTAACCTGATGCGTATGTAACCCGAGGTACCACTGTATGTGCAAATATGGCCCATGTTTCAATCCTTCAGCATGTTAGTTCACAACAATATTCTGGAAACTGGAAACCATTCAGTCAGAGGCCTCTGGGTTCCTGTCAGAATGTGATTCCTTTATTTTACCTAGTTGCTCGCCCCTTTTTTGTCCTCTTTAGTAATTACTACTAGAAGTGGTACCGATTGATCTATTCTCCAATTCATATTACCCTGCAGATATCATTAGGACAAAGTCTTAAGATTTGAGCCAACTCTCATTTGTACTCATACTTAAAATATGTCAGTGAGGAAGCTTACACAAGAGGAACCTGATCTCATTTACTGGCCATATTGTTTCAGCACAAGACAGTAATTGAAAATTGATTCTGCCGTGCCTGTGCCATAACTTCCCATAGCTGTGGGCACTGAAGGAAAACCCAGAGCGAGAGATCCGTGGGAGCCAGGAGGGAAGTTAGTGGCAGAAATGGAAAAAGAAACTCAAGGCACTGATTTTCATAGGATCTGTTATTTCCCCACTCTTAATAGGGGAAAACAACCATTGTGTTTCTGGGTTTTTCGAAAACTTTACAACCCAACTTTATTTTTTTTTTAGTTGCATTTCTATTCCACTTTCCTCTGAGGAGCTCAAGGTTGCATACCTGGTTCTCCCCCTCCTCATTTAATCCCCACAACAACCCTGGCTGGATCTACACTGGCTTGTTTAATGTTATTTCCCCCTATTAGAATGATGTTAAATATGTCATTCAAAAAAATCACAGAACACACTTGTTAATTAAAACGGTTTTTACCTTGGGGTTGTTGTTGTTGTTGTTTGGTCAAATGTAAGTACAGTAATTAAAAGGGAAGTGGGTGGCACTGTGGGTAAACCACAGAGTGTAGGGCTTGCCGATCAGAAGGTCAGAGGTTCGAATCCCCGCGATGGGGTGAGCTCCCTGCTCCTGCCAACCTAGCAGTTCGAAAGCATCTCAAAGTGCGAGTAGATAAATAGGTACCGCTCCGGCAGGAAGGTAAATGGCGTTTCCGTGCGCTGCTCTGGTTTGCCAGAAGCACCTTAGTCATGCTGGCCACATGACCCGGAAGCTGTACACCGGCTCCTTTCGCCAATAAAGCAAGATGAGAGCCGCAACCCCGGAGTCGGTCACGACTGGACCTAATGGTCAGGGGTCCCTTTACCTTTTAAGTACAGTAATACCCAGCCATATCATTTTCCAAAATGCTGTTTCTTTCCCTGCTGCTGGTCGCTGGTCGCTCTGCTCCACGCTCTTGTGTCACATTTTTATTCTTCCTTGTTTCCATTGGAGGGTGGGGTCAGAATTTGAACGCAATAATAGAAAAGAACAAGTAAAACGCTACAAAGGGACATAGAAACAGTGTTTCACTGATATAGCAGCATAAAATGGTTAAAAATTAAGCGATAATAAGACAAGGTAATAACACATTATAAACATAAAAAGCAGGGCATCCTGTGCCCATCTACAATATCAAACCATTCCTTAACCCTTCCTTAATGCAAAAGCTACTAGTGTAGATCTGCCCCCTGTGAGATAGGTTAGGCTGACAGGCAATGACTGGCTTTCCAAGGTCACCCAGAGAGTTTCATGGCAGTGTAGGGATTTGATCCCTGATCTGCCAGGTCCTAGTCCAACACTCTAACCACCACACCACACTGGCTCTCTTCCATTCAGCCCTTCCTTTCTCTTCCCCTCCCCTCCCCTCTCCTGATACAAACAAAGCATAGGCAAGACCTATTTGTATTCATAGTCTATTTGGCACCTCTTCACTTTGAATTAAAAAGAAAGAGACAGAGAAGAGCCTGTCTTTGGCTGCAGCTGATTGATAAGAGACCATGATGGGCAGTGTATTATGTAGCTTGAAGAATATCGCCTTGCGATGACAGATGGCTTTGAGACATTGTTCATCAGAGAGGAAGTGAAACGGAACATTACTCAGGAAAGAGCACAAATAAGGCTATGATGGGAACTGTGAAGCAGAAGAATAGGAAAAACAACAACCAAGGCACATAGAATAGAAAAGATAAATGGGGATGAGAAAGCTTTCCATAATGATAGAAAAGAACTATCCCTTTCCCTCAGCAGACCCCCCCTCCCCTCCATCCTCTTGAAGAGTAGCATTTGGCAAACATTTGGGAAATGTCAAGTAGGAACACATCACGAGAATGAAGAAGTTATATAGTATAAGTCAAGGAGAGGTTTTCCTCACATCTAAGAAGGAACTGGAGGCTAGGCTTATCACGGGTCAACAGTACCAGGTGGGCTGATGCTGGCTGGAATCAGTTGTGTTACCTCAGAGTATCTTGTGCTCTAAAATGTTCCACTTTAAGGGTAATAATAGTAATAAGATTGCACCCCTCTACACAGGTCCTGCAAAATGCGCGAGAATTTATGACAATTTGGGCAGTAGTTCCAAAGGGCCAACAGAATGTTACAGAAAAAGCAACAGGCGTGTGTTACAAGCACATGGCAACATAGGTTCATAAGCAATTTTCTTTTCTTCTTCTCCTCTACTTTTCATTAGAAATCTTCCTGACCAGAATATGCCTCTAAAATAAAAGACATGCTTTTAAAGGAAAGTAAGGAGAGACACTTCTCTCCTCCCCGTGGAGCTTTATAGATCAAGCTTTCAGCAGAATCACATCATTGGTCTTTGACTTTGTTGTCCTGAAGAATTGTTTGAAATCTCCTGATGCCTCTGATATTTGAGAGAGAGAGAAAGAAAGAAATGTAAATGCTATTCTCAAAGTTCCCTCAACACATTCAAGAGCAAGTGCTTCTGAGATGCGATTTACAGACTTATACACACTAAAACAGCGTATCACTCAGGGGAATGTCATGATCTACTTTTTTAAAAAAATCACACACTGTATTGTGCTTGTATCTTCATTTGGCTGGATGGCCATTTTGGTCAAGCTGCACCAACCTGTTCTACACAAAATATCACACATATCAGGTGTTTAGAGCAGGCAAAGACATGGATGGATTAAATGGGGGGGGGAATCAGCTGATTGGTGGCACCTGCAAAGCCCCAGGCAAATGTTTCAATTGTTTTGAAGCCACGGCAATCATCTGATTACTGGGGCTTTGGGATCAAATACAGGTCAACTGACGTCACTGTGATGTTGAGTGATTGGTTGTTGGGTGACTGCCTGCCTTTCAAACTTGGCCCACAGCAGATGGTAGAGATAAGGATTCAGCCAGGAATCAAAACTAGTCAAGTACTCGCCACAATACTTGTTTCAAGAACTGAATGAATTATGCTTCTCATTAAACACTGTATGGAAGTGAGAGCTGGACCATAAAGAAGGCTGATCACCAAAGAATTGATGCTTTTGAATTATGGTGCTGGAGGAGACTCTTGAGAGTCCCATGGACTGCAAGAAGATCAAACGCATCCATTCTTAAGGAAATCAGCCCTGAGTGCTCACTGGAAGGACAGATCGTGAAGTTGAGGCTCCAATACTTTGGCCACCTCATGAGAAGAGAAGACTCCCTGGAAAAGACCCTGATGTTGGGAAAGATGGAGGGCACAAGGAGAAGGGGACGACAGAGGATGAGATGGTTGGATAGTGTTCTTGAAGCTACAAACATGAGCCTGACCAAACTGCGGGAGGCGGTGGAAGACAGGAGTGCCTGGCGTGCTGTGGTCCATGGGGTCACGAACAGTCGGACACGACTAAACGACTAAACAACAAAACAAAAAAACCTGCACACTGTGTTATTTTCCCCTAATGAGTGGATAGCAGGCATTTTCTCAGATGGGAAAAAGTAAAATAGTCTCGAGGTGGGGTGGGAAGTTACATGTTTACATGTCTGCATGCCCCTGATGAGCCCAGGGTCTCATGATGCTTGTGAGAATATGGTCCCTATGCATAATACACATAACCGTAGCCCTTTGCAGGACGATACCTCAGTACCTTTCCTTAGTGTCACAGTAATGTGGTCATAGTATTATGTGAGAGACATGGAACTTTGGAGACTGGCTTTCCCCCCATATATAGTGGTACCTCGGGTTACAGACGCTTCAGGTTACAGACTCCACTAACCCAGATATAGTACCTCGGGTTAAGAACTTTGCTTCAGGATGAGAACAGAAATCGTGCGGAGGTGGCAGCAGCAGACCCCATTAGCTAAAGTTGTACCTCAAGTTAAGAACAGTTTCAGGTTAAGAACGGACCTCGGGAACGAATTAAGTTCTTTCTTTTTTTTTTAACAGATATTTATTAGAATTTTACAAAATGAAAAAAGAAAAAAGAAAAATACAAAGTAAAAATAGATAAAAAACAATTCCATCTTTCCATCACTTTCTTTCATTTGCTTCATACCTAGCCCATGACATTTCACAAGCAATTATCTAGCCAGTACAGTGGTACCTTGGGTTAAGAACTTAATTCGTTCTTAACCCGAGGTACCACTGTACTGGCTAGATAATTGCTTGTGAAATGTCATGAGCTAGGTACTGAAGCATTTGTGGGGAGGAAGTTGGAACATGGGTCCCCTTCATCAAGTATTCCCCTTGCCCTACCTCATCTTCGCTCCCCTCTTACTTCAGCTGCTTGTCTTTCACTTGGTTGCCTGTAGTTCCTAACCATAACCCACACCATTACAGTTTCTTCCTTCTCCTTGCCTTCCTCAACATTCTTGAGCATGGCTTCCCTCCAATCTTAGCAGCTCTTCCTTTGTGCATTCAGGATCCTTTTGTACAAATCCCAAAACTAGATTTGAGGAAACACGGAGAGGGGCAAGGCACCTCCCTCCTCATGAAGATAGTTACCAATCTGCTATTGTTTATTTCCTCCTATGATGCTCTTGTTGTCTTCATTTTCCATTTGAGGAACTTGCAATCTAGTTGAAGAACTGCTTATGGACATTTGTTCAGGAGATTTCCAGCTGGTGATTGCTGCGGTTGCTGGTGAATTGACTGGAACACTGTCCCATTGTGGAAGCAGTTTGTCCACAACACTTTCTGCAGGTACTTCCAGAAAGGAGAGTTTAGACAACTCTGGTGTATCTGTGGAGCTCACAGCTAGGTCTTTTGGAGGGTCTTCAATGGACGTTTTCTTCCATTTCTTAAACCTTAATGGTATTTTCCAATTTTTGCCAAATAATTTCAACTCCAAAATAGATGACTAGAATTTCTTGGCCTCTGAACAGAATCTGTGATCATCAGCAAAGTGTGAGTGGTGCATAGAGCTGCTGCTTCTTGCTTCCTGTTTATGAGGAAGTCTTTCACCTCATTGCTGGATCCATGTTAAAAATGTATTTTTCATGACATGCTGTTTTCCTTTGCTCTGTGTGAGCCTTCCAGCATTTTGTGAACTTATTTTCTTCTTTCTCTCTCTCTCTCTCTGTGTGTGCATGTTTTCTGGAACTAGACATTCTTGGAAAGACTGAATAGCTGTGTTGGTGGAAAACCTTATGTCTATCATCAGGAGAACATTGGTCCATATGCCAATGTTAAACTATGATTTTTTTTAATGCAAAAATGAAAAGAGGAAATAGAAGAACAGTCCATTCTATTGCCCACTCTGACTATGTGGGATATATAAAGTCATGTTTCGAAATGTAGGTTGTGAAGTAAATTTTAAATTGTTTATGCTCCCCAGTTTGTTTATTGGGGACTACAGCTCTCTGCATGGGAGAAATGTATGAGCAGTGAATTGAGAAAGGCTGAAATGGGGCAATATATAAGTCCCAGAACCAGCAAACTGAGACCATCTCTATAGGACCATACTGTTTATATGGAGTACATACTTTTCCCATATAGCCATATAGAGTCCTCTCCTTGCTTTCCTGATTATGGTTTATATAATTAATGTTATGTATTTCCAGGAGAAGTTAGAGCTGATGGGGGGAAATAACTAGTACACTGGACAACCCAGTCAGTTGGGTGGCATATAAACAATTTGTTGTTATTATTATTATTATTATTATTAGTAGTAGTAGTAGTAGTAGTATAGATCTGCAAGTAGAGAATCTTCTCACTGGTTGCCACATGTATTGTTGTGGTTACTCCAAGGAGGTCTACCTAAATACAAATATGCAAGAAGCATTTAGGATGAAGCCTAAGATAGCTTTATTTATGAGTTAATTTATTTTTATGAGCTTGTTACAGTATTTAGTGAGGACCGTTTATCCTAATTTTTAGAATAATTTTACTATGATAATTAGCTTGTATGGTTTATTTACATTGTGTTGTACAGTGTTCCCTGCATTGATTTGTTGAAATATGTTATGAGAATTTACAGTGTCTTGTTGATATCGACTCAATAACTAAACTGAAGACTTCACAGGGAATACCTCAGGAGAAGCAAGAACAAAGAAGCAGCCAAACAATGTATTTGGACACACCAAAGCAATGCCTTTTTACTAATCTCTCTGACTCTCTCTTTCATACATTGCATTTGTCCTATTTGAATATCACTTTATCATTATTAACACAGCAACATGATCGAGTAGAGAAGCTATCATGTGATGTAACATAAAGTCAAGACAGAATTGGGTAGGAGCCAAAAAAACATGTGCAGCATGAGTCAACTCACCAGTGCGTTCCGTGATCCGTTGTGGATGTACTAATGGAGAACTTTGCACAAGGTATCTGGAGCTGTGGGTTGTATTCAACTAACTTTTACTCAGAGTAGACCAATTGGAACGCATGGCCAAGGCTAACTTAGGTCCATTACTTTCAAAGGGTTTACTTTGAGTAAAAGTTTGTTGCATGCAACCCCATGTGGGCTCACATGATCGTATGTGTCTACATGGAACACATGGTTTTCTCCATTGCAAAGCACTGGCACTGTGGTCTAAACTACTGAGCCTCTTGGGCTTGCTGATTGGAAGGTGGGCAGTTCAAATCTCTGTGAGGGGATGAGCTCCCATTGCTCTGTCCCAGCTCCTGCCAACCTAGCAGTTCGAAAGCACGCCTGTGCAAGTAGATAAATAGGTACCACTGTGGCAGGAAGATAAACGGCATTTCTGTACACTCTGGTTTCCATCACAGTGCTCTGTTGCACCGGAAGTGGTTTACTCATGCTGGCCACATGACCCGGAAAGCTGTCTGTAGACAAATGCTGGCTCCCTTGGCCTGAAAGCAAGATGAGCGTCACAACCCCATGTTTGCCTTTGACTGGACTTAACTGTCCAGGGGTCCTTTACCTTTACCTTTTACCTTTACCTATTGTGCAAGCTCTTTGAAATGGGCAACTTCATGTACCCCAGACACTGCAACATTCTTTGCACATGGGCAAGGAATTTAAGCTGCAAACCATTAAATACTTTAAACTGAGGGAGCAGGACAGGTAGTGAACCATCATGTGCAAGCATTTGCACAAAAGAAAGAGCATTTCTTGATTGGTTCACTTTACTTAATGCAATGAATTGGAAACAGCCCTTTTGTGAGTGAGGAGGTTTGCCACTTGCGGAAGAGCACATTTAAACCCTAGTCACTGATTCCACTGCATATCTAGAGGACTGTCTCCAATTTGGGTGTTAAGGTCTGCAAAGGGGTTTTTCTTGGTAGTTCTGCTGCTCTCAGAAGTGCAGGGAATGGTAGTTTCAGAGAGGGCTTTTTCTCTATTAACCCTAAATTGTGGCATTCTCTCTCCAAAGAGATGTGTCCAGCACCTTCACTGTATCGCTTTTGATGTATGGTGAAGATGCAGCTCTGTACCCTGGTCTTTGATAATCAAGGTATTTTTGGGGAGGGCTAAATGTTGTTGTTTTTTGAAATGATATTGTTCTGTTTTATTTGAAATATGTTTACTTGTTTTATAATTTTAATCTTTTTATCTGTTTCATAATTGATTTTTTGTAACCTGCCGTAGAACCTTATGGTGAAGTGTGAGTAAGAAATCTTTAAAATCAAATCAAATCATGAATTTAGACATTCCTGTCATTTTATGCGTCTGGATAATTTATTTTTGTTCTGCCATTATGGGGTGTTAGCAGATGTTCTTGATAATCATTTGCTTTTATATGAATATGGAAAATCCCAGAGGAGTTTGTCTCTTAATGTGGGCCTTTGAAATGAGAAAGTCCAGCAACTCGCACTTTTAAAATATGTATTTGCTTTAGTTATGTCTCTGGTTTGGCAGGTCTAAAATATTTTAGGCACAATAAGTATTTCCAATGCTTAAATATGACCTTTGAACATTGCATAACAAGAATAGGCCACTTCCTTTCTTTTTCATTTCCTTTCTTTTGACTGAAATAGCTATTGGGAAATATCAATTTAGTATTCTTTAAGATTTCTTTCTTTTATAGTCCAATACTGGAAAGAAATGGTTGGCAGAACTGAATGGTGTGAGTGTGTGTGTGAGAGATTATGTGTGCCTAATAAGGCTTCCTTCTATGATGACTTCATAATATTAAAAAATGGGTATAGACCAAAGAGTGTGATTAAAGATAATTTATAGTTTTCATTAAAGGAGCTACATTTTTCTCAAAACTAAGTGCTGTATTATTAATGGAAACCTATGATTGTTATTAATTACACACTTTAGCAATGCCTTTCATTTAAGTCTGTCATCAATTTTCCAGAGCAAAATGATCTGTTCCATTCTGAACTTTACTTTCCTCTTAAATTATTTTAGGATTTCCTTTAAGCTGCACAGATCTGTCAAGCAAGGCTTCCATTTCGCAGCAGGAATGCTTTCAGCCTCCGATCACGCAAGCGTCTGCTTTGTCTTCCCCATGTGCCATATCTTCCCTTTGGGTAAGGTAAGCGGGATCACAGATCTATTGGCTTGTGATCTTAAATATTGAATCCTTGTGCTGCTATCGGTGGCAGCAAAAGCTCCTCTCTAGAAGAAACACTACTATGTGCATTGGAATTGTATTCCTCTTGATGTGTACAAAATTCACAGAGGAAAAGGCTACCAATGGCAATTAGCCTTCTGCTGAATACATTTCTGGGAATTACTAGCCGGGAAAGCGCTGTTGTACTCAATATTCTGATTGTGGGCTTCCCATGGACATCTGGTTGACCATTGTGGGAGCAGGATGATGGACGTTGTGGGCCTTGGCTTGATTCAGCAGGGCTCTTTTATATTCTCCGGACATAGACTGTACTTCTAGAACTGGCTATTATTTAATGCGGTACTATAAAGGGTGTGGGAAGATGTAAGGATTGGACCAAATAACCATTGAGCTGTTAAACAAGCAACATTCTGAGATGCACATTCCACATGATGGACTTCATGAGCAGAATGTGACTAAGGCAGATGATCCAGGCTGGGTCAAATATCCCTGCTTTTGAGGGGCTATTCTTTCCCCACAAATGGGATTTAGAAAAGGGGAAGATTTGGGCAACTTTAAGGGGGATAGGCAAAATTTACAGACTTTTAAAACCATGCAAGTTACTTAATCTCCCTCTCTCATACTCTCTCTGTCTCTCCCACTACCTCTCGTGGGAGAATATTCCATAATTCTGAAATCATATTTTTCTTTGTGGAGACGTCCTTTCTTTTGTGTGTCCTGAATCTTCTAACATTCAGCTTCATTGAATTTTCCCAACTTCTAGCAGTATGATTATTCATATTTATTCATGCATGCACGCATGCATTATAATAATAACTGACTTTGACTCTGGATTATAATTACTACCTGTTTGGCAGTTTAAGGTGAGAGATTAAAGGCCCTAGGCAGCCACCCACCTGAAGGGGATTTAGCTGATATGGGTTCCTTCAAAAATATATATAACACTTTCACAAGTTAATAGCAGAATTACATGGATCCAGACTATTTTTGAGCATGCTGTCAAAATGGTTTAGCAGATTCTAAGTCTCAAATATCTGTTCTCAGCAGATAATGGAAATGTGAATCCAAAACTACAAGGATAAAGTTATGGTTATGTTTTATTATTTATCTGCATCATGCTAAATATTGCTTGTTTTTTCCTAACATACAGATGACAGGCAATTGATGATGGTTTATTGGGTTCAAATATAATGTGCAAGACAGAAGCCAATAGAAGATAAGGAATAAAAGAGGAAGCCTGGAATTAGTGTTTCAGAAGGATGTTTCCTCTGAAAGCCATATTGCCCATGCTACACCCAAGGCAAGACTTTAAAATAATTATCTAAGTTCATAGAGAAAGAAATATTGCATTGAAAAGAGTGACTCATAGTCAGATGGTGGCTTTCAAACATACAACATATATTAAGAAGAAAGATTGTGCCTCTGTATGAAGCTAAGTAATACAGTAACAACATAATTACTAGGACTACAACCCAAACAAAGGGTAGGAGGAGTTTTAACCCACAGCATACAGTTTACAAAAATGATCTCAGCTAAGTCTTTTTTGCTTACAGTTGCAACCCCCCTTGACTTGATTTGTTGTTGGGACTGGCTTGCAAAACTATTTTACTAGAAATTGGGGAAATACTTGTTTGTTTTCAAGCCCAATCACAAATCCTGCTGGACACAATTGCACTTCCAGTGACGACATCTGCCTCTGATTCTGGACTTTTGCCACCAACTCTTCCAGCTCACTAAGCCCTGTTACCTCTTCATATTATGACACCTCCTCTTCCCAGTCTTTTCCTTCTTCTCCCTCTTCCCACTCATCTTTGCCCCACCACCACTCCCTGAGCTCAGAGCCTTCTTCCCTTAGTGGTTCTCCAGCCGGTTCCTCACACCATTCCTCTGTGCCTAACCAGTCCATGACATAGGAAACACAAAGCAACAGTCCTTTCTGTTTCCTGATCTCTAAGACCTTCTTGTACTGGCTTTGTGCCAGAAAGAGAATAGCCATTTCCCAAACACAACTGGAGGTATTTCCTCTCTACTGCAGCATTGGGTCTGGAGGAGAGGAACCCCTAGGTTCTCTGCTGATTGGCAGAAGAACATTGTAGTGGGAGGGCTAACCGAAAGTGCATGTGGTATGTGCGCTCAGGAGAGAGGGTGTGTGCTGACCACTTTGGCCACACCCATCACTGGCATGCACCCCTTGTAGAGTTGGCCAATCTGCAATGTGGCCCGCAAGCTGAAAAAGAGTACAGGGTACCCATTTGTAGGTGTATTGTATCATGAAGTGGTATAAACCACCTTAAGTTTCATTCCCATTGGCTCAAAGTCTGACTCTCTAAGTGTCTAAATACTGAGGCTCTGGCATAACATTATCTGACTCTTTGAGGACCTGATTCCACAACTAAGTACTTTTATTTCTACTTTTGCAAAAATGCTGCCTTGCAAGTGTAAGAGTTACATTATACTCTAGAGTGGATCAGAATTTGCACCCCGTATGAGGTCTGACATCTGCGTCATGTATTTCTGGGAAGGCAGGATTTCTGCCTGTCAGAGCAGTCAGGGAGTAGGTTAAGAGTCAGTGTAGTGTACTGACGAGAGTGTGGGATACTTAGATTAATTAGGTCTGGGTTCAAATCTCCTAGAGATGGAACACACAGGGTAACCTTGGGTCACTCTCAGACTAACTTGCATCATGGGTTAATGTCACATTAACCTTCTGGCAGTTCCCACACTGCGAGAAGCAAGGCTACAGGGAACCAGGCAGAGGGTCTTCTTGGCAGTGGTGCCCGCCCTGTGGAACCCCCTCCCATCAGATGTCAAGGAAATAAACAACTGTCTGACTTTTAGAAGACATCTGAAGGCAGCCCTGTTTAGGGAAGTTTTTAATGTTTGATGTTTTATTGTATTTTTAATATTTTGTTGGAAGCCACCCAGAGTGGCTGGGGAAACTCAGTCAGATGGGAAGGGTATAAATGTTAAATTATTATTATTATAACTAATTATGCATATTCCTAAAGACTAGTTTGTGGTTTGTTTGTGGTTTGTTTGTCATTTATTATTACACCACTCAGTGTTATATGGGAATTCTAGATTCAGGCAGAAACCTAAAGTTTTATGAGACACACTTCGTTTTTAAAAAAGTTTCAGCCAGCTTTGAAATATATGAGAATTTTGTTTCCTCCCCAGCTCATCTTCCAACATTTGCTGAGACTCCTGCAGTGTCTAGATGTTGAACAACTTGCTGCCCATTATTGTTTTCCTCTCATTGACATCAAATTAAGCCAAAAAGGATTCTATACTTTGCTGAGTTTGTATGTGAGCCAAACTTTGGAACCTTTTGAGGTTCCCCCATTAGTGTCCACCCGAACTCAGAAAATATTGCCTCTCTGCTGTGCGAATTGCTTTTTCTGAAACAATAAGCAGGAATTTTTATTTTCACTGCACAGCAGAGTATCAACAAATTGTCTTTTCATTTTATACAGAATGTGGTACATCTGAGTCCCTGGACTATGTTCGGCCATGCTGAGCTCTAGAGTAGGAAATAGACACAAATCGAGCCACTTGTATTCAGGGCAGGACAGCAAAACTTTCATTTTTTCTTGATGAAATGTGTCCTAACATAATCAGTTCACCACAGAGGTACAGTGATAAAGATCCATTCCTAGCACTGACTTCCCAGGGGGAATGCACCCACACACATACAATAGTAATAGGCTCATAAGAATTATTTTAGAAAACAGTGAAAGCAAATGATTTACATTTGTTGTGTTCCTTACATTGTAGCTGAAAACACCAAATGAGAACTCTGGGGGCTTCCAGTAGGGCAGTGCCCCAAAGCAACTTGTGTTCAAATCTTTTATTTATGGCGAAACACCTGGCAGGTTTGCATGCTGCGTGGTCCCTCTGAAACATTTCCTGCTAAGTGTGAATTACAGCCCTGCCACAAAGCCACGACTGTATCTGTTGCTACAGAACTCAGCTATATCCATATATTTTATAGAGATACTCTTTGGTGAGGAAGGCAGAATATGACTTGGGATGGGTGGTTCCTGAACAACATAGGTAGGGCTTCTGCAAGCCTCTCAGAAAATTCTAACAGAAACTGAAATAGGAATGGGAATTGCTGGTGTTCACTTATCCCACAGGTATACAGTGGTACCTCGGGTTAAGAACTTAATTCGTTCCGGAGGTCCGTTCTTAACCTGAAACTGTTCTTAACCTGAAGCACCACTTTAGCTAATGGGGCCTCCTGCTGCCGCTGCACCGCCAGAGCATGATTTCTGTTCTCATCCTGAAGCAAAGTTCTTAACCCAAGGTATTATTTCTGGGTTAGCAGAGCCTGTAACCTGAAGCGTATGTAACCTGAAGTGTATGTAACCCGAGGTACCACTGTACTCAGAGTATATGTATTGAAATTAATGGACAATGTAGGCTGAATATACACTATACATTCAAAGTACATTTAAAACACATTCTTACCCTCAGAAAATTCTGGGCAATGTGATTTGTTAAGAGTTGCTTGTGATTGTAACTTACGCGCAGCATAAATTAATAACACAAAGTCTTCTTCAGTAAAAGAATTTACTGAGTTAAAATAAACTTGTTTGCAAATTAACAGCACAGTGAACAACAGATTAAACTAGCTTCAGAGCATACACAGAGTTGCTGAGTCACACAGAGTCTCCATTGAGCACAGGCTCTACCTTCACACACACACACACACACACACAGACACACACACTAACACTCACTGAGTCTGCCTACAAGCAGATACAATACTTATACAGAGAATGAGTTATCCTCAAGATGAGTCACAGTGATTCAACACGCTAAATTATTCTGCAGCTTTTCAGCATTTCACAACATTTCTAGACTCCTTTACTGCTTCTGCTCTCAAATACCTTTGTCACATGGCAGTTACTTGGGAGGGGTAAATTACAGTGTGAGGTGAGGTGGGGTGGGAGGGATGAGTCTGGTTCTCTGTTTGCTGGTCCATAGTAATAATAATGACCTCCTTCTTCTCCTTCTCCTTCTCCTTCTCCTTCTCCTTCCAATCTGACAGGGTTGCCCCAGCCACTCTGGGCGGCTTCCAATAAATTAAAACACAGTAAGACAACAAACTTTAAAAACTTCCCTGCCTTCAGATGTCTTCTAAAAGTCAGGTAGTTGCCCACCCCCCTTGACATCTGATGAGAAGGTGTTCCACAGAGTGGCTGCAACTACTGAGAAGGCCTTCTGCCTGGTTCCCTGTATCCTCACTTCTCACAGTGAGGGAACCACCAGAAGACCCTCGTAGGCTTAGGTATTTTGAGTTTTAATCAATGGAAGCTGATGAACTGCCATTATCATCACCATCATCAACAGCAACCATTGTTTATCACGGTCCAAAGACCCACAAATTGAAATTCAGTGCATATAACATTTAAAAGCACACAGGCTACTAGGACAAATAATACGATTATACCTATTTCTGACTTTTGTCTAATACAAATTGATCTCATATGCTGACCACGTCAGACAGAAACTTGGCAATGGCCCAAGTCAAATTGGGAATCTTATCATCTAGTAGGAACTTGGCATAGAATTGAAAAGCCCTTATCATTTCCTTACCTTCACTGCTGTAGCCCTGCTCACTGGATTAAGTTTCTGCTGAACTGTACAGTTCCTTTGCTCTACCATGTTGAAAAAAAGACAAAATGTGTAGAACGGATGAGGCACAATAGTGGTGTGGCTGCTTCAAGGCCCTTCATGGGCTCTCTGAAAGGGACCATGACTGGGTAGAAGGAGAATGGGAAAACTGAACTCTGCTACCTGGTCATTATAGGAACAATTGTTTAGAAATGGGTGCCTGAGATTTATTTTTTATTTTCCTCTTCCCTCCTTGTCTCCTTTTCCTTGTGTGTCTCGTTTCTTTGAGACTGTAAAGCCTGTAGGCAGGGACTATCTTGTGTGAATTGACTGCATCTAAGCTAATCCAGGAGCCTTTGCGGCTGAAGAGTGGGTTAAAAATGCTCTAATTTTTATTTTATTTAAAAAAAGGAGTCAGAGCAAGAAAGAGCACTTTTGGGTGGATCCCCTGTAGATTCCACAGGGGAATGTGGGAGAGACAGCAACCTCTCACCATATGACTCCAAGCACCCAAAAGGCCTCTGATATGGTTGATGATCCCGTACTGCTCTGGGGTCAGGTCAGTGGCTGGCCTCTGCAAATGCCCAAGAAATCAACCATCCTGGTCACTCCCAGGAACAGAGCAGTGTCTTGGCCCAGAAATGGAAGCAAGAAGAAATACCGACGAAAGAAGAATAGCAGACAAAATTAATGGACTACGCAGAATTGGATAAAATGACAGGAAGGATTTGAAACCTGCGGGACCAAAGATTTACAGAAGATTGGAATAAATATATGAACTATTTGAAGAGCAACTGTAATCAACAATTTACGCTAGTAGGACTTCAAGAAGCTTTGTAAGGAGAAATATGTGAAATATTGCAAAGAAGAGAAACATTAGTTATGATATTTAAATGTAATAGTGAAAGTAAGAAATGTAAATTAAGTGAAAAGATTAGAAAATTTTCAGATGTGATTGATGGAAGTTAAAAAAATGTATAAGATATAAAAGTATGTTTAATAATTGTTGAAAATGATATGTTAAAAAACTAAAAAAGAAAGAAAGAAAAGAAACAGAACAGTGTCCTAGTGTGGAAGATGCCAGAAGTTTGGAAACAGGAAGGTGCTTTCTCTTTTAATGAAACTGGGGTTCTTATTAGGGGATGTAGGTCAGTGGTAGGGCAAATGCTGTGCACACAACATATCATGAGTTGAATTGCTGGCATCTTTATGTTAGCTTTGGAAAGACTCAGTGTATGGAAACCCTGCCAGTTGTTGTAGAGTAGACTATAGTGAGCTAGATGGGACACATTTGTTGTTTAGTGGTTTAGTCGTGTCCGACTCTTCGTGACCCCATGGACCAGAGCACGCCAGGCACTCCCGTCTTCCACTGCCTCCCGCAGTTTGGTCAAACTCATGCTGCTAGCTTTGAGAACACCGTCCAACCATCTTGTCCTCTGTCGTCCCCTTCTCCTTGTGCCCTCAATCTTTCCCAGCATCATGGTCTTTTCCAGGGACTCTTCTCTTCTCATGAGGTGGCCAAAGTATTGGAACCTCAGCTTCACGATCTGGATGAGACACATACCCTCCAAGAATTCTCTGATGAAAATAGTAACCTCATATTCAACAACAACAACAACAATTTTATTATTTATACCTCGCCCATCTAACTGGTTTGCCCAAGCCATTCTGGGTGGCTTCCAACATATATAAAAACATAATGAAACTTTAAACATTAAAAAACTTCCTCATACAGGTTTGCCTTCAGACGTCTTCTAAAGGTTGTATAGTTATCTCCTTGGCTCGTGGGTTGCATAACTCCATACCTTCTAACAGTTTCCTGGTGAAAATAGGAATGTCCTACCAGACCCTTTGACATTTCTATGATGAAAATGGAGATGTCCTAAGGAAAAGTGGGACATTCTGGGATCAAATCAGGAACCGGGACGGCTTCCGTAAATCCAGGACTGTCCCTGAAAAATAGGAACACTTGGAGGGCCTGGGACCAATGGTCAGATAAGGCAGCTTCCTATGTTTTGTCTCATTTCCGCTCTCTCCTTAAAGATACTGAGATTATTTGCTGGTTTATGGGGAGAAAAGGCACACATCTGGCCCAGACTTTAAGGCGGATCACCTCTTAAGGCCCATCCTCACTCTTGTTGGGTAAAAACAAAACAAAACAAAAGCCCACTTAATTAAAATGCTTCTTAAGAAACCCAACATCCAGTCATTAGTGTGAATTGACCCAGCTTGACTGGTAAACAAAATTGCTTCCAGTGCACATTAAGAGAAAAGTAATCTGCGTTGGGGAATCCCAGGAATGCTAGGACAGTGCTTTCAATGCTACCCTAAGCAAACCCAAGGTCCTAGTCCTGTTAACACCATTTACTGCAGAGCAGAGTCACTGGTATGATTAAGGATTAATCAACTGAGCAAAGGTTTGAAGGCTTCAGGCCCTGAATGAGTAATTTGTTTCTTCTATTGCTTGTAAAACATGCCACAGCTTTCCAAACTACAACCATAGTAATGAATAAAACAGGTTGCTACCACTACGTGGCTGGTCATGAATTAATCGTTGTTTGATATTTGTAAATTAGAGCTGGCAGGCTAGGCAGGGATTTTAAAAGGAGCACAATGGATCTCCTGGGAGCAATTCCCCACTTTCCTAATTTATTCAGAGTTGTTGGTGTTGATCGAATTTGAAGTCAACAGATAGAAGGCCAGGAGGACAGATGCGGGAAATGAGAAAGTGACTCCAGTTTATGGAAAAAAGAGAGGTCTGAAATATGACCAGGAAACTTCAGCCTGTAAAACAGGACACTTAGGCTGTCAAGTTTAGTCTGCTAATGATTATGGAAGCAGATCCAGTCCCGTATAGTCATAAAACTCATAAATAACCCCAATAAATGCAGCGGCATATCTCTGGGCCTGCATGAAAATGATGAGTTCGAGCAATTTTCAAATTTTATATTTATTGATGTTTCTTAATATTCTATTTACAGTGGAATGAATTACACAGTGATACTAAATGTCATCTCAATTGCACTCAGTACATGACACCTATTTGTAGGGTTGACTTTTGTTTTATAAATGAAGTGCGTGGCCAGGAGTTCAGAGGAAAAAAGGCTTAGGCATAGACAAGGCCATCCTTTCCCCAGTTACTTAACACACACACACACACACACACACACACACACACACACACACACAGTGTCCATATGCAACCCCTGCATCTTGAATTGTTTTTCCTGTCCAGTGAGTCACTGGAGGGAGCTCTAAGCGCATGAAAAAAATTCAATCTTTATTTTCAGTTGTTATGAAGCAGCAGAACAATCAAAATACAGCCAACCTCAAAACCATCATGCACATCCAAGTGTATGTCTCTAGCGAACAGCATTTTATTTTGTTGCAAGTAGCTGGCAAGTTGTATAGGAGGATTTGATTGTGCTGCAGTATTGATACACTGGCAAGTGCAAGGTTGATTTAAAGGCACAAAAACCTGGGTGAGTTTTAATCTGGAAAAGTGCATATTAGGAGTATGAATGTAGCTCACATAATAATTAGCTATAAGAATCAGAAATTGCAAGGAAGTTGGCTTTCCCTCATTTTCTAAGAAATGATTTGATTGAAGGCTCTGGTCCACATATGTGACAACCAGATTTAAGCTCCTTTAGGGTGTGAGCATGTTTTGATCACCATGAAATATCCATTGGAACAAAACAGGAAGAGGGTTGGATTAGCCACTTACCTAAAATACAGATTCCATGCAACACATCTCCAAATTTTTATCTGCTCCTAAAGAGCTAGGAGTCACAGAGAATATCTAGGATGGAACAAATGGCAATGAACTGAAAATTATCCTTGAAGATCCTCCTAACTTCAAGAAATCATAGGTAAAAGGCCCATTTTCATTAAAAGTTTGGAGGAAGATCTGGAGAATTTGGGAAAGAACAATGCATGGTTGACACAAAACATGGGGCATTATAAGTGAGGTAAGACACACCCAGGCAGACCACTAAGATACTACAACGGCGATGAACATAAATCCTCAAATATAGTAACTTCAATAACCACCCAAAAACAAGCTACTTCCATCTGTGTTTCAGTCAGAAAACTGGGTACAGTAAGTCATTCTATCTCTCTCTTGCTGTGTCCGCATTCCACAACTTTCTGTAAATAGTAAGAATCCAATTCACAAAATATGGGCAGCATGGGCCTATGTTAGTCACGCCATTGGATTTGTTGTATAGGTGCTATTTGCACCAGAAAATTAGCTCTATCTTTTGCAAAGGAGCCAAGGGGAAGGAGCCAGTTTTGGATTAACAATGAAATAGCATTAGTATTTGATGCAATGGTCTGGCAGTGGTTTCTTGGGGACTTAGCACAATGTGGCTTAAAACCACCAGGTAACCTGCACAGGTTCCTTTGTCTTAGACATTTTATTGGAAATTAATTTCTCCGCTTTTACACTGTCACTGTAATTTTTATTAACTTCGTACTGTAGATCTAGCAGATTCTTTTATTGTGTATTGATTTAAATTATGAGAAATAATACGAATTATGACTGGAACTTAATGAAATCTTATAAAACACATAGTAGGCTATTACTACATTTGTTTCATGTACACTTTGTTAAATGTATTACATTCAATAAAGTTTGAAATGCAATATTTTATATTAAAATGCTGTAATATCCTCACTGAATAGACAGTATTAAAAGTCATGTTTGAGAGAGATACCATCCAATTTATAATAATGTTTGGAAAGATCTTGTCTCTTGCAGACAGATATGCTCTTCCATCTTCAATATGCTTTTTGCTGAATATTTACAGTACTAGTGATCCTGGAGAACACTAGCAAAAGCAATTTGTGTTGTCAGCAGTAGAAAGCCAAAGGGCATCATTAACTCAATTTAGCCTGTGAAGATATTTTCCTTAGCCCACAATGCCACAATTGACAAGCTCCAACAGATATCTGTGAAATTCACTTCCATGAGCTTAGGATCATGGTCAAGATCATATTCAGAATGCTGCAGATAAAATAGATTTATTAGTTTGCCATGTTGACTAAGACACTGGATTCTTTACGATTACAGCTCAGTTCTCTAGGTGTTAAGGAAAGTTATCCCCAAGGCTTTCATACTATTAAAATGCTCAATAAATTAAGACCATATGCACAGGGGTTGAACCAGTGTGCAAAACATGTGCTCTACCACTGAGAAAAGTAACCATGTTCCTTTGCTGCCGCAAAAAAAATAAACAAAGAGTCATGCGGCAGCTTAAAGAAGAATAAATTTATTATAACTTAAGCTTTTGTAGGCCACAATCCACTTCTTCAGCTGCATGAGGTGTAGTCTTGACTTGTCAAGTGTATATATACATGGCAGTAGTGGATGGAATGTAGAGGAGTTCAGAAAAGAACAGAGAGTGATGATTACAGTGACCAATTATCAAAGCAGTGTTGGAGGTAACTCAAGCATCTTGTCATTGATGAGCTAATTAACACATGCAGTGTGTCTTTTTAAAAAAGCACCATGTGATCTCAATTCAAGCGGCAGGTGACAAAACTAAATTGCCTGCAATTCAGCAGTTTCCCACTGGAGTTTTCCTATAAAATTCCTTTATTCAAGTATGGCCACCTTAAGGTCAGTCACAGGGTGTCCTTGTAGATCAGGCTTCCTCAACCTCGGCCCGACAGATGTCTTGAGACTACAGTTCCCATAATCCCTGACCACTGGTCCTGCTAGCTAGGGATCATAGGAGTTGTAGGCCAAAAATATCTGGAGGGCCAAGGTTGAGGAAGCCTGTTGTAGACTGAAATGTTCTCTTATTGGATTCTGGATATCACCATTTCTGATGTTGTGTCCATTTATTTTTTTGTGTAGAGATTGACATACAGTGGTACCTCGGGTTAAGTACTTAATTCGTTCCGGAGGTTCGTTCTTAACCTGAAACTGTTCTTAACCTGAAGCACCACTTTAGCTAATGGGTCCTCCTGCTGCCGCCGTGCCACCGGAGCCCGATTTCTGTTCTTATCCTGAAGCAAAGTTCTTAACCTGAAGCACTATTTCTGGGTTAGCAGAGTGTGTAACCTGAAGCATATGTAACCTGAAGCATATGTAACCCGAGGTACCACTGTATACCCAAGATCAGTGCTATTTTTCTAGAAAAAGAGGTGCCGGAACTCACTGTTAACGCCTCCCTCATTCTCTTAGAATGTCAGTGGCGCCCACTGAGTTCCGGCAAGTTCCAGCTGAAAGAAAAGATTACACAGTTATTCTTCTCTGTAAAGAGTGAGCTGCTTGTCCAAGCCAGGTCATGCATCATTACGGTAAGTGGATTGTCAGTGCTTCCAGACTATCACTATTTTTGGCTAGGAATCAATCGCATGCCAGCAAATTCAGGCTGAAGTATTAGATGTGCTTGTTTTTAAATATATCTACATACAGAGGAAAATTATAAATGAAGTTACAAAATACCCAAGCGTGCATATTCTCAAATGATCCAAAAGAATCAAACAGGAAAATAACAACAGAAAAATATTTTGGAGTTCGTTCCAATTGCTTTGTTGTTTTTCTCAGAGTTACTCTAAAGTGGCTTGTGATTCCAAGGTATTGGGGACCTGTATTACCTATGGAACATTCCATATAGATGCATATCTCACTGTACTTGCTGGAGTCTTGGATTCTTCACTAATTAATTTAATGAAATCAAGTCAAATAAAATGTTTCATTTCTGACAGATTTTTATACAGGCAAACTCTTTGGGTTAGTACTCTGTGGTTGTATTTTCCAAATACCTCCAAAATATTGTTATAGTTAATGTGCACATCAAAACTAATTGCACAGTGACAGCTGATTTGTAGCTTTTGTTCACTTCCCCAAAAAGACTGGACTTTTTGTGTTAATAAAAGTCATGGGGAAATGCAGTGGAAGGTTTGCAGTAACACTTGCTCATCTGACCTCCCTGCAAACAAATCTGAATGAATGCTCAACAAACGGGCAACATCATCTAACCATCCTGCAAATGAATCAGGACGAATCCTCAATAAACAGGTCATCTGGAAGTATCCTTCATGTCCATGAAAGCTGTAAATTTGTTCATCTTCGAGGTTCCACAAAGCTCTTTGGTGTCTCTGATCCAAGATACATCGCTCCAATTTGTAGACCTCCAGTGTCAAGCGAGCTTCCTGACCACCACCACAGCACCACAAGTTAGAAGATATTTCTGGCAAAGTAAATGGTGCTTTTCAAAAGCTGTCCTAAAGTGTGTGTGTTTTTAAAGACTAGTTTCACAGCAGGAGCTACTGAGGACTGAAAACTCTGTGGAATTGGTGCCTCTCCTAGTGAAGATGTGACGGCTGCATGAGTAAAGGGAATGAAAAGAGAAGAAATGGGAAAAGAAATCGTTGTGCTTTAAGGATGTTAGAATATAATTCCAGCCTTCAACCCAGATAATGGGCTGCTGTTTCCTTTTTTTCTTAGATTTGTTCAAGGTACATGAAGTCTCTAAACTGCTCTTCTGGAAAGAAGCCTGCTTACAAAATTGTTTCTTTTAGGAATATAGACACGGTTTTACCAACTCGGATGTGCTCTGGTCAATTCTAACTTTAAACATAAATAGAATTTGCTTTCTGTTGCAGTGAGTTCACCTTTGGAACTGGAAATGCAGAAGGTCATTGCTGGTGTAGCCTCACTCCAGAAGCTTATTTAAATGAATAAGCTTTTTATATAAGTGAGGGGTATGGGAATCACCAAAGAGGAACATGTGCGTGGAAGGGATTAAATGGGATCTGTGTAAAGTTTAGCAATTTAGCCTGCATTTTGCCAAGTGCATTTCATTCTGTGTGTCTTCAGAGTTTATACTTAATGTTCTTTTTCATTTATTTTAAATGAAGGATGGAACCATGGTTTATTGGGAGCCATACTGTGGTGGTTTTCTTGTGATCAAAGAGCAAGTAGATCAGTCCATTTGAATCCTGAGAAATAGAGGCAACGGCTGAAAAATGATGTGTGTCTTGATAGTGTGACATTTTCAGTTTGGATCCTGCGTGGTGACAGCATTCAGTACCTATGCCGTGAGGGGATAATTACAGTCTGCAACCAGCTCTCCTAAGATAAGATAAAAGAGCTCATGCCAGTCAGAGAGAGGTTATATAATTATATGAAAACCTGGGGAAAGCTTTTCCCCTGTATAATTTAAATCAGTGAGGCATGACAGGTATATAGAGACTTGCAGATAACTCTGTTTTCTAATAGAAATGTGGATATGAAGATAAGCAGTGATTAATCTTAATCACCAGTAATAGTATAATGGGTTGTTGATATTACATGACTGTTTAAAAAACTGAGAGTTTCTGATCAGTACATCTAGTTCAGTAACCTGTGACCAGTCAGACGTAAGAAACTTTCAGGTAAAAAGTTTACTGCATAACGTCCTCTCATTCTACGTCTCATTTCTTACAGTAAGTGGGTAGGGGCTGATCCCAAAGCTATTAGGACAAAGATTCTCATTGATTTCATGAAAAAACAAAGGTTGCTAGTCCTAAAACATGCAAAACCATACCATTGGTGGATGAACACATTCCAAAGCTTGATTCTACTCCACACGTTCTCTGTGGTGAATATTTCTTCTGAATCACACCTATTTGATATGAGCTTCTTTCCAGCCAATGAGAGGTCTCTCAGTGGTATCCCAAATCCATATTGTTACATGCCATCCCAGTCTCTGCTGAGCAGTAGTGAGTTTCCAGGGTTCCAGACCCTCACGTAGGGTCATGTTTCCATTGGGAATTCAGACATGACAGAGGCTGTAGTGTTTAAAGATGTTTACGCTGGACCATAAAGAAGACTGATCGCCGAATAATTGATGTTTTTGAATTATGGTCTGGAGGAGACTCTTGAGAGTCCCATGGACTGCAAGAAGATCAAACGTATCCATTCTTAAGGAAATCAGTCCTGAGTGCTCACTGGAAGGACAGATCCTGAAGCTGAGACTCCAATACTTTGGCCACCTCATGAGAAGAGAAGACTCCCTGGAAAAGACCCTGATGTTGGGAAAGATGGAGGGCACAAGGAGAAGGGGATGACAGAGGACGAGATGGTTGGACAGTGTTCTCGAAGCTACCAGCGTGAGTTTGACCAAACTGCGGGAGGCAGTGGAAGACAGGAGTGCCTGGCCTGCTCTGCTCCATGGGGTCACGAAGAGTCGGATATGACTAAATGACTAAACAACAACAACAACAACACTTTACACATATATACAGCCTTTAGCCTTCAATGGAAGGGCACACAGTAGCAGCACCCCCCAAAATGTGCCAGCTTATCCTTATAGCAGCACCACCAGCATTCTTTTTGATCTGCAGCCTATCTTGGTCTTCAGGGCACATACTAGCACAGTTCCTTCTCCACTTCTTGGTAACATCTTTCCTAACTCTGTTGTTCCTAAAAACTCAGCCCCGTTTATTCATTTGCATTCCAATACCCAGTTCTTTTGATGCTTTGAAGTACTAATGGTTAATCCCCCTGGTGTCACCTAACAAAGAACGTCACCTGACTTCATCAACGCTTGTTGATTCTCTAGGATTGAAGGCTGGTACACTTAGGACAGTTACCTAGGTTAAGTAACTGTTCACATGCTAATTGTTTCCCAAGCTTCGGTTTCCAGATGTTTTTGGACTACAACTCCCATCATCTCTAGCTATCAGGATCAGTGGCCAGGGATGATGAGCACTGTAGTCCAAAAACAGCTGGAGACCCAGGCTTGGGAAACACTAAGCTAGATTATAAATCAGGAATGAAGAATCTGTAGCCCTCAGGATGTTCTTAAACTATAACTCCCATCATCCTTGACCATTAGCCACAGTGGCTGGGTGTGGTAGGAACTGAGCCCATGAGTAAATCATTGCTGTTTTGTGTGAGCGTGGCTTGCAATTCTTCATGAGGATGAACAGCAAAAGATTCAACCACTTAAACGCTTTCCAGAGAAATACCTCCAGTTACACTATGTGTGCAATCCTACTTAATATTGTTTTGTGTTATTTATTTGGGGATCAATAAGTAAGGCACAAAGCCCAGGATAAGAGAACCATTGCCCTAGGCAGTGCACAATCAAGGATTCAATTCTTTTTATTAAGCTGACATAACACTTACACACATGCCTAATGAAAGCATTGTGACTTTATCCAAGTATTTTTTCAGAGGGAGAGAGCAGAGTATGGCATTCCAGTTCTGGCAGTGAAGTATCAGATTCTGTCCCCAGCTTACAGTCCCATAGATGCTCGAATGCACCGTCTCCTGTCAGGAGCATGGTTTTCTATTTACATCAATGGAAAATCTTCACTTCAGCCTCTCATGTGCATTCTTTTGCATACCCAGTTTGATATTTCCTTAATTGAAGTAAATTAGGGAAGCTTTCGGATGGGTGGGGGATATATTCATTAGAGCACCTGAAATGGATTGCTGGATTGGGGTGCACACAAGTTTAGCTTTAATTGGATTGTTCTAGTGGCCCATGAATCATTGCTCAAATCTAAAATACATTGGCTCAAAACTGAACATGTTTTTGTCCTACTTCAGCTTGTTGAAAGGATTTCAAATTTTCTGTGCTAATGAATTACTCCATCCATTTTTCTCTTGCTTGCAGCGATAGCTGAACTTTACTGCTCAACCTGGCTACAACCATGAACTTGGGCGGGGGGGGGGGGGGGAGGGAGAGAATCAATTCATCTTTGAACAGTACGGGTGGGGGGAATTTGATTTTCCCTTCTCTAATTCTTCCCAATAGCTTAGTTTAATTTTCACCCAAGGTCAAACCATTTTTGTTTCATTTAATGTGTCTCTCAAAATGAATGGCTACCATAGCAATATGCTTTAACACAGCAGATCATTTTTCTATTTTAATCCAAGCCAATTCTTGGTAATTCGTGGTTCAATTAGGAACACATTTTGATATGTCCTATCTGAAAGTTCTATCTATTCATTTTGTCCCCCTATATTTGTATTATTATTATTATTATTATTATTATTATTATTATTATTATTATTAATTGATTTCCTTTTAATACAATTGGTTGACGTAATAGACACAGTAGCAGGGATAAGTGCAGGGATTTTCGTGCTGGACATCTTTAAAATGTATTTATTTTATAAAAAGGAAATATTCATAACTTTAAAATAAGAGTTAGATTAAATTTGCAGGCAGGTTAGCTCCTTTTGTGGGGCTGAATCCTGCCAAATATCAGAAGGATATACCAACAGTGGTTTTCTTGTAGGTAGCCTTTGTATTTAAGGTGGTTAAAAAGAATTCACTGATTTAAGGTGTATAAAAAGGGTTCACATAATCTCTGCTGTTGCTTGTGAGTAATTTGTATGAAAACAGCACATGAGAGAGGTTTCCTTAGATGAGAAAACTGCCAAATAACAGAAAAATGTATCCAGGGTTTCCCTCCCCATCCCCCGGCCCACAAAAGGCACCTTTAAAGTTGATTTTTCAGGGAGAACTAAAATAGATTCTCTTCCCACTCTGTGATTTTGTTTGTGGGGAATGTTTTTTGTTAAGTTGTGGGTGAACATATCAGACGACACAGCGATTCTTCAAACAGCTAATGTTTATTCAGAGGCCAGAACAGAACTGAGCTGAAGGGTTCAGTCAGCTTGCTTATATAGAGCTCCAGTACAACGTAACTGTAACAATTTTCTAAAACTATCCAATCACTGAACGTCACTTTCAATCCCTTATTTGCATAACTATCTACAGTATCCCCCTGCTGGCCCAGGGTGAGAACTTCAGTACATAACAGTTTTATTGTGAAACTAGCACTGAGGTAGAAGTATGGGTTTGTGAGAGACAAATTTCCAATGCCCACATCAGCCTGCTCCTAAAAAGAAATGTTCTGCTTGCTACTCTTGTGTGCTGTGCTAGGCAAACCAGAGCAGTGAGATTCATTTCTGGGTACACGTGAATGGGACTGGGCTGATGTCTGAGAAGAAGAGCAATGATGGGTCCTTAGACTACATTTGATTATTGGGAAGATAGCCAGAACTGCTTTGGATCCCTGAGCAGGGCTTACTGAACTGCAACAGCTTTTGTGATAGTCTCACTTTTTCTTTTATGTGGCTCAAGCATCTACATCCTTTAATTAGTGACTATGAAACTATAAAGAAGTAACGTTTCCCCTTGAAGTTAAATTAACAGCTAAGAGTTGCTATCACTCCAAGAGGTTGGGGAAAGGCCACTGCTGACTTGCATGTGCTTGTCTTAATTAATTTTCTAATTGTGCTTTGTCTAACTTTGAGCCTGAGCTAGGGAATAAAAAAGGGGTGTGTGAAGAACCAGTCCGGTTTAAAATAACCCAATTAGTTATACAATCTAGTTGTTCACTGAGGATGAGGTCTTGGGTTTCTGCCATCTGAGATTACGTGGGTGTGTTGCCGTTTGAAGAATTGCTACCGAATTTCTAAGGAGCTTCTGGTGCACATATAGCAAATTACTATTTGCAACATTATGAGTTGGAGCCAAATAAGTTTTGCTCAGTCTAGATCCACTGAAATTCATAAACTTGGTGAATGATTTCCATTTATTTCCATGGGTCTTCTCTGAGAATAATTAATGTTGAAGACCATACTATGCATTTTCAATCAAGTAGGTTAGCCATGAGTGTATCCAGTTGGGGACACTTTCTTCTAACAACAATAGCCAACATTTTCAGGAAGCTTGCCTAAAAGCAAGCATCTAGGCCAGGCATGGCCAAACTTGGTCCTCCAGCTGTTTGGGGACTACAATTCCCATAATCTCTGACCACTGGTCCTGTTAGCTAGGGATGATGGGAGTTGTAGTCCCAAAACAGCTGGAGGGCCAAATTTGGCCACACCTGAGTTAGACTATAGTTAGGCTGTTAAATGAAAAGTTCTGAAAAATCATTTAGTGTTCATGAATATTGTGCTGCTTTTCTGACATGATAGCTGCTAGATTCTGTTGAATTGTTTCTCTTTGCTCTTCTCCTTTTGTACTTTGGGGTTTAGAAGTTCAATGTTGAAGCCAAAGTTTAAATTATATGAGCCAAAACTAGGGTAAAATTAATATTGTCACTTAAAAAAAATGTGTCCGAAACTTCCAGTGTTCACAACTTTTCAGCATTATTTAGAAAAATGATAGCCTATCCATTTTTATTGCCTTCTTTGGCTCTTTCCAGACTTATTACCTCTCAGTGACACAGCTCTCCACATCCATGTCAGTAAAAATACAATTCAGTTCAGAAACTAACAGTTTGCTGTCCTTTCAAGGTAACCAAAATGTCTCACTTTGTCTAATAGCAGGGCCAGCCTTGGTGGAGACAGATAGCTTAAACACTCCCAACAGATAGTCAAGCTAATGTTCTATGCCAAATCTTCAGAGGGTGGTAATCTTGATGCTGTTAGCTCACAGAGGCCACCCACAAGAAATCTTTACAAAATCCTTCCAGTAGCACCTTAGAGACCAACTAAGTTTGTTATTGGTATGTTATTGGTATTGTTATTGGTTTGTTATTTGTTATTGGTATTGGTAAGTTTGTTATTTGTTATTTGTTATTATAGACCAACTAAGTTTGCTATTGGTATGAGCTTTTGTGTGCATGTACACTGCGGCAGACCAACTGCGGCAGACCAACACGGCTACCTACCTGTATTTACAAAATCCATATTGGAATCAATAGTCCAAATGATATAAAAATACTTAATAACAGTTTTTCAACTAGTTAAAAGTGTTAAGTTGAAATTTAATACAATTTACAACCCACTTTTTAAGGAAAAGGTCTACCCATTAGACAACCCAACTGAGATGCTTAGAAAGTTGAGGCAATTGTTTGTGACCATTGATTGTTTAATCTATGGCCTTTTAAATCGGATGTGGGTGGCACTGTGGTCTAAACCACTGAGCCTCTTGGGCTTGCCAATCAGAACGTCAGTGGTTCGAATCCCAGCGACAGGGTGAGCTCCCGTTGCTCGGTCCCAGCTCCTGCCAACCTAGTTCGAAAGCACGCCAAAAAGTGCAAGTAGGTACAAATAGGTACCGCTCCTGCGGGAAGGTAAACAGCGTTTCCGTGCGCTGCTCCGGTTTCGGTGTTCTGTTGTGCCAGAAGTGGCTTACTCATGCTGGCCACATGACCCGGAAAAACTGTCTGCTGACAAACACCGGCTCCCTGTAAAGCGAGATGAGTGCAGCAACCCCAGAGTCGTCTGCGACTGGACTTAACTGTCAGGGGACCTTTACTTTTACCTTTATGGCCTTTTAAACTGTGAGGAATATTGTCTTTGTTTGTTACTATGTTATGTATTTTTGTTTTTTTATATGGTAAACCACCTTCTGATCCTCAGATGAAGGGTTGTATAGAGATTTCATGAATAATAGTAATATGTTTTAAAATATTGTTGTAATTATTTCTTGGTTTTCTTGATTTATCTTTTTGTAAACTGCTTGGAGGGGTGTGGTTTTTTTTATAACCCCCCACACACACACACAATCAAACAGAGTATAAACGTTATAAAATAAATAAGTAAAACAAATGCCAAATATCTAATACTAATACAATTGCAAAGAATGAAAAACATTAAGACACCATCATTCATAATAATAATAAATATGACCATAAATGAAACATGCTAGCAATAATTCCCCAAGCCATTTCTGCAGCCCAAACTGCACCAGCCCTTAAAAGTTGCAAAGGGAATAATAAGTCTTCATAGCCCACTTGAAGCAAGGTCTGGTGCTTTGATTGCCAGTGGAAGGAGCTCCATAAGTGTGGAACCACTACCAAAAAGGCGATGAGGAGGCTTCTACCACATCCTTGAGTTTCAACTTTAACTTACGAGGGCATTTATGAACTGCCAACTATGTATATATTGCTGGTGTACACTAAAGAATACGATAAAAATAATTAATTTATAACATACAGAATCAAATGACCAACAATGAATATACGGTAATATGTAAAGAAGCTGGTCAGCAAAAAAAGGATTGGGTCGGTTTCTTGGTCAAGACCAAGAATGTTATTTGTAAATGATCATTCCTTTCTCCTTTTTTTCTTGCAAGTTCACGTCTGTAATTTTTAAAGAGCTGACTTGTGTATTCCATACAAGGATTTCGCCTGGTGCTAGAAACATGAAAACAGTGCATTTTATAAAAGTTGAGTAAGCTTTCTCTGAACCCCCAAGAGCCTTTGTCAGCATGCCACCCCCCACCCCCACCCTGTCCTCTTGCTCTGCTTTCATAAGACAGGAGCCTTGGTGGAACTCTTTTCCACACTTATAATGCACTTCTCGAAATTCTTAAGCTCAAGTACTTATGCTTGCACTCAAGGTCGATGGTGCTAAGCCAGTTCTATGCTTGTACTCTGCTATAAATGGTTTGTGGGTTGCATGTTGATGACTGATCAGTAATGTGGCTGAATTTTTCTACGGAGTACTTAGACTTTTACTCCTGCTACTGGTACACCCCGTCTATGGAAGGTTAATAGATTTATAACACTCATTTCAATCAGACTGGTATTTGGTCAAAAAGTACAGCTCCTGATAGACATTTTGGGAGATTTGGGAGATATCAATAAACTCTTGAATCAATTGTAGGATCTGAGAAATGATGATCTAGTGCCAGGATTCCATTGAAAGCAGAATATTTGTGGGTTCTCGTTGCCTGTCTCATAGCTTTTGACAAGCCCGAGCAAATACATACACAGCATATGATTGGTGTGTAAGTATTCAAGCAGAGAGTGGTATTTTTGGAGGCTCATGCTGATGCGTTAATCAGATTTCTGGTGAAATTGGCAGGCGTATATATATTTTTAAAAGAAGCCATGACTTCTGAGCATTTCAAAAGGTCTTGCTCTGTATCATTCAGTAGCTACATAAACCAGTTGATTTGCACCAAATCAGGTTAACGGCATTGGCTTGGATGACATGTAGTACTCATCTGAACTTCTGTTTTGTGTCATCGGTCTTGAATGGACTCGGGGTTTTTTTGTCCATCACTTCAATATGTTTCACAGAAGACATTAATAAATGACATTAAATAAATCTAATTATTTTATTCAACCACCCAACCAAGGATCATTTTAAGTGGGCATTATATGGGCACCAACACATCCTTTTCCATGTCCTTGCAGAGACAAGAACTTTGAGTACTGTTGGTGCTAAACCAACTCTAAGTCACAGTGATGCTCAGAAGTGAAGGCACTACATGAGCTACACCATCTTCAGTGATGTATAGACTACTGAATTCTAAGACTGGAAATGAGAAACCTGAGAGCTGATGGGAACATTCAGAACAATAAAGAACAAATGAAAAATCTGCTCAGGCCATTCTTTTCCACATGTACTACAATATGAGAAAACAAATCACTCTATAAAATTAATGGTTGGTAAAATTAGAAGAAATAAAGAACAAAGCTCCCCATAACTTGAGTAGAGAAAGCCGCCACAGACCTCAAACAGTTCTCTGAGCAAACTGCATCACTTATTCATTGTATTTGGACGTGATGTTTTGTATATAAGCATTCTTAAATAAAACATTAAGACGACTCTCACTGTTCATTCAGAATTTGAAAAGGAAACAGCACAGAAGTGAAATGGTTAGAGTGCAGGACTAGGAGAACTGGGTCCAAATTTCCACTCCCCCCATGAAATTCTCTGGTTGACCTTTAGGGTCAGGTGCCTCATGATCTCTCAGCCTAACATACTTTAGAGGGTTGTTGTTGATATAAAATAGTGAGAACCATGCATATCACCTTAAGCTCCCTGGAGGAAGACTGGAATCAAGAAAATAGGAAATCCTGCACTAAATCATATAATTAAAATGTGTCCATGAGTCTGTTTAGCCCTTCAGATGCTGGTAGTTTAGTGTGTCAGTAAAGATACATTGCAGTGATAAAACTTTAAAATTCATACTTGTGGATATGTGTTCTCTGGGTTCTTTGTGAATTTTAAAGCCGTAAAATGCATGCTCTTCATTTTCTTCAAATCTTTTCTTTTGCATATTGAATGCAAATGAAACCAAAGCTCCCTAATCTTTATTTCTGACACGTGTTGATTTACTTTGCTGTGTCTGCGCGTTTGATTTTTATGCACAAAGAATTACTCTGATTTTACCCCTTATGGCTATGTCAGACATAGATTACAAAATGAAATTTTAAAACTCCCAGATGAAGCATAAAGCCAAGGAATGAGATTTTGTGGCTACAAAATAAAACAGGTCTTCTGAAGGGCAGTTTTATGAAAATTGCGTAATTTACTATATAACGAGGATTCATGAGGACATATTCTGCACTGCATTACATCGCACAAATCCATGTAAATATATATTCGAGAAATTAACCTCTCAATTACACAACTGAATGACATTGCCTTTTCCCCAGGTTGTTACCTCTATCTGTCAGAAGGCACAGCATAAAAACTAGGGGTATGCATCATATTCAGGCAAACCCCAAATCTTGAGCTGAATTGGAATGTCTCAGATGGATTTTTGTCTCATCCAGGGTGAAACAGGGTCTTTACAGTAGGAGTCAAAATGGGGACACTGAAGTGCTTTCTGGCACCTTGGCAATTCAGACATAAAAAAGGAGTGCTGCTGCAAGTATTGGCTCGAAGCTTACCAGAACATCAAGGTTTCTGGAGGAAGGAACAACAAAAGATGAGTGGGGATGGAGCAGAATCAAAGATCCATTATGATTGACAAGTCAAGCTTGCAATCAGAAGGAATGATTCTACCCAAAATGTAAATCCCTTTTAGTTCTTCCCACCCCAAATTCAGCTTTTCTGCCTGGCAGAAAATCCCCCATATCTATTTGTTTCCCATTTGACAGGTTTATTACCCAATGGCACCTTTCTGATGCCTGCAGTTTTAAAACCAATTGCCCACTAAACACTAGGGGAGATTAAGGGGTTTCATTTTTATCCTCTCTAAAAGTATAGCAGCTGTCTTTGTAGGAAAACTACTTCAGCTATGTTTCTGACATTTAGTAGGATGCATTCCCTCAAAAAGGGCAACCTTACCTGCATTTTTTTCCAATTCTTCCCTGAAATAAAAAAAAGTTATAGACATTTCTTTTTTAAAAAAGAAAAAGAAAAACGAAAACCTTTAAAACCTCTAAAGGTGTTTGTAATTTGGCAGTGGTATTTCTCTCTCACACTCTGAAGGGTGACCATGCTAGCAAATTCTACCCACTTCTGTCAAACGATAAAAGTTCTAGCCATTTTCTGATTTCCCAATTTTTTTGGGGGGGGGGGACAAAGCTGATTTTGATGGACCCCAAGCCAAATCAGGCAACCTACAAAGTACCTTGGACTGGGTGAGGCATGCTGTTTACAAAAGCACTGAACAGCAGTCCAAACCAAATATTTCCATTGGTACACATCCCTACCCCACAAAAAGAATCAAACATTAGTAAATCCTATTACCCGATAATTTTATTTTGATGTGATTTGATAGTACGATGAGCTATTTTAAAGGTATGGAATACCCTTAAATGTCACCAAGTTATGGAAAGATATAGCACTTTCCATTCCTTTGCACAGAAGTGCACTAAGTGAAAATGATAGTAAGAAAGTTACATTGCTGATAGCTAGAAATGAAAGGGCACATTACCTTCCTCCTTTCTCTTCCTGGTTTGCCCTTGGATGCAAGTGGACCAGTGTGTTAACAATTTGTGGTTCCTTGCAACCCCCTTGTATAGTGAGACACCCAGTTTCCTTATCCTCAGGGTGGTTGCCTGCAAATTATTTCTCATCTATGACGGATTCTGACCTCAATTAGTTCCCTATAACCAAAGAACACACATCCCAAGAAAGGGGCATATGAATACATTCTTTGCACTGGGTTGGATCCAAAGATTCTCTTCTTCTGACAAAAGGAATCATCCTTCATTGGAGGAATCCCCTTCTTTTAGAGGAAGGGAACCTTTGGGTCTAACCCATTTTGTCACCATAACACAAAGAAAGATTGAAGAAGGAGCATATACATGTAAAAACAGGATCCTTTGCAGCCCAAATAGACATAGTTTTATGAAATGAGCATGCAGGAATAATAATAATAATAATAATAATAATAATAATAATAATAATAATAATAATTTATTTATACCCCACCCATCTGGCTGGGTTTCATTCTTGGGTGAGACTAATATCAATCTAGTTCATCATTGATCTTCCCCCCTGCCCAGTGGTAGGCTGGACAGATATAAATTCAGCATACACAAGAAACTTGCTCTTGGAATGAGAAAAAAGACAGTGTTCCTACTTTACTGGCAAACAGGATATGTGTATCTAAAATATGTTCAGAAATGTCCATAATGAGGATATCAGTGGCAGGTTGCATTATCAAAGCAAATATCAACATAAAAAATCTGAATGGGTGTAAGGGCATGGCGTTTATTTCTAGATTGTGGGAAACAAATATATTTAAATGAAGATTTGGCATCTTTCTGTCTTATGTTTGTGGCCAAAGTACCTCTACACTCCCCAATCTTCTATGTAATTGAGAAGAATCCACCAATCATACAGCCGCAAATGAATTGGTGTGCAACTCCTTTGCATTGTTTCATTGATGGCTGCAGACATTAGCAGTATCTGATCTGGGACAAAATATGATACTATTACTGATAGCCATAAAGCTGCCCCTTACTGATGCGATGTTTCCATTTTCAATCAGCATAAATATCATTGGCAAAGATGCCATTTGATTCCTTGGAAGTTAATATCCTGCATCAATTTCCCCCCTCGCACCTCAGGTTGGCTTATTTGATTTAATTATTGCCTGATCTTTTTGGTGCCATATTTAAATGCTGATGCCATGGGAAGTTCATTCATGGAAGCTTATAAAGATTGCTTACAAAAAGTAATTTTCACTTGGTGTGACATCCAATTAAATAGCACAATATTGAGCTTGTTCCATGCTTCACCAAAACATTTGCAGGATAGCTGAAGCCTGCTCTGCCCTTTAAGGAAAAGGTTACCAGCGCTCCAAAATTATTCATTTTTGCAATCAGCAAATTGTGAAGGCTTGCCGTATTTAGTGAACATGTCTGAATTTGACATTATTCAGTGTAACACTTAAAACTAACATGTAATGAACTGTATTTGCATTTTCCATTAGCAAACATTTTACATTTCTGGAGTCATGCCATAACATAATTACAAAAACATAATGCTTGGATGCCTTGAGCGTCAAAGTTGTGGATGTGATGTTTAAGGCTCCAGGCATCATCTGGGAATAAGTACCACTGAATTTAGTGACTTACTTCTGAGTATGTGTGTATATGGCTGCCCTATAAGTATTTTTAAATATTTGCAAATATCAAATCAAGTGCAAATGGCATTACTCCAGTTAGCACATCAACTAGTCTCATTTTCTTATTTGTGGTTTATATAACCCAAGACTTGTTCTGTGTCTCATTTTCCTTCATGTTGGAAACCTCTTTGAATTGCAAGTGGGGAGAGTATTGTTGCACTCAGTTCCTATTTTGAGCTTCCAAAGACGTCTGGTTGGCCGCAGTGAGAATCTTATGTGGATGGATCTTATGTTCTTAAATTTTCTTTTCTTCCTCTCCCTGCTGGTCCAAACAACAAGCCTCAGTTTATAGGCTGTTGATGGTAACACAAACTACAGCATCTTCAGATGTCACATTGCTGCACAGAAACAGGAAGGAGAAGCTCTTGTGCTTCCTGTTCTCCTCCTCCTCACTGATGCTATGCACCTCTGTCTGAAATACACACAAGGCTCACATCACTCAGGGCCAAACTACATTTTCTATTTACTATGTAGTATGTCACTATGGCTTCTGTTTTTGTTAATTAAAGAACAGGTGTGGGAGTGCAATTCCTACCACAAAGTGAATTGGTGCAAATAGACTCTGC
Source organism: Podarcis muralis (assembly GCF_964188315.1). Lineage (NCBI taxonomy): Eukaryota > Metazoa > Chordata > Lepidosauria > Squamata > Lacertidae > Podarcis > Podarcis muralis. The sequence continues at coordinate 26,251,368 of NC_135664.1, read as the reverse complement.
CCCCCATGCCCTCCGCTGCTCCTAGCTGTGTTGGCTGGGTAATTTCTCTTCTGGTTGGGGTTGGAGAGGTATGAGGCAAGTCTCTTCTAACCAGTCGCTGCATTTACGAGAGGAATTGCTTCCCATGTACTTGCAATTTTATTAATAAAACCCGGAGACGTAACTGCACTATACAGTGGTACCTCGGGTTAAGTACTTAATTTGTTCTGGAGGTCTGTTCTTAACCTGAAACTGTTCTTAACCTGAAGCACCACTTTAGCTAATGAGGCCTCCAACTGCTGCCACGCCCCAGAGCATGATTTCTGTTCTCATCCTGAAGCAAAGTTCTTAACCTGAGGTACCATTTCTGGGTTAGTGGAGTCTGTAACCTGAAGCGTATGTAACCTGAATTGTATGTAACTCGAGGTACCACTGTACACAGTACGTGTAACATGTAGTTTGGCCCTAAGCATCATGTTAGGGAAATGGTGAAACTAAAATTCTCCTCCTTGAATCTACTTTTCTATATGGAGGGGGGGATGTTGAATGAAGAAAAGAATATTCAGTCATGTGAAGCCCCACCTGACATTTGAAGTGGTTCAGCCCAGGTATAGGTTCACAATCCCAGTTTGAACTAGGGCAGTGCCATATCTGAAATCAAACCTTCTCATCTCTTTCAACCAAATCTCAAAGCAGCTGACATATAGCGGAAATGTCATGGCTGCATTCTGCATGTGGCATTCTTGGACAGGACTAAAAGTGTGGAGAACTTGTGCATGCTAATTCCTCACAGCAGTTTAATGGCTCTCAGTGTAGTGCTAAAAACAGGAATACCCTATTCAGTTACTCCCAGGTAAATATGCTGCCTGATGGTTGGCAGATTAAGAAACTAGGCCTGGTGGGTAAGATCAAAATTGTAAACAAATGTCAACATCTCTGTCCTCTTGAAACACCTTGCAGATGCCTGGCACTAGTAGGAAGACTGAGTAATCTAGTGGAAAAAGAAAATTGATGACCCCCTTATTTAGATATTACCAAAACACTCTATACAAAAGTCTGCTTTCCACAGTTGGGACTGGTGATTTATTTCCCTTTGTTTTGGATGGCTGGTAATGAATAAAGTAATTGTGGGGTTCCTTATCAGAACACGATAATGGGTTTTAGTCCCAGGAATAAGGAGTATAGTGGATAAATAAGCTTAAACAGAATTTTCTGAGCAAAGTTGACAGCTTGGAGTGATAAAATGGCACAATTAAAGAGAGCATAGATAAGATTTTATATTACAAGGGAATATCACAGCATGCACTAAGATTTTCAAATTTGTACTCAAGGATAAGGAGATCCAAAATAATGGGTAACTGAGGGACTCGAAATCATTCAGGCAGACTTCTACTTCCATATAAACATTGGGGTTTATACTGCATTTTATTGTCAGAACTAAAGGCAACAGCACCAAGTATAATGTTAATGTCTATTTTATTGGCATTCCATAGTAACTTTTGCATGCGCTTTGTGGTATTTTATTATATTGGCATCATCCTATTTTTCATCATTTAAACATCTACTCTTTGTGTCGAAAAGTAGACACTAGCATATGTTGTACGTATTCTTTTCTATTTCCATCTTTCCCCCATTTAGAAGCATACATTTCATTGTGAATCTGTCCAGCATCAAGAGTTTGGTTTATACTGGAACCCAAGAATGTGGACTCTACATCTGATCAGCTGGGGGGGGGGCATGCAGGCATTGGGCTCACTCATCATAGGTAGAATATCATGAGATCTGTGGTAGATCTATTGGGACAGGTAGGTGTTTCCCTGTTTCCTAAGTAATTTTAACAGGAAAGGTCAAGCATTAAAACTGGGACCATTCTCCCTCAAGTTCTCAGGAAAATTCAACAGCATTTTAGTGTGAATTTCTCCTAATACGCATGTTTTTAAGTGCAATTTTGCCTACCATACACATTCTTCCAAAGCAGTTGCTCTTCATAGAACAAACTTTTGCATGTTATTTTGATCAGTGTATGCACTGCTTCTTGGGAGGAAAGCAATGACAAACCTAGACAGCATCTTAAAAAGCAGAGACATCACCTTGCCAACAAAGGTCCATATAGTTAAAGCTATGATTTTCCCAGCAGTGATGTATGGAAGTGAGAGCTGGACCATAAAGAAGGCTGATCGCCGAAGAATTGATGCTTTTGAATTATGGTGCTCGAGGAGACTCTTGAGAGTCCCATGGAATGCAAGAAGATCAAACCTCTCCATTCTGAAGGAAATCAGCCCTGAATGCTCACTGGAAGGACAGATCGTGAGGCTGAGGCTCCAATACTTTGGCCACCTCATGAGAAGAGAAGACTTCCTGGAAAAGACCCTGATGCTGGGAAAGATGGAGGGCACAAGGAGAAGGGGACGACAGAGGACGAGATGGTTGGACAGTGTTCTTGAGGCTACCAGCATGAATTTGACCAAACTGCGGGAGGCAGTGGAAGACAGAAGTGCCTGGCGTGCTCTGGTCCATGGGGTCACGAAGAGTCGGACATGACTAAATGACTAAACAACAACAACAACAATGCACTTTTCATGCACACTTTACCTGGAGTATGTGTTTCTGCACACATGGCCTGGCTAGAGAACTGTGTTGCAAAATCTGAAAGACGGTTGTGCATCGGTTTGCATGCTTTTTCAAAATCTGTGACCTTGGTAGGTTGGCCTATAAATGCAAGCTGAATTGAATTACTCCCCCATTCTTAGCAGAGTGAGTCTGCATGCATAGATGGATAGACCCTTCTACAAAAAAGACAATGAGGAGAAACAGAGCTTGTATACTGCCCTCCTCACATTGTTTTTGTAAAACTTCATGGCAATATCTGAAGAGGACTCCCTTCACTTGCAGTGTATTTCACCTCTTTGAGTTGCATTTCGCTGCCCACAATTCCCAGCTTGTGATTCCATGAAGCACTTGGCCCACTTTGTTGTTGTTGTTTAGTTGTTTAGTTGTGTCTGACTCTTCGTAACCCCATGGACCAGAGCATGCCAGGCACTTCTGTCTTCCACTGCCTCCCGCAGTTTGGTGAAACTCATGCTGGTAGCTTCGAGAACACTGTCCAACCATCTTGTACTCTGTTGTCCCCTTCTCCTTGTGCCCTCAATCTTTCCCAACATCAGGGTCTTTTCTAGGGAGTCTTCTCGTCTCATGTGGTGGCCAAAGTATTAGAGCGTCAGCTTCAGGATCTGCCCTTCCAGTGAGCACTCAGGGCTGATTTCCTTCAGAATGGATAGGTTTGATCTTCTTGCAGTCCATGGGACTCTCAAGAGTCTCCTCCAGCATCAGAATTCAAAAGCATCAATTCTTCGGCGATCAGCCTTCTTTATGGTCCAGCTCTCACTTCTGTACATCACTACTGGGAAAACCATAGCTTTAACCATACGGACCTTTGTTGGCAAGGTGATGTCTCTGCTTTTTAAGATGCTGTCTAGGTTTGTCATTGCTTTTCTCCCAAGAAGCAGGCATCTTTTAAGACTGTCCAAATCACACTTCTTCATTTCTTTGCTTTCCCATGAAACAATGCAGTAATCCTGTAAGAAGTTTTTGTTGCTATTTAATCCTATGTACCCATGGTTATTTATGTGGACCTCAAAATGCGGGTGATAAATCCTCTAAATAAAGATAAACAAAAATATATTTATATATGATGCCCCTGCTGTGATGCAGCAAAGAAAAGCTTGTCTAAACTTCTGTGAAGCGTTGAACGCAATCAAGCAATTTGTAGCGATTTTGTAGATTCTAGTCTTGGTGCTTTGTGTATATAAATTGATTTCCCGCATTTTGGCATCTGAGAGTTGACAATAAGCCCCTTGGTTCAACTCCAGCATGCATGAAGCAGAGGATTTGAGTGTGGACATCTGTGTGAGCATGTGTTAAGGCAGCCTCCTACATTGTGATAAGAGATCTACAGCTGCTGAACTTTTCCTTTGGAACAACCTCACCACTACTTCTTGAGCATGTGTGAATCATGTTATCATCAACAGAAGAATATTGTTTGAAGTCTCCTTTTTATTTCTACAGACATTTACAAATATCAATCAGTGTGGAGCTGCTTCTTTTGTAACTTAGACCATTAAGCATCTTGTAGCTTAAAATTTTTTTGGGGGAAGAGTACTAAATACCCAACATACTTCGGAGATCCTGAGCCAAGATGAATATATGTGAAGCAGGCCCAGATTGCACAGCAAACTGTCTAATTGGGCAGCCTTATGAAAAACCATTAATGGGCTAAAAAGGTAAAGGGACCCCTGACCATTAGGTCCCGTCGTGGCCGACTCTGGGATTGCGGTGCTCATCTCGCTTTATTGGCCGAGGGAGCCGGTGTACAGCTTCCAGGTCATGTGGCCAGCATGACCAAGCCGCTTCTGGCAAACCAGATCAGTGCATGGAAATGCTGTTTACCTTCCCACCAGAGTGGTACCTATTTATCTACTTGCACTTTGATGCACTTTTGGACTGCTAGGTGGGCAGGAGCTGGGACCGAACAACGGGAGCTCACCCGTCGTGGGGATTTGAAATGCCAACCTTCTGATCAGCAAGCCCTAGGCTCTGTGGTCCCTATTAATGGACTAGTGTTGCCGTTTTCTAAAACAAGTGGCAATGGTTAGGGTTTCTTACCATTTCTTACCCAGACTGGTGACTGGGAGTGGCCGCTGAGACCATATAACACCGTTCCTGAAATAACTACATTGGTTCCCAGTATGTTTCCAAGCACAATTCAAAGTGTTGGTGCTGACCTTTAAAGCCCTAAATGGCCTCATCCCATTATACCTGAGGAGCATCTCCACCCCAATCGTTCAGCCTGGACACTGAGGTCCAGCGCTGAGGGCCTTCTGGCAGTTCCCTCGCTGCGAGAATCCAAGTTACAGGGAACCAGGCAGAGGGCCTTCTCGGTAGTGGCACCCACCCTGTGAAATGCCCTCCCACCAGATGTCAAAGAAATAAACAACTAGCTGACTTTTAGAAGACATCTGAAGCCAGCCCTGTTTAGGGAAGTTTTTAATGTTTGATCTTTTATTGTGTTTTTAATATTCCTATGGAAGCCGCCCAGTATAAGTAATAAATTACTACTACTACTACTATTACTACAGTGGTACTCGGGTTACAAACACTTCGGGTTACAGACTCCGCTAACCTGGAAGTAGTACCTCAGGTTAAGAACTTTACCTCAGGATGAAAACAGAAATCATGCAGCGGCAGCAGGAGGCCCGATTAGCTAAATTGGTACCGCAGGTTAAGAACGGTTTCAGGTTAAGAACAGACCTCCGAAACTAATTAAGTTTGTAACCAGAGGTACCACTGTATTATTTTATATTCAATGGTAAAAATTATTTTAGCTATGTTGATAAAGGAGGCTGAAATATACAAGGAGACCCAAAAGGATGTGGTGGTTTGAGCAGGGCTCATGAACATGGCACCCATGGACACAGTGTTCCCTTGAGGTCATTTTCTTATCCCCATGAAGTCTCTGGGCATCCTCCTCACTGATCTCTCGGTCATGAGGTTCAGAAGGTGATTACTTTTTTCTCCCTTGAAAATAACAAAGGGCTGAAAGAGGAAATCAGAAGAGCAACATGCTTTCCCACTTCCGCTTCCAGCTCTCAGTGCTTTTAAGGCTCAGATTAAATCTACTAGAAACAACATTTACTTAGATCTATTGAAAAAGTGAAGTGTGCTCACACATATTTTTCTCTGTCTGCCTTGGGGTAGGGGAGACTGATCTAGGGTTAGGGTGGTGGTGGAATGAAGCGAAGCGCTCATTAAAAAATCCAAATGCGCCCATGGGTTTGACAAGGTTGGTGATCCCCATGTTAGAGTGTCAGAGCAGCAGGACTGAGTAGTTCAAATTTGTATATGCCATAAAACTTTCTCAGTGTAATCTATCTCACATATTTGTAGCGAGGCTAAAATGGGGGGGGGGACCATGTATGCTTCCTTTGGCTGCTTGGAAGAAAAGTAAAATATAAATGCCATCAATAAATAAAACTCTGGGCTATGTGATTGGAATTGTTGACATCTACAGGTAGCTAAACTGTCTGGTTATAAGAGATAGAGGAGACAGAACAGAGTTCTGAAGTAAGTGTTCTTTGTATAGTGAGATTAAGTATAGACTTTATCCCCCCTACTGCCCATCCTCTTCCTTGCATTTCCATTCCTTTCCTTGACCTTACAATAAATAAATTAACTGCACTATGAGAAGAACCAGGCCTTTATTTGTTCCTGGAAGTATTACAGATGTAAGGGTAAACTTGAAGAATTGTATTTCTGGAGCAGAAGGCAATTTAGTTTATTGTGTTTTCATCCTTTACATGATCTGTTTTCATCCTCTCACTGGCTAAGAAGTCCACCGTACACCCAAAGGCACAGTATCCTCAGCTGGTAACTCTTCTGATTGTATATTAAGTTTCACTTAATTTCTGCCTGACAAATATAAATTTGGCAAAAGTGGTTTTCTGGGTGGCTGGGTGGGAATTATCATCATCTGAAACATGAGTTTGGAGAGAGCTGTCTACAAGGGGAAAATGGGATTTACCTCTATGCAGTTGAAACTTTTTTGGGGTGGGGTGGGGAGAGGGGTGTCATGTGCTAATCTGTTGTGAACCAGTGTACAGCTATGTTAGGCAGTCATCATAAGGGGTGTTGAGAAGAGTTGAGGTCTAACAAGAGGCAATGAAGAGTCAGCCTGAAGCATTTGCTAATACTGCAAGGAAACCCACCCAGGATCTTAGACTAATGCAAGGATTTGGGGACAAGCTGGAGACACTTGAATCACTGCTGTGAGCATGGAATGCAAACAACAAACAGACAACTGAAATCTCTTCTGTTATAATAGCCTAGCAGAAATAACTGGAATATATGCACTGACAAAGGGGTAGCACAACTGAAGGCTGTGGATCAGCAATAAATAAAGAATAAGGTGAAGGAAAGCACAGTAGCTGCATAAATGCTGGGTATATTCTTTAGATACAGAGGCTCACTTCTTTAACAAGCAGGGTCCAATTATGGTAGATAGAACAATAATCTGAGATAGCTTTTTTTTTCTGTTCACCTCATATTGCAGCTGGGGAATCATTAAGGTTGCTTGCCTTACCGCAACATGAATTGCTATATTGTATGAAGTTGTTTCTCCTCCTGTATATCTCCATTGTTTTGTATTCTGGCTGTTTGTTGTGGACCGCTTTGGGCTTACTCATTGTGGGAAGACGGCATATCAATAATCTTTAAATAACTAAGTAACAGGAGCCAACATTTGTATCATGAGATGTTGAGTTACAAGCTCATTCTCTTAACCAGTGCTTTTTTCTTTCTTTCTAAAAAAAATATGTTTAGGGGTACTCTCATTTTCCTACTCATATTGAAATACTGCCCCTCAATGAGGCCAAACTTAGATTCACAAAATGTTTAGGGGTATGTGTACCCCTGCGTACCCCCAGAAAAAAGCACTGCTATTAACCATGGAGGCACTGAACGTTTTCATGTTTTCTGTGTGGAAAAAGATGTTTTGAGAGAGCCAAAACGTCACCTTGCTCATATTTTTCATGTTTGTTTAATATCTGTTTGCAGCCCCTTTTGGCTGCTACTCTTGATTTATTTATTTATTTTTAATAATGCTGCTTCTTGCTGATTCAATGAGCAAGCCAATCAGGTGTCTTGAAGCCAGTAATGTGATGCCCTGGTACCATGTAGTTCCCCCCACATTCCACTATGAAGCCTTCCAGTTTTTCTTAAGGATAAGAATGAATATTTTGCCACTGTCAAGGCAATTGGGCCAACATCCCATGCTGCAAGTTCACTGATGATTGATTCCATCATCGGTGGGGAACAATTTTCAGGCTGAGGGCTGCTTTTCCTTCTGGGCAACCTTTTGAGGGCCACAAGCCAGTGGTGGGTAGGGCAGAGCAACGAATGAGATGTTACCTTTGCCCAGTAGGCTAGTTTCTATATGAAGTCACATACCCACTCAATGATCCATCCAGGCACTAAGACACATTAGGGAGTATGTGAAACAGGGCCAGTGAGGAGAAGGTAGGGATAAAGAGGGTGTTGTCAGGTGTGGAGAAACCTCTCCTCC